>NC_134713.1:140845450-141148481 GCF_049634645.1 Pelodiscus sinensis
ATGCTTTGATTGTCTATTTTATAAAAGCTTCTTTCATATAGGCCAACCCACAGTTCTGGTGACCACTGATATGGGCCAGACTCAAGCCAGTGATGTAGAGGTGAAAAACTCTGGAGCTTACTCCATGAAGCTTTCCTCAGCCATACTCTGGGGCTTGCATCAAAGCTGGGGAAGCCATGGCCAGGAAGGATCTGGAATAGGAGCTCCCACTACACAAAATGCCATTGCCTGGCCACAGCAATCCATTGAGGAAGTCTGCCAAGTTTTAAGTAATTAGTGGGCTGTGAGCATCTGTAGGGTAGCATAGTCTAGTGGATAAAGCAGGGGGCTGTGAGATCTGAGACTGACTATGCCTCCTGAGGTCAGCTGTCTGGGATAACTTCTTTTTATAATTCTCAATCAGTAAAATGGGAACAATGATTCCTACATCAAAACTAATATCCAGCACTTATTTCCCCTCCATAACTTACTCCATTTGCTCAGATAATTATTCACTGTTGTTCAGAGTGCTTTATTTGAGGTACTTGGGCAGCTGAGGGATTGTGACAGGCAGGTCCCTCTTAAGATCCATTCAGTGATTTGTGAAAAAGGGGCTGTTTTTTTCAACATAAGACAACTTTAGTGACTCTGGGTGAACGTGACTCCTCAAAGAAGCCTGGTAGGGTGGTATAGCACCCATCATGGAAAAAACAGGGGTGCATCTTCCTGCTCCCAGGAACAGAACTAAGGAACTAAAACTGCCCGCTTGCTTGATAGATCCATCTGATGGGCACCAGCAGTGGGACCTCAAAAGGCGCAGAGGAGCACCCAGCCGTTCAGATGCCTGTTCAGAGCACCTTCAACTGTATCTGAAAGTCACTGGGCTGCAAGTCGGATGAGAACAGGTTTCTTTGAGTGCGTCCCAGAGCCTCCTGGCTGGGTGAGAAATCCTCTGAGATTCTCCTGGCCCCAGAACTTTAATATATCTGCTTCCAGAGCCATATTAGCCTTTGGCGGGCCCCAGTGTCTGGATTGTGGCCCCAGCCCCATTCAGCCTCTTCCCCCTGAGATCTGACACCTGAAAGGGGGAGGGACGGAGAGGAGTATGTGGGGGAGATGCCTCTGGGGAAGAGGTGAAGTGAGGATGGGGCCTCAGAGCCTCATAAAGTGGGCGCAGGCCATGATCCAGCTGCCGTGAGCACTTTCCTTTCAAGCATGTGCTCTTCACCACTGTTGGAGACCAGCAGCGGCCCTAGACTAGCTGCCAGCAACTAGCACCCTAGGCAAGCTATGCAATTGGTGCCCCCACCTCCAAAACCCCTAAACGATATTGTACCACCATTTGGCACCCCGTGGCACCCCATTTAACTTGGCGCCCTTGGCGCCTAGTTCACCTATATGGATGGGCCACCCCTGTTGGAGACCGGCTCCTGGGCTGGATGGATTATGAGTGAATCCCGCCTGGCACAGTCTGTGTTCCTATGGAAGCATGTTAAGAATTTTCTTCTAGGATCCAGAGACTGAAGAGTGTATTTCAAGTCTCATCGCACCAAAGTCTCTCCGGCTCGGCAGCTGTGATGTGCAGCACACAGAGACAGATCGGGTCTCGCCTTTTCTAATTACCGCTCTGTGCTCGTGGGCTCGTGACCTGTCTCTCACATCGCTGGCTGCTGCAGAAAGGTGCTGAGCTGAAATGCTGCTGCTGATGTATATTTAAAGAGTGCCACTTGGGCTGCTGGCTGCTGCTGTCTCTTCTGCTCCATGCTGAGGTTGTAGTACACATAGATTTGCAGCAGGTGCTGCTACATGCCTGCTGTCTTACACTGAGGATTAGCATCAGGGAAAGCCTACAGGCCAAAGCACTTGTGATCCAGAGAAGGGCAGCACCTCCACACCAGGCTCCCCTGCTCCTCTGGCTCTGGAAGGGGAGGACACAGACCATGTCGGCAGAAGATCTCTGCTCTCTGGCAGTGAAACCTGCATAGATCTGTCTACATTGCACACCTATTTCAGAATAAGCTAATCTGGAAGAAATACTCTGAAATAGCTTATTTCAAAATAGTGCATCTACACTACAGGGAAGCCTCAAAATTAGTCCGAGGCAGGTCACTAATGTGGACATGCTACCTTGATTTAGAGCCCCAGGAGGGACCGGTGGTGGTGGGGGGGGAGGGGTTCTTTTGAAATAGCAGCAGTGGAGAGTCCACACTACTACTATTCCGATATAGCTGTTTTGGAATAGGCATTATTCCTCGTGGAATGAGGTTTACAGAAGTCTGAATAAGCCGTCCCTTATTTCGAAATAATGGAATTGCCATGTAGACGCTCACATGGCATGTTATTTTGGAATAACGGCCATGATTCTGAAATACCGCTGCTGTGTAGACACATCCTTACAGTCCTGGCATTTGGGGTGTTGGGAATCAGTAGGCTAAGACTCACAGGGTGTGTCTAGACTACAGGGCTCTGTCGACGGAGCCATGTAGATTAGGGTTGTAGGCAAAGGGAAATGAAGCGGTGATTTAAATAATTGCCGCTTCATTTAAATTAAAATGGCTATCGCGCTGTTTTGATCAGCTATTTGGTGGCACAGCGCTGTAGTCTGGACGCTCCACGGTTGACATCAAAGGCATTTGTTGACCTCCCCGTTGTGCCTCGTGGGATAACGGTTTACCAGGGAGGTCGACAAATGCCTTTGATGTCAACCGTGGAGCGTCCAGACTACAGCGCTGTGCCACCAAATAGCTGATCAAAACAGCGCGATAGCCATTTTAATTTAAATGAAGCGGCAATTATTTAAATCACCGCTTCATTTCCCTTTGCCTACAACCCTAATCTACATGGCTCCGTCGACAGAGCCCTGTAGTCTAGACACACCGCGGAGCATCCAGACTACAGTGCTGTGCCACCAAACAGCTGATCGGCACAGCGCGGCAGCCATTTTAATTTAAATGAAGCGGCGATTATTTAAATCGCTGCTTCATTTCCCTTTGCCGAGTAAACAAATCTACATGGCTCTGTCGACGGAGACATGTAGTGCAGACATACCCACAGTGGCATCTGTGTGATGACATGTGATGTGGATGTGTCTCTTTTGTAAGCACAGAGGGCTGGGTGCAGGTGTCCCTGCAGGATGATGATATATCAGTCCTAAAATATTCAGGCACTTTTTTTATGTCCGGCCTCACAGGACATGTGTTAGCTCTACCACAATTTGGATAATCTTGCATAGATTAAGGACTGACAGTCACTGTTACAGATCCTGCTCTAGCATGAGTCCAGGTGAGTAAGTAACATTCATTTGCCTAGGGCTGTGGGGTCCAACCAGTTCTGAAGCGGTAGCCACTATAGTAGCTATTACTATAACAAACTAGCCACACTATTCTGTAAATGTAAATAATTTTGTGAGTCAGCTAGTCACACTCGTCCAGCCAAATAGCCACATGTGGCTAGTGGCTAGCGTATTGGATACCACGGGCCTAGGTCATCCTCAGGGCATGTATTTCCACATCAACCTCTACCAGCTGGGAAGAGTAACTCAGTAGGTGGTGGCAATAACAGACTGTCTAAATTCCTTGGGGGACTAGCCACCCAACCCACACGTCACAACTCCATGCGCCTCTTACTCCACAGCCTGCACTGGGGCTGCAGACCATGTGTCAAGCTGAACTGTTAGCTGAAGGATGACTTGCAGGAATTGTCAGTCTCCCAGCATCCCGATGGTACATCCCAGCAGATGGGAAATACACCCCTGCAATGCAAGTGTCAAACCAGCGAAGTGTCACTGCCGGGTAAAGAGAGTCAAGAGCCTGACAGTGCTGAAAGTAGAAGAATGCTCTCCCATCCCCACTCAGTATTCCCAGCGGGCATAGGCCAGGGAGAACTGAGCGCTGCACCCCTTTCCTCTTCTGCCCACTAGGGGCCTGACTGTCCTCTTCCTGGCGCTGCTGAAAGTCAGTCGTGTGTCTCCTGAAGTCAGTGGGGCGGGGCCAGGAGATCACAATGGAGTAAAACTGCTTTTGTGTGAGAAGATGATCAGACCGTTCTGGCACCCCAGCCTAGGGGCCGCTCACACTTTGCCCAGCCAAGGGCCACGTTGGGAAGCCATGATCTCGAGAGCAGATTTTAATTTGACTAAAATGGGGTCAGCTTTTGGCATCATGGTCTTGACCAGGAAGGCTGAGGTCAGTGGAGAGGACAGAACCCAGGCACTGGTCCAGCTCAAGCCAAGTTGCCTGGTAACATTCCCCATTACAGGCTAGGAGCTTTTGCACTTGTAGGCCTCGTTGCGGAGCTGGATGGGCTGCATTCGGCTTGCGGGCTGCACTTTGGCCAACTGTGCCCACATCAGGCATTGCCTTAGAGCCAAGCACCTGCTCAGAGTGCACCTGTGCTGGGCCTGGGAAACCTATTGGCCCACATCTCCTGGATGTCTTGAAGGATCAGTGCAACACGACTGAGTGCAGGGACAAGCACATTTGTAGTTAGTGGGCAGATTCTACCTTGGGAAGTTGGGTGGTGCACTGAGGGGTGGGGCTCAGGTTCTTCTCCCGGCACCTCGGGCTTAGTAATGTCTGTGTATTCCAGCAGATCTCTTGGCAGCACGAGCCCTTTGTTATTTGGCTCAGTGCACATCTCCCGGGCCCCAACCGCCTGCCCATCCCTCCCTGATGGGGTTACTCACTCTTTTCGAGCAATCAACACAAACAGCAAACAACAGCAATCAACGGGGCACATCCAACCATGAGGAGTAAGTGCACAGCTGTCTCAAATGTCCCTCAAAGATTTAAATAAAAAAATCAGTGCCTCAAAGGCAGAGTTTAAGAAAGGGAGATGCTGGGGGAAGACAGACGGCAGCATCAGATCGATAGATACCTGTCAACAGAATGAGAGAGCGAGGGAAGCAACGTGGTAAATAAAGGGAGACTATACAGAAGCTGCGCTCCTTGCAGGGTGTGTGTAAAACATACACATGCACCAATCTCTCTGCTGAGAGCTCTCTAGGAAAGCAACATTTCTCTTTCCCATGTGCCACCACATTCCTTGCTCTCTAGGGCGCTGCTTTGCTTGGCTCTTGTTTTATCCTGAGCTGCTCATCATTCTGCGGGAAGTAGCTAAATCCTAACCTCCAAGTACAGTCTAACGGAGAGGCATTTGACTGTGCCGGCTCTGTCTGTGTCTCTCCATACTTTGGAGGTTGCGTTAGGAAGGAGTGTGCTGAGGAAGCCCCCCTCCTCCCGCCAGCATCTGGGTCTTGTGAGGGGTCTCAGTCGTGCACCTGCCGGCAGATGTCACCGTTTGGCAGGGACTGTGTCAGGCGGAGCGATAGGAAAATCAGGCACCACGTGAAGAGAATGGGCATGCAGGGCTTGAATGCCAGTGTGCTTCTGACTGGCGTGTGTCTGTCGAAAACAAGTCTGCGATAAGCTCGTTCACCCCGGAACCTTGGTGCCTCGTGTTCCCAGGGAGAGATAACATGGCTGTTTGACAGCCCGGAGCCACCTTTTGAAAGGCTACAGATGGGTGAATAGCGCTTGCGTCCTATTTACCAAGCTGTGGCTTCTTGACACTCTGGCTGCCTCTGGCTGATAGCGGATCTGTTTTGCTCGTCTCCCCCTAGAGCTGTCCTTTCAGTGCTCACCCTCTGTACAAAGGGAGGCTGCCTCTGCACACACACAAGAGCCAGTCTGGCCTTTATACAGCACAATTGGCTCTTTCATTCACTTCAGCTGCCTTTCTCGCCAACAATGCCAACAGGAGTTGGTAGGGGAGGTTCCAGGTGGAATGTCTCCCTGGCCTCTCTGATTCTGAGCAGTGGAGGGTGGGCGGAGAGCTTGATTCTCTCTGGCTGTCTCGCTTAAGAAGATATCCAGGGCCTGATTTATCTGAAAGCAGATTGCACCCCGAGCTCTTTACTTAATTTGTTCCAAACAGTTTTTCTAAACAAGAGGCTAATTTCCCCTGCAGGGAAAGTGAATGCACTTGGACAAAGGCAGTGTGAATTTTACAACCGAGAAACAAACTTGGGCTTAATGAAAGAGGATGATCAGATTTTTTTTTTTTTCAAGCAACACATCTGTGCTTTGCCTGGCTCTCCCAGAAACACCTGGATAATAAGCCATTTTGATAAGGGTGCCTACAGAATCCAACTTTATACGCCCCCCCCCCTTTGAAAGTGCCAGCCCAGGGTCTGTGACCAGGGGATAGCGACCTGAGCCCTCAGAGCTGCAGTGGCCAGCTTTCCCTGAGGTCCTGTTCTCTGGGTGTTGAATGAGCAGCTGACCATGTGCTTGTGCAATGTCTAAGAGCTTGGTCCTTCTCCCCACATTCACATTCTTTGTCTCAACATCTCAGAGCGGTTGCTGTGCTAGTCTGTAACTTTAAAAACAATGTGTAGTCCAGTGGCACCTTAGAAAGTAACAAAAACATCTGAAGAAGTGGATTTTGCCAATGAGAGCTCATGAATACTATATATCTACTAGCCAATTAGCACGTCATAAGACGGGATTTTCAAGTCTCTCCTCCATGTCGATCTTTTCTCCTGAGCCTCCAGTCTCTCGCTCCGTGTCTCCTTCTCTCTCTCCTCCTCCTGCCTCCCCCCTCTCTCTCAGCTCTCCTCTGCCTTCTGCCTATCTCTCCGTCTCTCTCTTTCTCTTCTCCCCCTCCTGCCTCTTACACTCCTCTGTCTCTCCGCTCTCCTCTGTCTCCGTCGGGGATGCAGGCTCGTCCAGGCCCCATCCCCTGGCCATGTACGTCACCGCCCCGTCCCCCTTTGCCTCCCACCATGGCGCTCGGCTGACTTCTGCGCTGCTCAGCCAGGCTTTTGCAGAGGAGCAAGCGGCCGTTTGGCCTCCCCTGCGGTGGCCCGGCTGGGCAGCGCAAAAGTCAGCCGAGCGCCATGGCAGGAGGCGAAGTGGGATGTGAAGGGGGGATGTGAAGGGGGGCTGGCCACTGCAGCTCCTTGCTATTATTGTGGAGTTGTTCTGCTTTTGGACATGCGGAGGAACCTCCCCTACTCACCCCTCAGTCCTTTCAGTTAGAAGGGTTTGCATGAGATTCTGCAGGGAGCTGTTGGCATTCTCCTTCTTCTCTACGAGTATGAGACTATCTGCATTCATGGCTACTCCCACTGATACAAGCCTGGGGTGCCTACCAGTCCCCTGACCTTAAGCATCTGCATACTGGACAGCCTTGATCTTCAGGCTCAGGAAGTTTCGGCTTCTGATGGGGGAAGAGAGAGAAGGCTGTTTCTCAAAGAATCATCCCTTCCTTCCTGCTCCCTGGTGTTTGTTAAACCAACTGCATTGGCCCTGGACTAAAGGACCTACGAGTGCAATGTTTCTGTATCAACCAGGCCCTTCCATGTGGATTCCTTAAAGCAATGCTTCTTTTCCATTGAACGCTGCCTGCTGGGAAGGGCTCCTGTGGCAGACACATTTTTGCTACATCAAAGATGCAGGGCAGGCTCTGTTTCAAAGCCAGCCGGAGGGCAATACAATCTGGCTGCTTGTGAAATGACCAGTGTTTTCCTCAGAATAAAAGCCAGAATTGTATTTATTCTATTTGGGAGCCACCCTCCCAAATTTCATCTGGGTGAAATCTTTCTCTACTTGGCAACATTTTTTCAGTAGTGCTCTTGTGAAGTCTGAGCTCCCTGCCCCGACACATTGCTTTGGAAAGAGATCCCTGCTTCCCAACCCCCCGAAAGCGATTCTTTTCAACCCCCATGCTTTAGAAGGCCCTCAGGTGTTAAACACTTAGCAGGTGGCTATGCTGAAGCCTAATGTAAGAAAAGGATTTAATAAACTGCAAACAAAATTATCAGAAATAATGTTTTTCCTAGACAGTGGAGTTTTCAGTGATTAAGAAAACACAATTTCCTGTAATTAAATCTTAACAAGAAATGTTATTAAAAACACTCTGTCCCAGCTTCTGTAATAATTGCCCATTCCCCCGAACAGTAAACAGAATTAGAGTCTGCAACATACGCTCCAATCCATGTGTCATTTTGATCAAATTTGCTTTAATATCTTTATCCACACAGAAAAGTTGAATCCAAGAATCTGAAAGGGAAACCTCCACACAAGGGCTGTGACAGGCAACTCGCTCTGTGGGAAAAGCTGGGTGTGTGGCCAGGGGTTGCATTGACCTCATGTTCATACAATGCCACTTAGAAACAATCAGGCTTTATTCCTTCCAAGCATGTTTTTCCCACCCCCCACTCTCCTAGACAAGGCTGCTGCACCTAGCACTGTGCATAATGTACTACTGCACATCTCCATTCCGTGAGGCAATAGCCGCAGACTCTTCTAAAGGAGAATGGGCAGGCAGGTTTTGCCTTATTAACTGCAATGGCTAACGGATATCCTCCAGCGGACACAGGAGGCTCCTTCAGATCCCTGCCTTAGAAAAGCTGTATTTCTTCTGCTTTAACTATCTGCCCACACAAAGACATTTGAGACTCCAGTGTTATTTGTATTACACCAGTGCTTAGCAGCTCCTATTCCAAGCAGACTCCGTCATGCTAGGCACAATACGCACACACAAAGTGAGAGACAGTTCCTGCTCCAAAGAGCTTGTGGTGTAAATAGACAAGACAGAGAAGAAAAGTAGCTTGCTCGCAGTCACATAGCAGTCAGTTGGTAGGCACAAAACGCAAAGCCTCCCAACTCCTAGATCCTCTGGACCAGGTCTCACTCTCAATCACCAGGTAACCACCTTGGCAGGTCTTCAGTCCCTGTCTATGTCTCTCCATCATGCAGTGGGGTGTGCTTTTCCTCCTCCCCACCCTCAGAGCATGCTGCTTCTATGCTGTTCCTAGTAAAAGGCACAAAGACTCAGCATCATAACCAGATTCGTAAGACAGAAGAGCAAGGCCTGAACGACTAGGTCATTGTTCCTGCCTAGCAAGAGTGTCATCTAGGTTTCCCACATAAGAGCTCAGAACTATAATCACTGAGTCCAGCTGGGCTGAGTGAGAGACAAAGCTGCTAACACAACATAGGCCAGGGCTGCACTACAGAGTTATGTTGATATAAGGCAGCTTACATCACCCTAACTCTGTGGCTACATCTAGACTGGCATGATTTTCTGGAAATGCTTTTAACGGAAAAGTTTTCCGTTAAAAGCATTTTCGGAAAAGCGCGTCTAGATTGGTAGGATGCTTTTCCACAAAAGCACTTTTTGCAGAAAAGCGTCCGTGGCCAATCTAGACGTGCTTTTCTGCAAAAAAGCCTCAATTGCCATTTTCGCAATCGGGGCCTTTTTTGCGGAAAACACATCTCTGCTGTCTACACTGGCCCTTTTGCGCAAAAGTTTTTTGGAAAAAGACTTTTGCCCGAACGGGAGCAGCATAGTATTTCCGCAAAAGCCCTGACAATCTTACATGAGATCGTCAGTGCTTTTGCGGAAATTCAAGCGGCCAGTCTAGACACAGCCTGTAAGCATCCATATTACAGCACTGCTCCTGACAGTGTAAGTCAGTGTAAATCCTCCACTACACCAACCTAATAATTCTGCCTCCATGAGAAGTGTAGCAAGTAGTGTAATGTAGTTAGGGTGACGCAGTTTCTATGTTAGCACCCCCAGCTGAAAGCTCTGGCAGTGGGGTTCCATCCTGGATCATCAGCCCCCCGACTTGTGCCCCATTTTAATCTGTGCAAGTGCTGTTGGGGATGATGCACACCACTGGTAGAAGGAGCACAGGGTGCACATGAAAACACGCAGTCATTACTAAGTTGAGCTAACAGATTGACTTAAGTGTGTAGCATAGACAAGACCCTAGCAAAAACCCTGGCGTTAGCTAAACAAGATCTGACTCCAGTCTACAATTAGTTGTAGCAAAAATGGGCCATTCCTATAAGCAAATGGAGACACATTTCTTTAAAATGATCTGTTCCAGATGCACGGTGCTGGCTGTATGTGACTTGCCCTTTCTGAGCCTTTTCCCCAGCTCCAGCCCCACTTCTTTTTCTCTCGTTCTGTAAGGGGTTGGGACTCACTGACACAGCACCTCCTCTGCTGGTCTTCTCCAGGACTTAGCTCAGTCCTCAGCCGGCGCCCCTTTCTGGCCCATGTCTTGCCCATTGTTGCTTTCTCCATGCCCTAGCTCTGGACTCGCGTCACTTCCAGAACCTCAGCATCCTCTTTGGGACGCTGCCCTGCAGCAGCATCCCACATTCCAATCTCCTGCCCCTTTCCAGGGGAATCAGCAGTTCTCAGCCTTACCCTGCTCTGTCATGGCCAACTGCAGGCCCAGTCTTGCTCCTCACCTCAGGTGCAAGCCACAATATATAAAGGCCACTCTGCAGAGTGATTAGGTGCAGTGCAAGGGAAAGCGGGGGACCTAGGCCCACCCACCACCCTGGGTCCCAACCCAGGGGCCATGGGCAGTCAGTGCAGCTGTGGCTGCAGGAGCCAGACCCCCAGCCAAACCTACAGCCCTGCGCCCTCTGCTATGGTCCTGCCCCTACCACGGGGAGGGGAAGAGACAGGAGGAGGCGTGTACCCCAGCCTGCCTGGCCCCCAGAGCACTGGGGAGGGATGAGGCTGCAGGGGCAGGGCCATGCATGGCGGTTTGGGAAGGCAAAGCTCTGCCTACACTACCGAACACCCATAGCAGGGACCCTCTGGCAGCCGACTTGTCCTGCCGCCTCCTCTCCCCTCGACTGCCTCTTCCCCATGACCTCTTGCACCTTCTCAACCATTGTATCAAAGCCACAGTCTGGGGGTAATCAGGCCAGAGCCTCCCTCTCTAGCACCTCTTAGCCTGCCCTGCACTGCTCTGTTCATGCTATCGCCGCCTACGGCTAGTCAGGACCAACTGCTCAGCTGAGTAGCTCTTTATAAACAGGGCGGCCCCAGCAAGCTGCCCTGTGGTTGGCTCCCTACAAACCTCTCCTGATTGGCTGGGGCTCTGTGCATTCTCCCTACAGCCTACTTTAACCCCTTCCAGCCAGTGGGGCAGCTGCCCCATTCCATGTTCCCTTAATTAGTTTTCCAAATTGACCTGAACTCTTCGTGTGGCATGGAAATCTCCATTGTACCCATTGTTCACTCTGTGCAGGCTGTGGCCGGGGAGTCAAGAGGAGGGTCCCATGGCCTAAGCAGGCTACAGAAGGCCTCATCCAGCCCTACAAAACAGTGCTGCAAGTCTTCCCTGATGACTTGGTCAGCTTCACTCTTGCTGCTGCAAACCCTCCTTCCCATCCCAGCCCAGCCCGTCTGTTTCAGCCTGATTTCTCACGCTCAGCTAGTTCCCTTGTAGCTAATGTGTTGTTGCTCCCCTTAGCAAACTCCACAGCAGTGGAAAAGGAAAAGCAGGAAGCGCTGTACTGTAATCAGTAACTCAAATCAATATCGGTGGTGGGAGACACCAATGTGCAGTGAGTAGTTTGAATGCAGAGGGCATTCATAGGGTCAGCCTTTTCTAGAAGAGCTCTCTTGGGGTCTTTTGTGGCAATTGGCTGCACTCTCTTCTGGGACTATTTGTTATTGCCTTTTATTTCTGCCTGCTGGTGACCCCTCTCACCAAGTGTTTAATGACACAACAGTCGTCTAGTTTCAGACTGCCAGTGTTTTAGTTGGAATGCTGTGCTGCTGTGTAGTTGTCATTGTGCAGCAGTGCTCTGCTTTGCAGCTAGGGCTCGGTTGCGGTGCTCTTGTTTTAGAGTGTTGCAGAACTGCTGCCTTGTTGCTGCCTCCATACACTGGTGTGATGGCGCAGCATTGTTGCTTCAGGGTTGCATTGCTGCTGCTGTCTTGCAACGCTGTGTTAGTACTGCCTCGTGATGCTGCATCCGTGCTAGCTTTTGCAGTAATGCTGCGTTGCATGGCTGTTGCCTAATATCGACTGTGCTGCTGTTGTGTTACATTGTTGTGACTGAGGGTGCCACTGCAACACTGTTATACTCATGTGCCATTACACTTGCTGGCCTCAGATTTAAATCTCCCACTGTTGTGGCTCCATAGCCCTGTTCCTCCTGGCCTCTGGGTCTCCACACCTGCCCTTTGGGTGAAGCAACTCTGGCTACATAATATATACACTCAGCTAGCCAGTTCCTCTCCCCAGCATTAGCCTGTCACTCACTTTTCCTGCCCTTCTTCACAGTGTCTCTGGCAGTAGTTCAGACCTGCTTTGTCATGGGTGAGTTGCTCTGTGGCTGGGCTCAATACCCTTTGGGGTTCACTTCTCACATCTCTTTTCCAGCGTAGACAGAAAGGCACCAGTCATTTCCCCCACCATCTTTTAAATGTCCCCAGTCCTCGGGTTGGAAAGGTAAGCAGAGCTGAGAGTCTGATGCAGGGGAAACGCTGGCACGTCCATCCAGTGGAGAATTGACTAAACATGGGCTCTGTCAGCTGGCTGACAATTTTCCAGTCTAACCTGAATTCAGTCTGACAGCAGCCGGGCAGCCCGCTCACCTGGGGGCTAATTTTTAAAGCTAGTAATTGGCTGTCATCACTGTCGTGTCAGTTTACACTGCTCTCCTTCTGGAAAAGCCTGAGAAACGGATGGAGAAATGACACCCAGAGGACAGAAGGAATTCTCTTTCAGACCCTAGAGGGACTGGGCGCTGGCTGAGTAGGACTTCTTGGGAAGAGTGCCGCTGTGGATGGAGTTCAGGACATTGAGGCCGTATCCCCCAGGTGGCCTTGAGAATGCAAAGCCTTCCTAGAAATAGTTGATGCTTGCAGGAGGCACAAGAAAGCTGACTTTTGGAAGTTGTTTTTTGTCACGATAAAACCTGGGAAGATTTCTCTAGATTCATTGAATACATAGTTTGGTGCCAATGAGGAGGCATGAGCATGAGTGACTGGGAATTGCCCAAACTCTGAGGGGGTCAAGGGCAGTTTGCTCCCAGCTGGTCTTGCTGCAGATGTTCTCAGCCAACAAAAAGGTCTTTTGCCTTGATATGCTAGATTGATACTGACCCTGCTGTTCGGGGTGGAGGAGTCAAGGGTTCAGTGATAGAGCTGAATGAGATCGGGAATATCCACCCCCAGAGAAACTGACACTTTAACATGTTTTTGTCCCAAAGTGGGACCAAGTTGATATTTTGAATTTTTTACCCAACAGAAATTCTGAAAAATTTCCATTCAGAAATATTCAATTTCAGTTTGTTGAAACAGCACAGTTTGGTTTTGCTGAAATATACACATTGCTTTATCAAACTGCATTTTCTCATAGTGATGTGTTGCACCAAAGTTGTTTTAGTTTGGGAGCCTGACTCCCTTGCTCCTGCCAAGCTCTCTAACTGGACTACATGTCCCAGGAGGAACCTAGAGCTGTGTGGCTCCCATGATAACCCACACAGAACTTGATCAGAGGGAAATCTGCACTGCATTATGGGAGATTTAGCCCTCCATGAAACTCAGCTCACGGGGATGAATAGGAGGCATAAGCTAATGTGCTGGTTTGGAAATGCAATGTAATGTTTTATTGAGTGGATTCAAAACAAACTGAAATTCTTTGACTGGACTTGAAAAAAATATTTCATTTTGAGTTTCCTGATGGGAAATTTAATATTTTCAACAGATTGGCGTTTTCCTGAAGAAAATGTTGATTGTGCAGAAACTGCATTTTCTGTTGGAAAAAAAATCAGTAAAATGTCAGGGGAGAATTTCATCCCCGCAGAGGTGTTCCAGGAGAATACTGACTGTCAGACAGCTGTTTTGGCTAAACTCTTCTCCAATATAAATAATGTAGGGATTTTCCCCTCAGGGTATGCTACCTGTGTTATTATTCCACTATATAAAAAGAGGAATTGGAAAGGGGAAAACTGCTCAATCAGCTTGTTCAATATTGTCTTAAAAATGTATGCTAGCTATCTTTTTGGGGGAGACTAGAAGTTTGAGCAAAAAATAGAAAATTATTTGCTAAAGAATAAGATAGTTTTCAAAATGGCTGTTCTATTACAAATAATTGTTCTATGTTTTCTTATTTGACCTATACCTTTGTCTCTCTTAAGGGGGTGGGAAACTTTATGCAGCCTTTGTTGATCTAAAATTGGCTCTTGATTCTGTTGACAGAGAGCGTCTGTGGGGCAAATTAGAGATAGCTGAAATAGATCACCAGTTACAAGAACAAGGGGTCACCCAAAAAAAGAATAGGTAGGAGGTTTAAAACAAGCATAAGTAAGTATTTCTTCACACAAGGCACAGTCAATCTGTGGAACTCACTTCCTGGGGATATTGGGAAGGCCAAAGTTACATAATTTAAAAAAAGAATTATGTAAGTTCATAGAGGATAGATCCATCACAGATTAGTAGACAAGGAGATCACAGATGCAACCCCATACTCTGGGTGTCCCTAGGCTTCTGACTTCCAGACACTAGAACTGAATCATTCAATAATTGTCCTGTGCTGTTCATTCTAGGGATGTTAAATATTGGTTAATTGAATAGTTGAGTAACCTCACAAATTCTTATCAGTTAGTTGACTATTCTATAGTCCCTAGGGGCGGGGCCAGCAGCAACATGGGGTGCCACGTGGGAGCTAGTCCATGAGGGGATCCAGTTTAAAAACCAGCTCCTCTTGCAGACCAGCTGCTTGTTGTCCTATGCTGCTGCCTCTGATAAAGCAGCAGAGGTGAGGGGTGGCAGCAGCCCCAGTCTGCGGAGGGACAGGGCCTGAGCTCCTGGAACCGCCACAAACTGAAATGAGCTGGGCTGCCTGCCTGCCTGGTTCCTAGTACACTTTAAATGCAGACAGCAGGGGGTAGGTCCCAGACCTGTTGCAAGCCAGAATTGACATGAGCTGCTGGCCAGCCTGCTAAAAAAATTACTGGATGGGGGGGGGGGGGGTAGAGAGGGTAATGCAAGTAGTCTATAGCATTAACCTATATGCTTTGGCTTATCAGTTAAGCGACTATACTATTTCATCCCTAGTTTGTTCCCCCTGAAGCCACTTCTGGAAGACAGCAGATTGGACAAAATGGGCCATTGGTTTGACCCAGTATGGCTATTCTTTATGTACTGTTTCTCTTTTATGAGCACTGCTCAGTCAAGCAGAGGCCAAGATTAGGATAGGGCTGGATGGGTATCTCACAGATTCCATCAGAGTTAGAGGGAGTTTGTCAGGGCTGTCTTTTAGCCACTTTTCTTTGTAACTTTTATGAATGTTGTTGTTTTAGTATTAAAAGGGAATCAGTATTTTCCACCTAAATTGTGGATTACACAGGCTCTCCTCCTATATGCAAACAACATAGTTCAGTTACCCCCACATAGCAGTGCAGAGATACACCTATTTCATAGAACTGGAAGGGACCTTGAGAAGTCAGCAAGTCCAGTCCCCTGCTTCCAAAGCAGGACCAAGTACCATCCCTAATAGATTTGCCCCAGATCCCTAAATGGTCCCCTCAAGGATTGAACTCACATCCCTGGATTTAGCAGGCCACTGCTCAAACCACTGAGCAATCCCTCCCCCCACATATGGTGTGTTCTATGTCATTTTGGTGGTCTTGCTATGGGCCTCTGATGTTCGTTGCCCCTTTTCCCTTGGCACCATACCCTTCTCGCCTCTGCTCTCCTTTTTCCTTTTCTCCATACTGAGAGCAGGTCCTCATCTGACCCAATTGCTCATTGGGTGGGGCTTTCTGGTCCCTTGACACAGTCCTTGCCTCCTGGAACAGCCCTTTTCTTCCCTCCAAACAGGGACACTCTGTCTCTCCGGGTGTTTCCCAATCCTACAGTTGTAGCATCTTCAGGGTTGGGCCTGTGGCCTTCTAGTTCCAGAGTGCCTTTGGCCATTCCTGTTCCCTATTTCTCGTCCTACTTTTCTCCTGGAGGAGCCTCTACAGCCTCCGCTGTTGCCCAGCTTCCCTTGCCGGACAGTCTTGTAAATACCCATGCATCTTCCCATAGTATCTTTTGGTCCTCCATTATCTGTCTTACCTGGAGACCTGCCCCTGTTGCTTCCTAGCTTCACTCTGTGGAGGCAGCAACTCCTACATCCACCCTAACAGAGGACAGCTTCCCTCAGCAAAGAGTCAGTACGGTTGTGGCTTTCATTTTCGCCTTCCCTTTGCATGTGTGGTTTGCCCACCATAACTCTGTCTCTGCTGTCCACTTGCAGCCCCGCTCACAGCCTCAGGAACTGCAGTGTCTTCTTTGTGGCTCAGCCGTCCAGCCACGTCACCTTCTGGGTCCTCCCTTCTGGGGGAGTAGAACTACTCAGTAGTCCTGCAATTCTTCTCCTCATTGCCACTTGCCTGCCCTCTTCTGCGGGTTCCAGCCCAGCTACCCTCAGTTCAGCAGTTTTGGCCTTCTCTCTCTGGCCTCATTGCTCTGTCCTGGGGCTGCTTCCTACCACTGGTTCCCATTTCTTCCTGGGCCTGCCAGTTCCCAAAGCTTCTTCCCAGGGAACGACTGCTGTGTGCAGTGGTCAGTCACTCTTCTCCCCGGGAGTGTCTCCCTTTTCCCAGCAGCCTCCTCTCCTTTCAGCACCTGGGTAACCTGCCAGTAACCTTTAAAGATTATGCCTATTCCTTAACCCACTGCCTAATGGGCCTGTCTTGCTTCCATTGAGCCCTGCTGGGTGAGTGTGGGGTAGTCACAGCATCACAGAGAGCCTTTGTTAAATTACTCCAAAACCAAAGTAATTGTTTGTAGCAGAAGACAGAGGTTGCATACCTGGAGGATTGATGGGCAATATATTGAACAAGCTGGTGTTTTCTCCTATCTAGGATTCTAGTTCTTATAAAATGGGTTGTGAGATGAACACATTCAGGTCACACAAGAGGAAGCCTCAAATTCAATGAAAGTTATTTGACATTCATCTGGACTCATGAGTGCAATTTCCGTGCACTAGCTCAAGTGTTTGAGACTAAGGTAAGCACTCTGATTTTGGGGGGCATAGAAATATGGGGCTGGCATAATCCTCTGGGATAAGGCGTGACCAAAGCACATTTCTTAGGAAGATTCTAGATCTCTCTGATAAAGCAGAGGAACTTGACACCAACTGGAAAAGGGTTAAAGAGAGCAACTATACCTGCAGCCAGTGCTGGGTCTGGAGGGGGAAGCAAAGGAGAGAATCTGGCTTAGTTCCGGCTGAGAGTTGAAGAGGAAGGCGGTAGCTCTGCCTCTCTACATGAGGAGAGTTTCAGTACAAGTCTGACAGCCGGACAGCCGCCACGGGAAAAGCACTGCGTCCTTGACTGAGACAGACTGCTAAGGAAATAGGGAACACCCAGCAGGGACTGAACTATTCTAGCTGACTGTAAGGACATGGGGGGGGGGGCTAGGTGCCCTCCAACCGTATATCTGACATGCCCAGAGGGACCTGAGGCTGTGGCAGGGTTCCATAAAAAGTCCACAGGAGGGGTGCCACTCTATGTGAGCCACTACAGATTGTTTGGGCTATTGGGAACACACCCAAAATGAAGGGACATATATAGAAAGTAGCCCGGAGCAGTGGAATTAGACTCTGCTGGGAGGACCCTGCAGAGAGAGCCCTGGGCAGGGACCCAGTGGAAAGGCATGGCCTACACACACTTCCTTATGAGCTGAGATCCAGATGGAAAAGGAGGCCAGAAGTTCCTAGTTTCAGGACAGGAATCAGGCACCTCTGTCAGGGAAACAAGGGGCTAGATGTTAGGTGCACTAACCTTGAGGCTGCCTCGCCCCAGTGGCTCTGGAACTATTTTTAGGGTGGGAGTGCTAAGCCCTCCTTACTACTGTTCGCCTCATTGCTCCAGGCTGGGGTCACACCAAGGGTTGCCAAATCTCCCAGGCAATTTGTGGCAATGGCACCTAGTCCGGGACACTTGGCAACCCTAACCGTAGCTGCAGGCGGCTGTGGGAACCCAGGGCTGGCAGTGGGGTCCTGAGCAGCTGAGAATGAGAAGAAAGTACACAGCTTGCATGAATGGCTTCTCTGCCCCGTCCCCTCACCAGCCGGGAGTGAGAGGAATGCAGGCAAGCTGCGTACTTTCCCCTCACTCCCTGACAGTCAGGGGAACAGGAAGAAGAGCAAACAGCATCCCAGTAGGCACGGCTGCTGCCCCTCCTGCCCTTCCAAAGTAGTACCCTTGCTAGGGAGTACACTCAGACTTCTGTGCATTCTCTAGGCCTCTCGGAATTGGAAATGATCAGACTTAAGTTTAAAAATTTGAAAACCCTAATCAAGTTGAGATAAGAAGATGTTAATAAGCAATTAGACCTGGCAGTTGTTTCCATTGCAAATCTGTCTCCTTGGTTTCCCCTTGTGAAAAAGATTCATGGATGTGCCAGTTATTTAGACAGTTTGTCCAATAACAAGTTAAGGGGGGGCCTTCACAGCTCTCCACTTCCAATCTGTGCAGTCAGCTGACTTAGAAGCTCTCACTGGCATTGAGAAATGTAACGGCTCCGTCCATGTGGCTGGGGGGAGGTGGAAGAGCTACACCGCTTTTTACTACATTACCACGGGAGGTCAAAATGGCTTTGTCTCTTTTTTTATGACCTCTCAGAAAACAGAATATTTACTGGGAACTGACAATGTCTCTGTGGTTCAAGTGTTGGCCCTATTGGCATGGTCAGCCACTAAAATAAGGAGCAGGCGAGTGGCACGATGATAATAAATGGCTTACCTGGTTGTATGTTCTCGACTTATATTGGCATGTTGTAATATTCTAGAATTTTGGATTTTGTTTTGAGTTTTATTGTGATCGTTTGTGTTGGGCACATAGGTCTGTGGCTCAGTCACTATTAATTAGCATGACTATTTGAAAATCAGTCTTGCCCACCCGGCTCTTTTCAGTTGTAAGCCCCGCCCACCCACAGTCGAGGAGGGGAGTGCAGGGCCTGTGCTTCCCCTGTATCCAGCACCCTGGCTGCTGTGGCACCATAGGCCTTGCACCATTGAGGAACTGCTGGCAAGTAGGAACACCAGGCCCATGCCTTGTCCAGTACACATGCACTGCAGAGTAATCCTTCCACTAAGGGGTCCATGGGGAGGCCTTTCCCTTGTAGTTTGCACTGGGTTGGCCTTTAGCAACAGTAAATCAGTGATACTTGAGCCATGCCCCTGTTCCCAGCCTGATACTGACTAGGAAATAGGAGGGTACAGAGCAGGAGGTCAGTAACTGGAGTGTCTGAGTTCCATCTTTAATGCCACTGCCATGCGTTTCCCAGGTTTCTACCTCTCCTGTTGATCTTGCAGCCAGCCGTTTTATGAATGCCTGGGTCTGGCAAGAGCACAGTTGCTGCGGTGATGGGGCTGGATGTGCTGGTGGATTGCCTCATTACACAGTTTGATGGTGGCATCTCTCTTTCTAGTGGCAACCTCTACAGTATCCAGGCATCATCTGCCTACATGAGAAAAGGCTTAGCAGTCTCTTTGCATCTGTGAAATGTTGTGATGAGCCAATTTCCTATCTGAAAAAATCAATCCAGCAACAAATGCTGTCTATTTAACCAATGGATCCTTGCAGAAACTAAGTTATTGGCTGTATCGGGTCCAACTGTAATTCCACCCAAGAAAAAGCCATTAATTCCCCCTGGAATTAGTCCTACATTATTTCAGGGAAGCAGCAGTGCAGACTCTGCAACACTCCGTCAATGCACTTTGCTGGCCAATTTTTTATCTGTCAGAGTCTAAAATGCCTGCTGCTGTTAGAGTGTTTGAACAAACTGCCAGATCCTTTCCGGGTGACACTACTGGCATGTGTTGCTTGTTCTGGTAATACACCAGTTTACACTGTCACGATCCAGCCCAACGGTCCTCGTGAGTCTCCATACATCATGGCTCACTTTCTTTAAGGTGTCTATCTTAAGACAAAATGTGAGAGTGGGATTTCTGTGCTGAGAGGGCGGGAGCATGCAGGGGATTGTTTCTTTATATTGTGTTGCATATTCAGTACTCTGTTCTCACAGCAGCTGATGGACCGGAGTCTCCTCTTGCTTAGACTAGTCTAAGTGGGGTCTGAATGAGCTCTCCCCTGATGAGGTGGAGAGTGGGAAGAGGAGAGACGGATTTCGGGATCAGACTGCATTTACATGAACACACCGACTCTGCCTTGCCCTATTCAGCAGACGTAACTGTATTGCCAAAATGATCAATTTTGGCTGATGCGATGCAAGGTTATAAATTACATTCGTGTTGACTACAACACTTAATGACATGTTGCTTTTATCCCTGCACCAGTAAAGGACAGCAGAATTGGGCTCCATAGTCCCTGGTTGAGGGGGTCCCCCACAAGAGAACTACACTTGTCAAGCAGCGGTAGGAATGCCAAAGCCTGGTGAAAGAAGAAAGAGATAAATGTTCCTACCTGCTGGCCTGTGCTCTGCTGAAGTAACCAAGGTTCTCTCTCCATCACAGGTTACGTTAGTATAATTTATATCACTTAGGTGTATGAATACTGCATACACCAGTGGCATATGTTACACCGACCTAAGCACCGGTGTGCACAGCGTGATGTGGGCAGGAGAGCTTCTCGTAGCTCCCACCCCTTGTGAAAACTGAAGGGAGAGCGCTTTCCCATTGGCTGAGAGTGCCGCAGCCACTGTAGCTGCTGTGCCCTAGATCAGGTGTGGCCAACCTGAGCCTGAGAAGGAGCCACCGTTTACCAACGTACGTTGCCAAAGAGCTACAGTAATTTGTGAGCAGTCCCCATCAGGTGTCTCCTCTCCCATCTCCAGCATTTTTTTCCCACCAGCAGCCCCACGGATCAGCGCCTCCTCTTCCTTCCCAGTGCCTCCTGCCCACTGCAATCAGCTGTTTCATGGCACTCAAGAGGCTCTGTGGGGGAGAGAAAGAGCAAGGAGGTGGAGCCAGGAGTCGAGCACTGGAAAGTTGGCACCTGTAGCTGTAGCCCCAGAGTCAGTGCCTGAGCAAGAAGCCGCATATTAACTTCAGAAGAGCCACAGGTGGCTCCAGAGCCATAGGATGGCCATCCCTGCCCTAGACACTATCTGACCCTCTCCTTCCCCACTGTTTAAAGACAGAGCTGATTGGACTCCATTGAGTCTTGTTCTGCTAAGCTGAGAGCACTGGTAACCAGGTGTCAGTGCTGACCCTTACACCTGCTGTGGGGGACAGAGTTGCCAATGAAGGAGACTGCGCAAGGTCCTCCCCGCACTGCTGAAATCAATGAGTCCTGTATGAAGTGGTGGGACCTCTGGTCAGCACAGAGGTTGCACTAGAGAAGCTGGTGGCAGCAGAGAGAGACACAGTGCAGTGACCGGGGAGAAGGGTGAATGAAGTGATGGCAGAAAGCAGTGACAAGGAGCAAATGGCACAGCCTCAGCAGCTGTGGCATTGCCTGACACCTCCCTTCTCCTGTCACTTTTCAATGCGGGGTCACTGCTGGCCATGGGCAGCGGCTGTGAGTGGCGTGCAGTGGAGGAGTGTTAAAGGAACATTTGTTTGTTGGATTTTCACAACTCCATGTGAGAAACTGAGGCAAAGGATCCCATCCAATGTACTCTGGGGTAAGTGTATTGTTCATGGCCATATACTTTCCAACCATGCTCGTCATATTTTCCCAGTGTAATACCTCATTCCTTTCCCCTTTTTGATTAAATTGTTCTTTGCTAATCTCAGACTTGGGGCTTGCGAGAGGGGAATTGTTGCCTCTTAGAGATGCTCAGGGCTGCAGTTTAATTTTCCCAGTTACTGGGCAGGGATCTGAGCCGGTTCTATTTTGTATTGTTGAAAGGCATCCCTAGATATTGAACCTGCCTCCAACTCCACCTGGCAGAAGCATTACAAGGGATAACTCCACTGAAGTGACTTTGCTGTGAAGAAATTGGTGAGAGGAGAATCTGGCCATAGGTGAAGAAGAAACTGGCATGTCGGAAATTGCTGCTTCAGTGGATTCTTGAGAAATGGTCTCTCAATGCAGACAGCAGGGTCTTTGGCCCTGGCTTGCAAAAGAGAGAATGTTGAGATAAAAAACACAGATAACGGACCAGTGGAAGCAGAACTACAAGGCTCTGCACCCCACAGGAGTTCTCTGTGTCCCTCGTGAACGTTACGTTTAGTTCTACCATGGAGTCAACGTAGCATGACTCTTAGGGGGATCTACCTCTCATGAGCAGATCAGTGTGGGAACCAGGATTTCTGCTTCATGGGAAACCTGTGATTTTAGAATTTCTTTTAATTCCAATGTTGAACAAAACAAAGGAACTTTGAAATTTGCCATGCAACAAAATGTTTGGGAAAATGTCATTGCAAGTCAATGGAAATGTTGATCAAATTCAAACATTTCATTTTTGTGTTGACTTCTTCAAAGGTGATATTATACATTGTAATGTAAAGGTTGAATTCACTGTTGTTTGTAAAGAGCAGTGAGACGCTTGCATGGGAGATGCTGGAAAGGAGACCATATGCCCAGATACTATAGACATTAGTCCTTTATAAACACCTAGGCTATGTCTACACTACCCTGCTAGTTCGAACTAGGAGGGTAATGTAGGCATACCGCACTTGCAAATGAAGCCTGGGATTTGAATTTCCCGGGCTTCATTTGCATAAGTGGGGAGCCGCCATTTTTAAAACCCCGCTGGTTCGAACCCCGTGCAGCGCGGCTACACGGGGCTCGAACTAGGTAGTTCGGACTAGGATTCCTATTCCGAACTACCGGTACACCTCGTGAATCCGTCGATGGAGCCATGTAAACTAGTTTACGCGACATAGTCTATGAAGTGGGGATTTAAATAATCACCGCTTCACTAAAATAAAAATGGCCACCGTGCTGTGCTGACAATCAGCTGATCTGTTACAGCGTGGCAGTCTAGACACGGATCGGTCGACAAGGGAAGCCTTTGTCAACCGCTCCCTTATGCCTCATGAAACTATGTCGGGTAAACTAGTTTACATGGCTCCATCGACGGAGCCATGTAATCTAGACATACCCTAGGAGAACAAGATTCAGCCTGTCAGGTGTCCTGTATTCCAAGGGCAGGCTGTGGGAGGCCCTATTGGAAGTTTTACACAGGATAGTTTCCTAGGAGTTGTGCTCGTCAGGAAAAGAAGGCTCTTTCATATTCAGTAAGCCTAATGTTGTTGGAGGTATCTGTACTAAGCCGACAGAGTGAGGCCTTTCCTCTCCTGGTGGGTAAGCTTTGCTGCCAGCTGGCCTGTGTTAAGTGGTGGTTTAATAGCTCTGGAGATTGACATCTCCTCTCCACGCAGCGTGCACAGCGCAACATGGGCAGTGGCAGAACAAACTCCTCTTACGCACATCCCCTGACAACATACCTCTGCCTTGCCCTGCGGAAATGCTAGAGCCGTGGTCTCCAACCGTTTTAAGCACGAGATCGCTTTTTGAATTTAAATGCAATCCAAGATCTACCTCAAATATAAATACCCTTGCCCCACCTCCTTCCCGCTCCTTCTCCGAGGCCCTCCCCTGCTCGCTCCATCCTTCCTCCTTCCCCATCCTCGCTCCCTTTCACCAGGCTGGGGCTGGGGGTTGGGGTGCAGGCTCTGGTCTTGGATGAAGGGATCTGGAGTGTGAGAGGGGCTCTGAGCTGAGCTTGGGGCAGGCAGTTGGGATGTAGGAGCAGTTCTAGGTACAGCCTCTGGGAGGGCGTTTGAATACAGGGGTGCTCGGGGCTGGGGCAGAGGCTTGGGGTGCAGGAGGGAGTTCATGACTGGGGCAGGGTTTCAGGAAGTGGGCTCCAGCTGGGTCCTGCTTACCTCAGGTGGCTCCTGGGTGGTGGTGCAGTGGGGCTAAGGCAGCCTCACCCCTGTCCTGGCCCTGCACCACTCCTTAAAGCAGCCAGAAAACTCCCTCCAAGCCCTGTTGTGCCCCCCACTCTGCTCTGTGGAGAAAGGATACAGAATGGAGGGGGCACCTTGACATCAGCACCCTCCTCTCCCCTCCCTGCCCTGCCCCGAAAACAGGAGGCTCCTGAGGGGGACAGCTCCAAGGCAAAGGGCAGGAGATGCACAGTAGTGGGGGGAGGGGCAGCTGAAGTGCTGACACTTGATAATAGCCTCTTGGCCAAACCAGTCAGGATCACTTGTCAGAGGTTCCAAGATCGACCAGTAGATCCCGATTGACTGGTTGGTGACCACTGCCCTAGAGGGGGAGAACGGAGCTCAGTCACCACTGCCCTTACAGTCTCCAGCTGCCCCTCACAAGCCAAGGGGCAGCTACCAGTGCTTGCTGCATGGGGTTGGTGGATTGTGATGTGAGCCTCTGCCCACTAGGAACAGGACAGAGACCTGCAGCTTCTTTCACACAGAGGTCACGGAAGTATGTGTAGTGGAAGCATGTGGAGTGGGAGAGAAGGGATGCTAGGCTAGTGTAGGGGAAATTAGTTATCACCCTCAAGGAGAGGGAGCCTTAGAGGTGCCAGCGGGGACCCCGTGACAGGCTGTCAAAGTGTTTCCTGGAAAACCTTGGGGAAGGTAGCGTCTGCCATTTTAACTGGTCTCTGGTCTGGGGAAGGAGCTCTGAGACCAGGCCCTGTCCGTCTGCTGCCAAGACTCAACCCATAATCCTCATGGCTTGTAAGCAAGAGTTCTACCGCCGGGGCCAAAAGGGATCTTCTCCCTGGCTGATCCAGCAGTAACCATGCTGAGCAGGTCTCATCTGGGACTGCAGTCTCCTCTGCCTCCTGGGTTGAGTCACGAGGACATACATGGAGCTGGTTTTGGATGAGGGGGTGTCACTCTTAGAGGCCCGGAGAATGTTTTTCAGTGCCTCTCTCTGCTCTCCCGCCATCTATCCCTCCCTCCCACAGACACCCCAAACTCCACTTCTTAAAGGGACAGTCCTGAATATATTTTCTTCTCATCTTGGTTATCTGACATGGCTGGCCATGAGAGTGATCGAAGTCCATCTGCAGTGGAAGCTAAATTATTTGTATAGTCTGGAGTTGGTGATAAGACCTGTGAACCAGGGTAGTCATTCATTTTTAAGTTACGCCAAGTCTTCAAACCCACTTCTTCTTGATCTCTCTCTCAGGTCTCTCCCCTGTGCCTCCCTCCCTTTTTCTGCTGTTGTCACACACTCACCCGGATGATGGATCAAAGGCCTTCCAAGCAGCCGTTTCCACATTTTATCATTGTCACGCAACTCCTTTCCTGCTTTGCTCGCAACCATTCCACTGCCAAAAGTGCCCTTGGCATCCAAAAGTAAGATACCTTGCTTGTGGGGACTGTTGGCTCAGGCTAGGGGAGTCCAGGAGGCATCGGGTGTTTCTGTTGCTTTGAAGAGCCCCCAGACACATCAAGAGGAAGAATTCATCATGTCGCCGTGGTTCTGACAGCTTTGGATGACAGCATCGGTTTTCTGAAGGAAAGCAGGAAGGCTTGAATGCAGAGAGATGGTTGAACATCTCCGATGGGGAAGAATGAGCAGGACTTTGGGAGTCACTGATCCCTCTTCTGCCCAGGGCGTGTCCTGGCTCCTCACACAGCTTGTTCTGCTCATGGAGGGCTGAGGGCTGCTCTCACTGGCTGACCTCAGGACTACTGCTCCTGGGTTGGTGGGAAAGAGGAGTGATGAGGACAGCCAGGCCTCACGGTATGTGATCTCACTGCACTTTTTTGGCTGAGACCACAGACAGGATAAGGGGCCTGTTACTGCTTCCCCCTTCCACCCCCCAGCTCCCGCTTGGTCTCATCTTTCCCCGACCTAAGTATGGTTGGGATATTATCTGCTAACTCTCAACACCAATGTGGGTAGGGGATGGAGACTGACTCAGGGAAAGCAGTCTCTGGGCCACACCCTGCACTTGGGTGGTCTGAGAGGCTTGGTGCAATGATAGATACAGGGCCACTTTCTGGGACTCCCCCTCCCTCCCCTGGCTTTGTGGACATGTATTAACCCAGAGATGATGGGGAGGGGCTTCTGCCTCCTCTGGGCTGACAAATGGAGGAGTCTCCAGGACATGCATTGGCTATGCAGGGCACTTCATTTCTGAGTCCTACGTAAATGATTTGAGCTAGGGTTTGCCTGTGCTGAGCAGAAGGGGACAGGGAAGGAGGGCGTGAGAAGGAGATGGGAATGGAGAGATGGGGGAAGTGAGGGAAAAGGCGAGAGGAGGGGAGGGAAGGAGAGATGCAGGAAAGAGGACTGAGGAAAAAGTTGGAGAAAAGGCGTAAGGGGTGAGGTGTTGACAGACCCGACCTTAAGGCAAGGTGAGCAAGGTGGTTGCCTTGGGCCCAGTGCTGCAATTGACAAAACAATTTGGGCCCCACAAACTCTTTGACCGGGCTGGGGTATGGGATAGCTGTAGGGTTTGGACAGGTCTTTACTGCAGCGTTCATCTGGTGTGCTCCATCATCTAGTTCCCGCCCACACAAAAAAGTGTCTTGCCCAGCAATGGCAGCACTTGCAACATGGGCTGGCTGCTTGCCTTCAGGTTGGTGTTGTAACCCGGCCACTCTGCAGGCTAGTACTCCAATGCCTTCCCACAGTTCCCCGTGGGCTGTATGCTCTTGCCATCTATCTAGCCTACTTCTGTCCTGGAAGTCACCTAGCAGTTTATATTCCGCCGGCGCAACATTTAATCCACGCTGCCTGCAGCCTTCTCCATTGCCTTTCCCAGCACTCACTCAAACAGAAGAGATGGTGTCTGGGAAATCATGTCCCCAGTATGCTTCCAGTTGGCCAGAGGCTACGCTCACCTCTGGTGTGAGCTTGGTAAGAGCCATGCTTGGAGAGGCTGCTCCCAATCTGCAGTTTTACCAGACTGACTCCAGGGAGTTGGCAGAGGAGGGGGTCACTGGATCTCAGTGCAGAGAGAAAATCAAATCCCTCCAGAACATGTAGAGGCAAAGATCAATCCTCCACGGTCCAGCAACTCACCGACCAAGTACCTGTAATACCACGAGCTGGGCTGCACTCAGCACCACCCCAAGCACAGCCCCTGTCCTCATGCTGGAGGAGTTTTGGACTCTGAGCAGTGTCAATGCTTGTCGGGGAGCAGAGGAAGTGGAGCAAACCCCAGGAGCCCCTTCTTTATTCTGTAGCAGCCGGACTGTCTGTGCAGATGACTTTTAATAAGTTATTCTGCTCTTCGATCCCTGGGTGGGTGAGTGCTGGGGAAACAACAGAGCAAGACAGGAATGTCAAAGTAAAGGTTTTAATGAAGTCTCAAATTAACACCACAGAAAACTGTTTCTCACAGGTGGACTGATACAGCACATTAATGTGGTGCTCACATGAGCTTCCCCTCCTAAGCAAGGATGTGGCGCACAAGGCTTCCTTTCCCTTGCTCTTCTGGAGCCTGCTGCAGCTGTCAGAGACCCGTATGCCAGCACAGCTAGGGACTCATTCCTGGCCAAAGGTCTCCCCTTAAGGATCCAAGGGAGCAGGTCCAGAACCTGGGGCGGTGGGAGCCAGGAGTTGTCACAACCAAGGGAGATGGGCAAAGCCCCATCTCGCAAAACCTGGAAGGTGAGGCCCCCACAGGATTCGACAGGTGCCTCCATGGGCTGTGGCCACTTGATTGGCTCATACCCACTACATGAATGTCAGCTGGGTGGGCCATCTGAGCACCTGGGCAGGCTTCCTGCTGCCACACTGGACTCTGCTCTTTCCTTCCTCCCGCAATCTCTTTCCAACTCTGTTCCATATTCCTGCTCCACTCCCGAGCTGCTCCTCCCTCCTGCCTCGTTCTTGCTCCAGGCCTGACCCTGGCCTCTCTCTGATTCCTGCCCTTTCCCTGTGCTCCTGACCATTGGCTACCAGTTCTGGCTCCGACTTCTGCCTCTGCCTCCACCCTTGGCTCTGGTGTTTGGTATTTTGCCTCAGTGCCAGTCCTAAGCTTTGATTCCTGGTCCGGACTCTGGTTCAGTCCCCTGGCTCTGGTGTTTGGCAATTGACTCTGGCTCTGTCCCCTGTTTTCAATCTCTGACCTGGACTCTTGTTCTTTCCCTTTAGCCAGGCCACCTCCATCCCAGTCCCTAACATTCCACTTCTAATCACAGCTGTGGTGCAGCGCCCAGCAGGCCCCGGAAACACGAGTGGCGTTATACACATACCCACCCTGGTGCTTCTTTGCCCTCCATCCCTTTCCAATCACCTTCCAAAGGGGGAGAGATTGTTGCTTTTCAGGTTTCTTTTCATTCCAGCGTTACAGGGTGAAAAGGGCAGTGGCAATCCCCCCAGCCAACTGTGATTGAGAAGAGAAAGAGAGAAGAATGGACTGAATCAAAAAAATGAATATTAGCACCAAGCAATTGAGAGCCAGGTAATTCAAAGCTGGCAAACACAGGTGGAACAGAAACACCTTAGCCAGGTCTGATCTAGTAGCAATTACTTATTCAGATCCTGGGTTATTAGAGTGAAGAGAGGCACTTGCAATAGATATAGATCTTGCAGTCTGAGCAAATCTGAAAAGGCAGCTGGCTGTGTGCCTATCGCAACCATTACAGATGTTTTCATCCGGCGTCTGGCTACTCATTTGTCAGCAGAAAAAAAGGGTGGAGGGGAAGAAATCACCAGTTTAAGTTTTAAAATACAAGAGAAAAAACCCACAGCACTCAACTGTAAGTGTTTTCCACTGGCAGCACATGGAATAGCTGTCATTCATAGCTAAAATGTGCAGCAAGACAGCAAAGCATGCCAGGCCACTGAGATTATGTTTAACATTACTCATAAAGCAGTCACTAGGCATGCTAGGGTTTCCTAAATTATTCTGGGTAGCATTGCCAAACTCATCTGAGTGACGCTTTTGAAAATGGGATTCAGGCTCCTAAATCACCAAGGGGCTGACTGTGCTGCAGTTAGAGGTGTGAACTGTGTGACGGTAGCTGGGGTGGACACACTGTCGAAGGGCACAGTCTGTTCCTGTCTTCTGCACCACAGGAACCTGCTCGGACTCCATTGGCTGGATCTCTGCACCGTGCTGCTGAGTGAGATTCCCTCCCCCAGCACCTTTACCGTTTGGTGCAGCAAGATTTTTTCAATGTCTCTCGCAGCCTCAGCCCTTCTCATAAGGCTAAAGGGAGACACGATCTCTCTTCCTGCAGCGCTCTCCAGGTCTGGACACAGCCAGACCCACCCCTCTCTCTTAGCTTTGTTGTGCACCTTCTTATCAGTCTCGACTTGATGGGCTAATTGGTTCTTTTGTTCTTTAATTAATTGATAATTAGCTTCAGTTTTCCCTGTCAGCCCTTCAATGGGGAACTAATTGGTGGTGACCTGCTCAAAGTTCAGGCCCCTATTCCAAGGGACCTGGAGGCAAATCGCTTCATCTCTCTGGGTGTATCTAGACTACATGGCTCCGTCGACAGAGCCCTGTAGATGAGTGTACTCGGCAAAGGGAAATGAAGTGGCGATTTTAATAATCGCCGCTGCATTTACATCAAAATGGCCACCGCGCTGTGCTGATCAGCTGATTGTTGGCACAGCGCGGTAGTCTAGACGGGGATCGGCTGACCCCAGAACACTTTGTTGTGAGATCCTGTAAGCCTTGTTTCACGGAGCCATGTAGTCTAGACACACCCTCTGTGTGTCAGCTTCCCATCTGGCTTCCTTGATCCCACGTTTTGCTGTGTCGGAATCCCTCAGAACAAGGACACCTGCACTCTGTGGGTATGTCTACACTACCCCGCTAGTTCGAACTAGCGGGATAATGTAGGCATACCGCACTTGCAAATGAAGCCCGGGATTTGAATTTCCCGGGCTTCATTTGCATAAGCGGGGAGCCGCCATTTTTAAAACCCCGCTGGTTCGAACCCCGTGCAGCGCGGCTACACGGGGCTCGAACTAGGTAGTGGAACGAGGTGTACCGGTAGTTCGGAATAGGAAGCCTAGTCCGAACTACCTAGTTTGAGCCCCGTGTAGCCGTGCTGCACGGGGTTCGAACCAGCGGGGTTTTAAAAATGGCGGCTCCCTGCTTATGCAAATGAAGCCCGGGAAATTCAAATCCCGGGCTTCATTTGCAAGTGCAGTATGCCTACATTACCCCGTTAGTTCGAACTAGCGGGGTAGTGTAGACATACCCTGTGTTAGTACATATCTAGCACAGAACTGAATTTGGTGAGGCCATATGAATGCTTTTGTCACAGGCAACAGTTAGCAGCTATAACAAACCAACAGTCTTGAACATATAGGAACAGAAGAACGGCCACACTGGGTCAGACCAAAGGTCCATACAGCCCAGCATCCTGTCTGCTGACAGTGGCCAACAGTGGGTGAAAAGAGGGCAGCCAGAGTATGGCACAGCAATATGTGGGCTGCTTTGTTGGTCTGATGGGGCCCTTGTCATGTGGTTGAACTTCTGAGGTCAGACTCGCTCCAGGCAGGCTCCAGGAACCCCACTTGCTTTCATAGGTCATTGCTTAACTCCTCTTACCTGGTGACAGCTCCAGCCGTTGCTGCCTAGATGAGGGAAGGGAATTGCTGAGGCGGTTTTGAACAAGGGACTAGTAATGCCTGGCCTCTGGATCTCAACTAGGCTATGCTTAGTGTTGCCGGCGGTGATCTGAAACAGACTGTCACCACTCCAAACTTTCTGCCTCTCGCAGCGAGGAGGGAGGGGGATGAGCAAGCAGTGAGAACAATGCAAGCAGTGAGGAGAAACTGAAGCAGTGCTGAGGAAAGATAAATCTGGAGCTGGGATAAGGTCTGGATCAGTTACCATAGTTACTCAATACCCATGCACTGAAGTGGGCTAAAAGGAACGGCCTAGTGCACACAGTGTGGCAAGAGGTCTCATCTAGGTGGAGTGTGGCCCCATGGGGCTCATCAGCCTTGGTAGCCTGGGCCTTACTCCGTAACTGTGCCAAGTTCACATTTGGCAAAGCTGAAAGAGGCAAAGGGACTTACGCCACCTTCTCCTGGGGCTAGCCAGGGGCTGACTCAGTCTCTGACACAGGTTAGAGAAGGCTAAGGGGCCATTAAGCTGCCTGCTCCCTATATACTTCACTTGCCAAAGCAGGGGTGTGGGTAGAATTAATTGGCTACACTGGCTTTTTGCTTCCTGGGGTCCCCCTCTGCCTGTCTGGAGCCTGTCTGTGGCTATGGCTTGGATTAAGACCACTAAGTTATTTCCCAGAGATCACTAATTAGTCATTAGGTGTAAACAACCATAAGTCACAACTGGTGTGTACTAGATTGATGCTGTGATCTAGGGCTGAAAGGCTCCATCACCAGAAATGTCTCCACCTGCAGCCAAATCTGATTTTTACTCTACACCAACAGGGCAAAGGATTTTGCACACGATAGGAAAAGCCCCCAGGATTTTGAGATTCACTTCTGTCACCATTTGCATCCACAGAGTGGATACAGCCTGCCTCCAATCTACACAGGCTCCTGCCATTTGGATTTGGGCAGGGAGTCTTGTTGGAGCAGGATTTCTCCTGAGATTCCTGGGACCTCCTGGGACCTTCAGGCTGGATCAGCCATCCCATGAGAATTTGCTGCCTCTGGCCCAAACCTGGAAGCATCTTAAACTTGACAGAGTTAGCCCTGCTATCAAAGGTCAGTGCTTTGGGAAGTTGGGCCCAGCATTGAGCCAAGGTCAGAAGCTTCCTTGGTGCTCTGTTTGCCCAACCCTGGTGTGCACACAGGGCTGAACTCCAAGAAAACCTGCTGGGATCTGAAGGGGGCTTGTCCTGCTGACTGACAGTGGCGCAAGGGCTGAGACTGGCCCACATGCAGTGAGAGAGGGCGATATTAATAGCAGGCAGTGATGGTGAGTCTCTGGGCCAATGTGTCCCATTGACCAGTGGTAGCGTCACGTGACAGGGCTTTTATTTCTCAGGAGAGGCAATAACCAGATGAGCGACACCTGCAATGGAAAGACTCCAGAAAAGCAGCCTGAGAGGTGACTTGTCTAGCACTGGAGTCCTGATATGCATCTGCCAGAGGTTGGCTTTGTGTGTGGGCTCATCTCTCTCTTTAGTGACCAGTCCCTGTGACTGTAACAGCCTGCTGCCACAAGCAGAGCTACTCCTGAAGGACACATAGCGGGGCTTGTGCTAAAGGTCCTCAGGTTGAGCCTTACTGACGGGGATGTGGGTGCGTGCCTGTGGCCGGGGTGCGTGACGCAGACATGGCTCGTTGTTCCAGTCATACCCTCATTCGACTCTACGCCGAAAAGCATGGGGAACAGAGAGCTCTTGGCCGGTGTGGCAAGGATGCTATGAGCCACAGTTGCCGTGCGGGGCGTAGAGGTAGGTGTGCCGTGCCATGCAGTGCTGTGGGGAGGACAGCGTGTGCGGGCTGCCTTGCAGGAGCTCATTGCTCTCCAGAGGCTGCAGCTGAGTGGCTGGTGTTGGCTAGCTGGGAACTGTAACTATGGCAGCAGCAGGCTCTGTGTAGCAAAATGGCTGGAGGGGCACTTTAAAAAAAATAAAAATTCTAATAATGCTATTGGAATTGGAGCCCCTGGGAGGCTTGGGTTTTCTGAGTGCCTTTCCCCGGTGCCGGGCATGCCCCAGGGTGCCAGTTAAATTCCTGGGTCCTGGAGGAAGCAAAGCATCCGTGCCGAGAGGTCAGCTCATTACTAAGGCCGAGGAAAGGGAGGAAGGGGCTTTGCTGGCCCCTTCACACCATGAGCACTCTCATCCAGTGCAGAGCGAGCCAGGCTGAGACGGGGTTGCTTGGACCCTCGCTGTGGAGTTAATCAAAGAGCCTGCGACTTTTCTTACATAAGCTACACGACATCGTGTTGGGGAAAGGGGAAAAACGACTAAATTGCTGCAAAGCGACATGTTGAGACCTGAAATCGAGTGGAATGTTACATTTTTAAAATGAGTTTTTCTGCAGTCCTGTCCCTGGCATTTCGCGCTAATCTTCAGCTCTTGGGGATTTTGCCACCTCCCCCCTCCCTGGTCCCCTGGGGTTCATTTGCCAATTTATCCTGCTGCCGCCATCAGATGGGGATAGGGTAGTGGGACAGGTTCCTCGGGCAGGGCAGAGCAGCATGGGCTGCATGTGGGATCCATCCTGCCCAAAGCTTGTGATGAAAGCAGAAGGTGCTCAGTGCCCCCCAGACCTGCTAAATGCTCCGAAGAGTCTGACCGACAAAGGTGCAGTAAGTGAGCCAAGTCCTATGGGTGTGTGGGGATATTGCTCAGCCAGTCGCCTGGCCTCTTTCCAACAGCCCCTTCCTCAGCCAGCCACACACAGGACCAGCATTTCCAAAGGGAATCTCTCCTCTGTGCCTGGCCAGTGTAGGAGAAACTACTCCACGAATCATGCATAGCAGGTGGGACACAACTCAGAGTCCAGAATAAGGCAGCATGTGTTGGAGAGTGTTTAGGACAATGTGCCCCCATTGTGTGTGTCTCCTGCTAGTGGCTGGCGGCAGCATCTTCAACCGCCTGCTACTTCACCACAGCTCTGTGTCCTTTGGATCGAGTGACGGGCCGGAGGGGGCTAGTGCGAGAGCTGAGGGGCCGGTGTTTGATCCCTGCTGATGGCTTTGGTGTCAGCATGCTCCATGCCCAGGGAGTTATACTGAGTTGCGGGTAGGCACCCAGACATGCTGGTTGGACACAGCAAATTGTTCTGTTGACAAGGAATCTTACTTTCAAGGATCCCTGGCCAATTGCATTTCACACGACACCCTCCCTCGGTGCCATGTTCTCTCATGGTAAGCATCTCCCTCACCGCACAAGAGGGAAAGCTCTGGTATATGCCACGGTGGTAAGGGATCCTCTATGTGTACAGAGCTGTTGCCAAAGCTTCTGCCCTACTGAGTGCGCAGTCTCAATCAGATGGAACAGAGATGGGCGTCAGCAGGGAGAAATCCTGGGAGCTTGTCCTGGGGGCTTTGTTTAGTTGGTCTAGTTTGGGTGAATGACATTTTCAGATTAAAAAGTCAGGCAGAGAGCAGGAGCAGATCCCACAGCTCCAGTGGCAGAGGGGGGCAAGCTGAAGGAAACGGGATTCTGGGGGGCTTTGAAGGGGCTAGTGAACTGTTTGGTGCACTGGGCAGAGAGGCGGTTCCACTGCTGGGGATACTGGGAGAAGAAGGTGCAGAGCTGGGTCAGGAATAAAAAGTGGAGTATCAGGAGCAGAGCATTTTGGAGGAAGAGCAGGGAGTCAGCAAGGAGATGTGACTAGGAGGGTGATACAGGCATTCAGAGGGTGTCTCGGGGGTGGGTGCAAGGGAGCGGACATGATATCCGCAGGGACTGGGGACGGGTGGACATTTCTGGTTGCTTGGTTTTCCTTGGAATAGCTGTGGAAGGATGGCGGGAGCAGATCTCTGGGGTGGAGAGAGTGGGGTCCAACTCCCAGTTGGCTGTGACTCCTGGAGGCAAAGGATTGTAGAGCCAAAGAGGAGGTGTGCAGCAAAGCGACTTGTTCTGACAGCAGCCCCTAAGTCCCTGTGAAGCTCTGGGCTTTATCCAAGTTCTGTTAACACACACTGGCCCTATAGTGCTGTGAGAAGTCAGCGCAGCCTGCAGGCTCCTAGGCTATAACATAACCAGGGGACAAGGCACAGGCAGTGCATCTAGTAGGTAGGAGAAGGCTATGCCTACCGAAACAGCCCTACATGGCCCCACCCCAGCTCCCTCTGGAGGCCCCCTTCTGCTGCTATTTGGCCCCACCCTAGGCTGGCTGCTCCTCTTCTGGGAAGGAAAACCTGCCAGGACTGGGACTAGGGTAGTTGGGATTTGGGGTAGCGGGGTGTGGGATGTGGGGGGGGGGTCCCTGGCACTAGAGCCACACCACTCAGTGCTCCAAGGTTATGGGGAAGAGGGGGGGCGGGTGGCGGCAGATGGGGTTGGGGGAGATCTAGGCTTGGGGGAGGAAGAACAAATCATGTCAAACCAATCTGATAGCTTTCTTTGATAGGATAATGAGTCTTGTGGATAAAGGAGAAGCAGTGGATGTGGTATACCTAGACTTTAGTAAGGCATTTGATACGGTCTTGCATGAACTTCTTATCAATAAATTAGGCAAATACAACTTAGATGGGGCAACTATAAGGTGGGTGCATGACTGGCTGGATAACCATTCTCAGAGAGTGGTTATTAACAGTTCACAGTCCTGCTGGAAAGGCATAAGAAGTGGAGTTCTGCAGGGGTCTGTTTTGTTCATTTACTTCATCAGTGATTTCGATATTGGCATAGAGAGCATGTTTATTAAGTTTGCAGATGATACCAAGCTGGGAGGGGTTGCAAGTGCTTTGGAGGATGGGATCATAATCAGGGCTTGACAAACCGCGGTGAAATCCACTCACCAGCCCCGCACCGCGCATGCCAGTGAACGGGGCGATTGGCTGAAATCTACTCGCCATGGGTGAGTAGATACACAGATTTGTCGAGCCCTGGTCATAATTCAAAATGATCTGGACAAACTGGAAAAATGGTCTGAGGTAAATAGGATGAAGTCTAATAAGGACAAATGCAGAGTACTCCACTTAGGAAAGAACAACCCATTCAGAATGGGAAGCGACTATCTAGGAAGGAATACTACAGAAAGGGATCTAGGGATCATAGTGGACCACAAGCTAAATATGAGCCAACAAAAAAAGCAAACATGATTCTGGGATGCATTAACAGGAATGTTGTGAGGAAGACATGAGAAGTCCTTCTTCCACTCTACTCTGCACTGGTTAGGCCTGAATTGGAGTATTGTGTCCAGTTCTGGGCACCTAATTTCAAGAAACATGTGGAGAAATTGGAGAAAACCCAGTGAAGAGCAACAAAAATGATTAAAGGTCTAGAGAACATGACCTATGAAGGAAGGCTGAAAGAATTGGGCTTGTTTAGTTTGGAAAGGAGAAGACGGAGAGGGCAAATGATAGTGGTTTTCAGGTATCTAAAAAGGTATCACAAGGAGGAGGGAGAAAAATTGTTTTCCTTGGCCTCTGAAGATAGGACAAGAAGCAATGGGCTTCAGATGCAGCAAGGGAGGTTTAGGTTGGACATTAGGAAAAACTTCCTAACTGTCAGAGTGATTAAACACTGGAATAAATTCCACGGAGTTTGTGGAATCTGCCTTTCTGGAGATATTTAAGAGCAGGTTGTGTAGACACCTGTCAGGGATGGTCTAGAGCAGTGGTCTCCAACCTTTTTACACCCAAGATCACTTTTTAAGTCTCAGAACAGGCGAAGATCTACTGTCCCACCCCTTCCTTGAAGCCCTGCCTACATTACATGAGGAAATCTAATGTAAATGCACTGCGCAGGTGCGCAGTTCAGAGAGGGCTCAAGAGCTACTCTTGGCGGGTCTAGAGACTCTAGACGGTGCTTGGTCCTGCCGTGAGGGCAGGGGACTGAACTCAATGACCTCTTGAAATCCCTTCCAGTTCTAATGTTCTATGATTCTATAAAGAAGGCAGGAGGGTTGGAGCCTCAGACAGAAAGGGTGAGACAGGCCAGGGGCTAGTGAACCCGGGCCAGAGGTTCACACACTATCCATGGGGCAAAAGCTTCTATGACTCAAGTAAGGAGCCCCTTTTTGTGAACCAGGTTTGGGTTTGATCCCTGCTCATCTGGCCCCATGTGGTAACCACACATACATATTTGTTGTACTATGTATGCAAGGAAACCATTTTCAACCGCCGCCCCCTCTCCCCCGAGGTTTGTACGACTACACAGTAGTCCTGGTTGCACTCAAATGAATTGCAGTGAGCAGCAGGGTGGAAGAGATGGGTGATGGTTTTTTACATGAACCCTCTTATACATGCAATGTATCTGCAGTGTAATCACAGAGGTGTGATCGCAGCTTTATTCTAGCTTTTTTCTAGCAGGGCTAAAAATAGCAGCAAAGACGTGGTAGCACGGACTCCGGCACAGGCTAGCAATGTGAGTACTGCCTCAGGTCGGCCTGTGCCTGCGTCAGGGCTGTTGTGTGCTCACTTTTAGCTGCCCTAGTGAAATTAAAGTCAGCAGAAGTCTGCCTACCCAAGCTACAATCCCCCCCCCCCCATGTCCAGTGTAGCCATGCCCTCAGTGTGATCGCAGAAGCCAGCCTGTGTGAGCATATACCGCTGTGAGCATGTGTGTGCACATTTGTATGTGTGCCCACCAAGCAAAGCATGGCACAGGTGCACCTCCACAAGAGGTGTTGCCCTGTTGCCAGACGCTCCCTGGCTAATCAGCAGTTTCTTTCCATTGGAACTGAAGTTCCTGAAAGAATCTTCCTGTTCTCTGTCAGAGTTTCTCTGAGGCATCGCAGTTGCGTTTCTAACTGCAAGGCACTCAGATCGAGAGTGACATAAACCTTAGAATCCCATTTGGAGTGTGTCCCTTGAAAGCTTGTCGAGTTGGAGAGTTGAACTTCTCACCAGGCATGGAGGGAGGGTCTGGGCTGTCATCTCAGATGAGGCGAGCTCCCTGACTAACACCGCTAGTGTGTCTCCGATCCGTCACTTTCGTGACAGGCTATTAAAAATTAACCAAGCTGTGTTCATCATTAACATGCCACAGCCTGGATCTTGAAGCACCCACTGACCCTTTGCAGGGTTTTTGTTATGTATTTTTCAGCACTTTGTCTCTTTAATTGCTCACCTTTCTCTGATACGCCAGGCTGTGGCTGGCAAGTCAGCTGCAGAGAACAGAGCGGCTCATTTCTTGCTGCCAAACAGAAGTTAGAGATGGAAAAGGACCTAGAATGCTGCCCTGAGAGGCCTAGGATAACTCCTTATAGTCTACTAGCCAGCCTAGTTTTCAGTAACCTCACTGCTTCCCTGGGGGCCGGGAGGGGACCCCAGAGTGTAATTGATCTCAGGGAAAGGAAGTAATTTCCTGGTATTTGGCCTGTATTTTCATTTGCTCCAGTTCATCCCAGTCCCTTAAGTTTGGACTCTGCTGGATAAACCCTCATCCTCTTTCATCCTCCCTCCTTAAGGTCGGGACAGACAACGTCTCTCTTGTGCCCAGCTTTCTTTATTCATAATCTGAGCCTGCAGCCTTTGGCCCACTGACTTCAACAGGGCTCTCATGTGTCTAAGGGTGTCAGGACCAAACTCAATACTTGCTTAATTCTTTCTTCCTGAACTGAACTTGGCACTGTTGAAATGTAATAATCAGGGGGCTGTTTTCACACGTGTATTTTTTAAATGGTCTAACAGTGTGCAATAAGCCATTCCATAATTAATTGACACAGTTGTACTCCTGATTCCAGCACCAGGGCTGAGGGTGTGGGTTCAGCCTTTGCTGACAAACGATGTGAGAAGTAATTGCTTGAGGAGGCAAAGAAAGATATCAATACTAGATTTGTCAGGTTCCTCGTAGGAATACATTGCAGGGGGTCTGTGGCTTTGGATGGGATTTATGCTGCTAATTCATCACTAATTAACATTATAAATTGGACCAGACACGGGAGGGAAAAAATTGCAGGCGTTTTCAGTGGAAGAGGAAGAGAAATAAAATAATGTCTTTGTAGGGGAGGGCTAGTGGACAAACAGAGGAGATAGAAAGGGGCTTAGAATGCTGCTCAATAATTTGACATCTGAGTGTGTGCATTTGTCACGATGGAAAGTGCCCCTTCACAGGGACCACACCTGTAGGTCATGTCTGTCAGCAGAGCTTGAAAATGGTAGAGTGGCCTACTACCTAGGGCAGTAGACCAAGATTTGGGAGACCTGAGTTTTGTTCTCAGCTCTTCCACTAGCCTGTTGTGCTGTGGATGAATCTATTTGCTTGTCTGTTTAAAAAGTAACCTCACTGGGGACTCTACAGTGAGGTGCAATCTTCAAGTGCCACCAAAGCACCAACAATAACAAGTCATTGGTTTTGCTGGGGTTTCCTGCATCTAAAAATGGCACTGCTACAGAATATTTGGTGTGGGGGGAAGTTGTAGCATGAACTCCTGCCTATGTACATCTCAGTCATACCACAGTGATGGAAGTCACTTAATTTCCTATACAGCCACACCAGGATCAGGGCTTCAACTGCTGTAGCAACCAATAATATTAATTATTCACCATATACCAGAGTTATAATTTCAACAGTACAACAGCTGATTCCCCAGGAACACAGACTGTTATCACACCGGTAACAAATTCAGAGTTTTAAGGCCAGAAGGGGCCTATAGATCAAATCAATCATCAATTTCTATACAATATAATAGCTATTAGCTCCAAACTCGGAATACAACTCTGTCACTAAATGCTTATCTGTCTTTATGTCTGCCTGTGCTATTTTTATGGCACTTACAATATAATTGTACTACCCAGTCCGGGTAACTACACTGACAGCATGGTTCTTGTGTATCTGCCATTCTGGCTCCCTCTGGAGATTCTAGGATTTTGGCCCTGACGCACTTTCATCCCAGACAGCGTATGTCAGGCAGAAAGTGTGCCAGCCAGGTGCTGGCAAAGAGACGTGTGCATGGCATCTCCATGGCAACACAAGGATGCGCGTGCCAGGCATTGTTGACTTTGGGAAAAGGTACTCCCAGGTTTCAGCTGGAAACTGGACTGTGAAGGCATGTAGATTCTTTGTCTGTCCGGGGCGACCAAAGGAGAGGCTGGGATAACATGGGGCATTCCAGATGTCCCAGTTTAACCCAGCCTGTCCTTCCAGGGCCTCCCAGAGACAAAGAAGAGAGCTTGGTATAGTTTGGATTCTGTCTCTTCATTCTGACAGAATGCGGAACACTGAGAATTCCTCAAAGGGTTTGAACAAGAACATCTGAATCTCTCTGAATGACACTTCTGAAAATAGTCCTGGTTCTCGGTTATTAAATGTTGTTTCTTGGCTATTTTTCTTACAGAACACCCCCCTTCCCCCCCCCACACACCCCCTCCCATTTCTCTGGCTTTTCCTGCCATTCTCAGTCCCTCAAGTGCTCTTGCCAGGTCCTGCACACCCCCATTGTTGCCCTCCCAGCTGTGGGTCAGACACTGTTGTCATGAGCACAGTATGAAGATCTCAGGACTGCATACAGACAGCTTTGCCACAGGAGGAGAAAGAGGAGCTAAGATGGATGGAGGGAAATACATTCATACAAAGAACAAACTTGTCTTCTTGGAAAGCTAGCTTAGCAGAGCACCCAGCCCTGTGTTATCTTTCTCTCCTCTGCCTCTGTGAGACCAGATATGGGGGTGGATGGATTGGGAAGCTGCACCAAGCCAGGCTGCTGATGGGAATGAAGACTTTGATTAATAAGTCTTTCCTTGGCAAAGTCTATTCCAGACACTTTGCTGCAGCGGTCAGCAAGGAATTGCCCTTGAGGAAGCAGCCAAGGAATATGACAAGATTTTAAACTCTTAAGGAAGTAGTGCTCTGTCTGAGAAAAAAGGGATTTGGGCTCCAAGTATTTTGAGTATGTCAGTAGGGCTTGGGCTCTGAATTTCAGTTTTCCAATGGCTAGAGCCATGCATCCCCACGGACATCTACTTTATATCCATGGGTATCTGTATCCGTGGATGTGGATGCAGATATCTCCGTCTCATTTTTGTGGATACGGATGTGGATACAAATTTTGTATCCATGCAGAAATCTACCAATGGGATCTTACATGTCTCAAAGGAGTCCAAAGGCAGAGAGCCAGCCTGGGCTTTCTTTTGCATTTTCTTTAATTGCAGCTGAGATTTTAGGAATTCAAGTTCCTTCAAGAGTTAAATCAGGTCACAGAAATGTAGACAAACTTGGCTGGAGAGAGACATAAATAAGGCCACTCCCTGTCCTCCTGGCAGAAGAACCTAGGGTCTTTTAACTAGATCTATATTCCTGACAGCTGGCAACTTCTGTATCCCTAATTTAAATTCATTAGCACTGGGGCCCCCAGTTCTGTCATTAAGTTGCCTAAGCTTCAGAGGGGTAGCCGAATTAGTCTGTAACAGGAAAAACATTTAAAAAACAACAAATAGTCTAGTAGTACCTTAAGGACCAACAAAACATGTAGACTGTGTCTACACTGGGCCACTTATTCCGGAAAATCAGCCGCTTTTCCGGAATAAGCTGCAAGCTGTCTACACTGGCCCTTGAATTTCCGGAAAAGCAACGACGCTCTACTGTACAAAATCAGCCACTATTCCGGAAAAGCTACGCTGCTCCCGCTCGGGCATAAGTCCTTATTCTGGAACACTGTTCCGGAAAAGGGCCAGTGTAGACAGCCCAGTAGTCTTTTCCGGAAAAAAGCCCCAATCGCGAAAATGACGATCGGGGCTCTTTTCTGGAAAAGCGCGTCTACATTGCCCACAGATGCTTTTCCGGAAAAAGGGTTTTTCTGGAAAAGCAGCCTGCCAATGTAGACTCTCCTTTTCTGGAAAAACTTAAAAAGGAATAGTATTCCGTTTTAAGCAGTTCCGGAAATTCATGCCAATGTAGACACAGCCGTAGATGGTATCATGAGCTTTCGTGGGCACAACCCACTTCTTCAGATGAACTGTTAAGTTGCCGGTTTCATATGCTAATGAGTCCCTGGCTGGAAAAACCCATTCTGGGATCAGAGTGAAATTTCTCTAGGTTTTGTCTATGACAGTGTTTCTCAACCTTTTTTTTTATTATAAAAGTACCCCTTTTAAAAAAAAAAAAAAATTATAAGTGCCCCCAGTAATTACAGTTTTCAGACACACATTTTTTTTCTACCATTGCAACACATTTGTTAAACAACTTAATCGTAGCTGGGTGGGTGGTGAAAGGGGGAAGGGAAGCTTGCAAAGTCTCCTCCCACCACCAGGGACAGGGGAGTCACCTGTTCAGAACAGCTGGTGGTTCTTTCTCAGGAGGAGGGGGCAAAGACTTCAGATGCTTCCCCAAACCCCAGACCAATCAGGGACTATGGGTGGGGAAGAATGGAAGTATTCTGGCCCCACCTCTTCTGCCTGAGGTCCTGCCCATTCTGGGGCGGCCTCAGGCCTCTTCAAAAATTTCTGATACATCCCAGAATGATCACTTTTTTGCAAAAATATTACATTGTTGCCTCATATTTAGTTTGTGATCTAGTATAATCCCCACATCCTCTCTAGGCAGCCATTTCTCAGTTAGTATTTGTGCAATTGACTGGTCCTTCCTAGGTGTAGTACTGTACTTTGCATTTGCCCTTATTAAATTTCATCCTATTTATTTCAGACCATTCCTGCAGTTTTTCAAGATAATTTTGAATTCTAACCCTGTCCTTTAAAGCACTTGCAAACTACCCAGTTTGACATCATCCATAAACTTCATAAATATACTTTCTATGCCATTATCCAAATCATTTATGAAGACATTGAATAGAATCAGATCTAGGACAGATCTCTGCAGGACCCCGCTCAATAAGGTCTTCCAGCTTGTCTGCAAACCATCTGAGAATGGTTTTCCCACCAGTTGTATACACAACTTACAACAGATTTGTCTAGGCTATCTCTCTCTAGTTTGCTTATGAGAAGGTCATTTGAGACAGTATAAAAAGCCTTACTATATATCATGTTATATCATATCTGCTATTTTCCACCATCCACAAGGTTTGTTACCCTGTGAAAGAAGGCTATTGGTTTGGCTTGAGGTGGATGAGGTAATACCCTTTATCGGACCAACTTCTGATGGTGAAAAGTTTCAGAGGGGTAGCCATGTTAGTCTGTAACTTAAAAATCTTAAAAAATAACTAATAGTCTTGCAGCACTTTAGAGATTAACAAAATTTGTAGATGGTATCATGAGCTTTCATGGGCACAGCCCACTTAGCTCCATTCATCTGAACAAGTATGTTTGCCCTCAAAAGCTCATGATACCATCTACAAATTTTGTTAGACTCTAAGATGCTGAAAGACTATTTGTTATTTTTTAAGTTTTTTCTGATGGGGAGAGAGCTACACAGAACTCTTCTTCAGGTATGGGAAAGATAAATCAGAGAAGATAATTTGCTATAAGTAGTTAACACATTTTAAAACATCATTCAAGGCTTGATAACAACTCTGAAGTCATAGGGGAAAAAAGGGAGGGGTTAGCGAGTTAGGGTATGTCTACACAGCAGTCTTACCAGATTTGCCCAATACTCTGGGGTATGCTTATTATCAGGGTTACTCTTATGGGGCTGGGGGGAGATTAACAATTCTATCAGTGTGCGGCTTGTGCTTACTTGTGATCTCATATGGAGCTGAATTCTCCCTGCTGCCAATTCTCCCTCCCACTGGAGCTCTCCTGCAGGATCTAGGTTCCTCAGGATGGGGTTCTTCCCACCTTAGCAACACACACAGACATTCACACCCACTAACAGAGCATTCCTGAGAAGACTGGGTAATCAGCATTCACAAGCTGACCCCTGATATGTCTCTGGATTCAGCAGGCTGGCTTTAACAGCAATGCCACACTGCACCCGCATGTGCCTTTGGACTCAGTGGGCTGGATTAAACAGCACTTTAAGCCGCCATCCTCATACGCCCTCAGGTTCAGCACCCCCTAATCCCCACTTTCACACCACAATCATTCACTAGTAAACCACACGATGAGCAAACCCCACAGGATTTTGGGCACTACAGGGGTACGCCTACACTAGCTTGTTAGTTCGAGCTAGGTAGGGTAATGAGGGCAAGCGGAGTTGCAAATGAAGCCCGGGATTTAAATATCCCAGGCTTCATTTGCATGTTCCCAGGCACCGCCATTTTTAAATCCCCCTTAGTCCGACCTCTTTGCCCGCGGCTACACGCAGTACGGAGTAGGTAGTTTGAATTAAAAATCCTAAGGGGAGTAATGGTAGTTCGAATTAGGATCTTTAATTCGAACTACCTAGTCCGTGCCGCGTGTAGCTGCGAGCACGGAGTTTGGACTAAGGGGGATTTAAAAATGGCGGTGCCTGGGAACATGCAAATGAAGCCCGGGATATTTAAATCCCGGGCTTCATTTGCAACTCTTCTTGCCCTCATTACCCTACCTAGCTCGAACTAACAAGCTAGTGTAGGCGTACCCCAGGGATCTTTAGCTTGGATACAAGAAGCGTTGTTGCAGAGCGAATGGGGAAGCCAGAACAACACCCCTTGAGGAAGAGTGAACGAAAAGAAAGAAAGAGAGAGAAGCAACAGCTTAACAATGAAAGTTATTTATTATATATATAGGGAGCCAAACACACAAAACAGTTACAATATTAAATCTAACAATTACAATATTAAATCTAAATTGGAACTGATTACAAATGTTAGGGCTAGCTAACCATATAACAGTTTACATAGGGCAGAATCAGGAGGCTAGGCTTAGAGATATGTAGTTGGTGGGTGGTGGGGAGAGAGAGACCTTACCACTCCATGGAACTTTCACTGATCTGGTGATGGTAGCTGGGGGTCCAGAGGGCAGGAGACAAGCAGAGCAGAGCACGATAAGACAGGAGATGAAGAAGTCTCAATGCAGGGGTGTCCAAACTTTTTTCAAAGAGGGCCAGATTTGATTAAGTGAACATGCGTGAGGGCCGACCATTTTGCCTGACATTCTTTGAACCATTACAATTAAATGCAAATTAACTATTTTATGCAAAGTTTATTGCAAACAGCATACTTTTCATTTCGTCACATGGATGACAAATCTAAACAGGTGTTAAATCACTCTGCCTTTCATATCTGAAGGCCAGATGAAAAAAAAATCCAGGAAGCTGAAATATATGTCAGGAACATTGTAAAGTACATTACATATTATTGGTAATAAAGGTTGTCTGTCAACTTTTAAGTTCAAAAAATATGAACAGGAACATAACACCAAGTATACATGTTGTGTCCAAATATATTTATAACTGATTTAGACCAACTGACATTAACTGAGATTTTACAATGTATTCATCTCAATACATATGGATTCGTTGGGGGCCATAAAAGATAGATATTGCCAAATTACCTGGGGGGCCGTATTAAACCGGAACACGGGCCGCAATTGGCCCCCAGGCCAGACTTTGGACATGCCTGTCTCAATGGAACTGATGCAGTTTAAATTCAGGTATTAGAACAGTTTTTCTTGGGGCAAGGATCGGAGTTTTTATAGGTATAGGACAATAGATCAAAGAGAAAGTGGCGAGACAATACAGACTGTTATGGGTGTGTACCGGTAGTTCGGAATAGGAAGCCTAGTTCGAGCCCCGTGTAGCCGCGCTGCACGGGGTTCGAACCAGAGGGGTTTTAAAAATGGCGGCTCCCCGCTTATGCAAATGAAGCCCGGGAAATTCAAATCCCGGGCTTCATTTGCAAGTGCGGTATGCCTACATTACCCCGCTAGTTCGAACTAGCGGGGTAGTGTAGACATACCCTTAGTTCGAATTAGCGCTGTAGTGTAGACATACCCCCTCTTTTTCTGCTTGGGATTATCTGGAGTATGGCGTCCAGTTCTGGGCCCCCCACTACAGAAAGGATGTGGACGCACTGGAGAGGGTCCAGCAGTGGTCAACCAAAATGATTAGGGGGCTGGAGCACATGACCTACGAGGAGAAACTGAGGGATTTGGGCTTATCTAGTCTGCAGAAGCGAAGAGTGAGGGGGGATTTGATAGCAGCCTTCAACTTCCTGAAGGGAGGTTCCAAAGAGGATGGAGAGAGGCTGTTCTCAGTAGTGACAGATGGCAGAACAAGGAGCAATGGTCTCAAGTTACAGTGGGGGAGGTCTAGGTTGGATATTAGGAAAAACTATTTCCCTAGGAAGGTGGTGAAGCACTGGGATGGGTTACTTGGGGAGGTTGTGGAATCTCCATCCCTAGAGGTGTTTAAGTCTCAGCTTGACAAAGCCCTGGCTGGGATGATTTAGTTGGGATTGGTCCTGCTTTGGGCAGGGGGCTGGACTTGATGACTCCTGAGGTCTCTTCCAGCCCTAGGATTCCATGATTCTATGATCCTCAGACAGCTCAGTGTTTCCTTGGGCACAGTCCAGCATTCAGTCTCTCTGGAGGGATAGATACACTTTTGAACTCATCACCAGTCTTTATCTGCAAGAAGCAGATTTGTGATGCTGGGTCAAAAAGCCCATCCAGTCTGATTGTTCCTGTTCCAAATGGGAGTGAGCCAGTGAGCACCTCCATTAATGACACGCCTGTGGTGGGTCCCTGGGGATGCTTGGGCAGGCAGATTTGAAATTTGCTTTTGGTGAATAGTCACGTCAGGAATGCTTCATCCACCTCTAGGTATTTACACTGCCTCCATCACCCCAGTGTCCTGGTGTCCGGCTGTGACTGGTTCCAAACATCAGACACAACAAGAGCCAGAACCTGGCTGGAGCCAAAATGTGTAGGGCCCAGGGTCTGGGCAGAGCCCTCAGAGTGAGGGGCACGGTGCTCCCATGGGGCTGCGTGCCTTTAAGCAGAGGAGGAGTCTGTAACAACTTCAGGAGCAGGAAACCTCGAGTCCCTTGTAATCATTTCCACAGCAACCAGTTGTGCTGCTGCCAATGTGAGCTCATGGTCAGAGCGGCAGAACAAGTTGCCGGAGCGGCTCAGCCTCTCAAGGAGCGACGATTCCGTTCCCATGCAAATGTGGCTCTGTAATGGAGAGTCTGGGATGAGTGCAGTGGAGAATGTGAGGGGACTGGGCCAAGGCTGTTCACAGAGCCGGGGCTCATCAAAGTTTCCTGGCAGGTGTCGGCAGGTCTCTGATTCTCCTCCTTGGAAACACGCTCGCGCAGGTCCGTTCAGGTTGCTTTGAGAGGAAATCCAATGAGCATTTACAAGCTCCCAGCCCATTAACAAATGGGTTCATAAAGTAGTGAACAAAGGCTAATCGATATCCCAGTGCAGGGAGAGCGAGCTGAGAGCATTTGCTAATTACAGACGTGCTGCCGGTCTTAAACATAACACAGGGTCCTTGGTGGGTGGGGATGGAGTAGTTGGAATAGGGAGCAATTCAGCACCTTTTATCTCTGTTCACTGTAAGCCTGGCTCTCTTGTAATGAGCCTGCTCTGCCCCCCCTTCCTTCCCTGGTGAGGAGAAGGAGGAGGAGGAAGGAGGGGTTGCAACTAATGGTGACTGGCCACAGGATCAATAGAAGGGAAGCAAATTAACTAGGCTCTCTTGGGAGGGAATCTGTCAATATAAGGGGCGGTGGTGAGTGATGCCTGATGGGCTGGCTGTGCCGCTTCATAAATACCAGCATATAATGACCACCCGAGGGACTGCATGGAAGGGACAGCCCTGCCTGTCTGGGACACTGCCTTCAGCCACCTAATTCACCCATTAGCATAGACACAGCTTTGATTTCTCCCTTATCGAGGAATTCTCCAGCTCCTTCTTAGTTTGTGAGGCCACATGGACATGTCTCTGGAAGGAAGGGCCCTTAGATCCCAAATGCCCCCAGAACTGATGATGAGGCTTTGTTGGGGTGCAACTTCTTCCGCCTGCAGCAGTTCTGGATACCTTGCCTGGAGGAGCTATCGCTGCCATGGGATTGCCGGGATTCCCCAAAGCTGATGCTTCCCCTTAACTTGATCCTTCAAGGATGACATCCTTGTATAGTTGGGGTGACTGCAGTATAGCCATAGGCCAAGGACGGCCCTTAGGGGTCTACAGTGCAGGCTGCAGCCTTCCTGATCTTTGCTACAGAGAGGCCACCTAGGTATTACAGCCCAGTATGCAGTGTACCGAGGCTGAGGATGGAGCACTGTACACTGGGATAGGGAGCCTCCACTGCCTGCACCTCCAGTTGGAAAGATGTGGCTGCTGTCAGTCTGTGGTAGGCATGTTTGGCACAGCTTTTGTCCACAGGACAAGCTGCCAGTGTTGTATGCAGCGTAGCTATAGCTCTGTGTGACCCTTCCTCACCCACCCTGTCTCTGCTGCAGTGCCAAGTGGCCATCAGCGAGTGACTGTGGGTCCACTTCCGATACACAGAGGTTGCCACTAGGGGACTGCTTAAATTGGGCAAGAGGATGCAATAGACCAGGGGTAGGCAACCCCCAGCACGCGTGCCACAAGCGGCACATGAGCTGATTTCTTGTGGCTTAGCCCTGCCCCTCTCCTCCCCACACAGCTGGGAGCTCATGCTACAGCTCCAGCCTCAGCAGTGCAGCTGGAGCACTAGCTCTGGCTTCCTGCTGGGAGGGGAGCGGGCGAGGCGCACGCAGGACCCTGGGGCTGTCCCTGCCTAGCCTGGGTGTGCAGCTTCCAGAAGCTAAGGGGTAAACTCCCCTCTTCCTGACTACAGGCTTCTTGCTTTGGGGGCAGGAGCGTGGGGGAGCGGGGGAGTCGCTTGCTGTGCAGAGCCGGGGCTGGGCAGCTTGCACACATGGCGTGCTAGGATCTGGGCTGCTCCCCACGGGCTGTGTGCGGGGTCAGGGAGCCCCTTCTCCAATGCCCTGCTGCACTCAGCTGGTCTGGAGCTAGCCCTAGGCTCTGCTTGCCCCAGCCCTGGAGGCGCAGCCTGCAGGCAAAGGGCTGGTCCAGGCAGGGAAAAGACTCTGCCCACCACCCCTCACCCTACCTCTCCTCACCCCAGCGCTGCTGCCCTGCCAGTGAGTGCACTGGGGGCACAGAGATGTGGTGGCAGGAGGGGGGTGAAGGAGGCTGCGGGGATGGATGTGAGGGGGCAGGGGTTGCACTGAGGGGGATGGGGCGATGTAGGGGACCAGGCTGGGGGGAATCATGAGGCTGAGGGGAGTGAGGCTGGAGCAGAGGGAAGATGTGAGGGGGGGATACAGTTTTACTTTGCATAAGCTGCACTTTTCTTTACTCCCCACTTCTTTGCCTCCATCCCCAACTAGCTGTTTGGCTGCTTCCTCTCACCTTTTCTGTGTTACTGCCCCAACCCACCCTCCCCCCAAAATCCCTCTTGTGCCCCCACCCCACACCCTGTCCTGTTGCCAATCTCCCTTTCAGACCCTGCTCTCCTCACCCCGTCCTGCATCCCTACCCCACTTGCTGGCAGCCTTGTCCCACACATTTAACCCCTCATTTCTCCCACCCCAGAGTCTAAGGGGGTCCACAAAATCCACTAACACTGGAACCCCAGAAAAATAAATCTGACCTATGAGAAGTACTGAACCTCAGTCTTCCCTGTCCCTTCCCCCACCCCATGGGGGCTGTAGTGCCCGAAGAGTGAGATGTCTCAGTTGGGGGCCACATCAGTGAGAGCTGGAGGTTTTGGAGGAGTTTTTTTTTTGCTTCTCACTGATGTGGTCCCCAACTGATATTTCTGTGGGTCAGTGATCACCAACCCCAAAAAGGTTCCCCACCCCTGCCATAAATAAAGAAAACATTGAAACCTTTTGTGTGGGACATATTTTACTTTATTTAAAATGAGGTTTGATAAACTAATATGAGAAAGTTAAAACTCTTAATATGTTTAATAATTAGCAAAATGGCTCAGTCATAATTATGTAATTAACAGCGAGTTTCCATTAGCAACTGGTAGTCCACGGAAAGGTTTGCATTGACCCAGGTGGCCCACAGGGCGCACCTCCCAGGACAGCGACATAGCCAAGGGCAGGAGGGTTAAATCTTGGGATGCCATTTTTGAAAGGTTGCTGACCCTTGCAATACACAGATTGCTTGGGAGACAGCAGCACCCCCTTGCTGCCTGGATATAGTGGAGGGAGTGGTGTGCCCATCCTTGATGCTAGTTCTGCACTCCTATGGAGGGGATCACCTGCTGCCTCCGGATGGGGAAGCTTTGCACTCACAGCCTCTCCACTCCCCCAGGGATGGAAAGGAGCAAAACAGAGAGAGGGAAACTGCTCTCCCAAGACCCCATCCTGGCTGGGAAAAGACCATACCAGTGCTGGAAAGCCTGATCACATGCAAAAAATGGAGCATGCAGGCTTCATTGCCTTGGGTTTTGTAAGCCAGTCTTGTACATAACACAAGTCATGCGTGGATGCTTGTGTGCTATCTGTGTGTGTGGAAGGAGTAGGAGGGCAGTGCGTGTTGCATACCCATGTGAGTGTAGGCGTATGTATGGGAGCAGTATGTATGTGTGAATGACAGACAGCGCCCATCACCGCAGTCAAAGCTCCCTCACCATGCTGCGGAGGAGGTAGGACTCTTACCAAATGCAGAATCAAGGACTGGAAATGGGACTTCTTGCTCTCCCAGGTAAGTCTGTGTTAACCCTCTTTTCCATTGGCACCAGTTCCCTCAGCTGCCTCCTCCCTGGTGTGGCAACCATACAAGGAGGTGTTCTCATTCCTCCCCTCCCCACCTGCTGCCCCCTGCTGGGAATGAAGGTGCCTTCCTCTCCTTGCCTCATGACTGAGGGCTAGTCTGCACTTCATGGTTAGGCAGATGTAAGCTGCTTTGAAGTGACCAAGCAGTGGATGTATCTTCACTACCACTTGGCTCCCCGTGAAGTGCATCTCTGCGCTGATTGACTAGTTCTTCTTCCACAAGCAGTGTTGTGTCACAGTCAACTTAGCTAGGCCAGCCCAGTGTCAGTGTAGTTGCGCCTGTGGCTTCCAGGAGCTGTTCCACGTTGCCCCACCCTGACAATCCAATTGTTAAAGTGCTGTTGGTGCCAACACAAAGAGCCAAGCACGCGCACACACTGACGATTTAACAGCTGGAGTAGCTGTACGTGGATGTGAATTAGGTCGACATAGGTTTGTAGTGTAGACCTAGCTGCCAACAGGGAACGTTTGATGATTTGGGCCAGGCTGCATTAGGATCACAGACTGATCCACTTGATTCCAGTTAGTGGGCTGAAAAGGATTCCTGCACCCCCTCCTTCATGTTGTCTCCCCTTTCCATCAGCCCTTCCCCTTCTTGCTCTTGATCTCTCTGATGGCCTGTTCCTCTAGCCTCTTCCTTTCTTCTTGTCTGTCTCCCCCACCTTCTATTCATCTCTGCTCCTTCCCTCCCTCCCTCCCCTTGTTTTTCAGCTTTGCATTTAGCCGTGTTTTTAAAACAGCCTGTGGAGGGGAACTTGCCAAAGGAACCACTGAGTTGGAAGCAAAGCAGGAGCCTATGAGGCTGAAAACAAAGGGAGCGCAATGGTGAGTGTGAGCAGATCTGTATTAAGTGGCTCTTTATCGCCACACGGTGTGTCACCAACCCTCCCCACCGCCCATCAATCAGCCACACAGAGACAGTCATTTGTGAAATGAGTTCAAGCAGCCCCATTTACATTGTAATGAAGACAGCAGCTCACGGAGCCCCAACTGTGCCCCTTCCCAGGCCAAGAGTCCCCGCACCCTCTATTAGAACAGCAGGGCTGAAAAAAACAGAGCACAAGCACCGCGGGGCTGGAGAAAGGTTCTAGTAGGGGGGGGCATGAGGATGCAGCCCAGCTGGCAGATGAAGATGATGTCAGTGGCGGTGGAACTGGATGCCTCGGGCTATTGGGAAATGGACTAGAATCCTTTCACAAGAAGGTTTCCTAGTTGTCACAGCAGGGGCTGGGAACCAGGACTCCTGAGTTCTCTCCGTGAAGGACTGTGTGGTCCTGGACAGAGAACAAGGCTGGGATACTGGACTCTATGGTTCAGATCCAAACTCTGTCAGTGACTCGTTGTGTGGCTCTGAACACGTAGACACTCTGGGACTCAGCTTCCTTATCTGGAATATGCTCATAGCAACACTTACAGACCTCACAGCAGACAGAAAGGATGATCCACTGATTGAGTTGCTCACTTGGGTTGTTAGTGTGTTAACCTGGGATGTGGGAGACCTGGCACAGACTTCTGTCCCAATCCTCAGAGGTATTTAAGTGCCTAACTTTCATCAAGTTCAAGTACCTTTGAGGATCTGGGCCTTAGTTTTTCTGTGCTTCAGTTCCCCATCTCTTAGGTGGGGCTAATGGCACTTCCCTACTTCACAGGGCTGTTGTAAGGAGAAAACCATTAAAGACTGTGAAGTGCTCAGGTGCTAAGGTGACAAAGGGGGCATAGAAATAAGTGTTTAAGATAGACAGAAAAGCCGTGCTGCAAGAAGCTTGATTTGTTAAAGTGCTTTGAGATCCTCGATGTCTCGTTTGCTATAAATGCAAAGTTGTTAATATTTCACAAAAGTTATTCAATATTCCTCCATGATTTTTCATATGCATCAGGGAGTGCATTTCTGTTGCCAGGCATTTGTGCATAATTTCCACAAAGGTGCTTCTTTGATGTGTTTATTCAATGTAAATAAGTAATTTTTTTTCAAAATTAAAGTGGTTTACTAATCAAACTTATTCTTGTAAATTTAATACAACTCTAGTGAGGCATGCCATCCAGATTTGATCACATCTATGCAAATCATTGAAACTCACAGGACAAATCTCAAATTTTGGTGCAGGTCCAGGTAAAATAAGTTGCCAAACAACCTGTGGGAAATACCCTCTTGGTTCCAAACATTCATCTATGCAGAATATCATAGAGGAGGGTCACTCACTGGTATTGAAAGGTTGAAATATGCCTTCCAATAGGACTACAATTTTTCAGTTGCTCATCATTTTCTCATGTTGGGCTTATATTTTCCATGTTTGTTGTCTGCCCATTGATCTTTTTTGAGAGGAGGTGAGGGGGCCTTCAGCAAAATCTGTACAGCTGTGGGCTTCTCTTGAATTAAACTTATCCCATACTCTATATTGAAATTAGAAATTTTGCACAGATGCAACTCAACAATGACCAGGCAGCTTTGGTTCAAATGTGGCTAGTTTTGTAGATATTATTGCACTATATGAAACAAGAATAAGCTATGTCTGAAGGAACACAGTGAACTGGTTTTTGGAGTTCGAAGCACAGAAATTTCCTTTCATGCCTGGGCAGTGGAATTTTCTGTTAGGGTTTGCCTACACAGCAAAGTTATTTCAAAATAACAGCCATTATTTCAAAATAACTTTACTAGCGTCTACACAGCCAAACTGCTATTTCAAAATTAATTCAAAATAGCAGAGGGCTTATTTCCAATTTGGTAAACCTCATTCCATGAGGAATAATGCCAAATTTGAAATAGCTATTTCGAAATAAGTGCTGTGTAGACACTTATATCGAAATAGGGGGCCTCCAGCCTTCCAAGGGTGCCCTGGTGGCCACTCCAGCCTCAACCAAGAACACTCCTCTCCCTCCTCCCTCCCTGGAGCCCTTAAAGGGGTAGACTCTGGCCACAGTGCCTGTGCCAGCTCCAAGCCCGCCAGCCCAGAGCCAGCAGTCACTGCCCCTGACCCAGTGGCCCCAAAACATGAGCCAGCAAGCCACTGGCAGCCAGCCCTCCACCGCTCCCCAGGAGCCATCTGCCAGCTCCCAGGAGCCTGACAGGGGCTGGAGAAGGCAGGCACCTTCCTGGTCCAGGGTGGAGATATGGACCTTATTCAGGTTTGGGGGGGATGCCCCCAATGTCCATGATCTCCGCTCTAGATGGAGGAACACGTCCGTCTATGGCAGGATAGCTGCCAGCCTGGCCGCCAAAGGCCACATGCAAACCCAGGAGCAGGTCTGCATGAAAATCAAGTTGGTCGGGCGAGATCCCCAACCCTGAGCCCTGATCTTCCCCTCCCCCTTCTTCCCCTTGCTTCCCCCTTCCAGCTCCCATCTCCCAGGTTTTCCCCTCCCCTCTCCCACCCTCTCTCCTGCCCTCTCTCACCTCCTTTCCCCAGTCTCCCCAGAGTTTCATCCCCCCCCCACATTTTGTTAAATAAAGAGAATTTGTGTTAATGAAAATACATGTATTGTATTTGACACCAGAAAGGGGGGTTAGGGAGGGGTAAGTGGAAGGACGTGAGGGAGGAATGAGGCACAAGGCCCCAGTGGGGCACACCAGGGAGGCTTTTAGTGCTCCTCAGGGTGGAAGCTCTCCTGCAGGGCCTCCTGGATACTGACAGCCCCCCAATGGACCTCCCGGATGGCAGCCTGCAGAAAGTGCAGCCAGGCTCACAACAATGCGTCCATGAGAAGCACCAGAGTGCCCAGGGGCAGCTCTGGCTCCATGTTGCAGAGTGCTGTGGTGTCCCAAGTGAAGGCAACCAGAGCATGCAGAGATAAAATGCTTTGCTGTCCCTCATCGAGGTAGGCAAGCAAGCAGGGAATGCTAAGAACCGGCTGTCCAGGGGGGTCCCTTTAAGCACAGGCCTCAGATAGCCTCAGGCAGCAGCCACACAAAGTAACTCCTGACCTGATGCCCTGCCGGACCTGGTTCCGGCCAGCCTTAAATACGATTCAGCATCCACTCAGTGTGGATGCGCTATTTTGAAATAGCAAAACGCTATTTTGAAATGCATTTTGTGTGTCGACGCATTATTTTGAAATAACTTATTTTGAATTAACTATTTCAAAATAAGATATTTTGAAATAACGCTGTAGTGTAGACATACTCTTAGGTTCCTTTGCTCCGTCTATGTCTCAAGCCAAAGTGGGAATATATGTCTGCTAGGGTGGGTCTACACTAAGGATGTTAAGGACTAGTCCGATTGCTTATCGGATAGTCTGTCTACTAGTCGATTCCCCCCCTTGCTTCCTCTATCAGATAGAGGCAGCAAAGGGGGGGAACGGGTACTTCAAAGCAGCAGCGCCACACAGCTGAGCCAGGGATCAGCTGTGCGGCAGCTGCCCCTTTGAAACTCCACCTTGGCATTTCAAAGGGGCAGCACCGTGGAGCCCAGGGTCAGGTGGGGATTCCCCAAATGATCCCGGGCTCCCTGTGGCATGCAGCGCAGCATGGAGCCCGGGGTCAGCAGGAGACTCAGAGTCCCCTGCTGACCACAGGCTCCATAGTTTTGAAATGCACAAGAGCCCCCGCTGGGGACTCTTGTATATTTCAAAGCTGGCACCCACATGCAGCCCGGAGTCAGTGCGACTTCCCACTGGCCCCAGGCTGTACATGGAGTTCTGCATTCCTCCTCTGTATGGGGCTCTTGTACATTTCAGAAGAGGAATGCAGAAGTGCCCATTGACTAGTTGAGTAGTCGATGGAAATTCCATTGACTATGCGACTAGTCAAATTAACCACAATTTAACATTCTTAGTCTACACGGCACCCTTAGCTTTGAAATAAGCTACGAAATTTGAGCTACTTATTTCAATCTTATTTCTAAATAAAGCGCTATTCCGACTAGTCCCTTAATCCTCGTAGAATGAGGTTTACCAGGACATTGGAATAGCGCGCCCATTATTTGGAAAGATATTTCAAAATAACAGATACACTGTCAAGACACGAAACATGCTATTTTGGGATACTGGATGTATCTGGAAATAGCGTCGCAGTGTAGATGTACGCCAATAGACCAGGATGTGGGTCAGTGAGGTGTTGTGAGGGGTTACCTTATATTGTCAATGCTGCACTTATCCCATGGGCAGACAGGACTCCCTACCTGTGTCAGTTCAGGGCCTTTATAAGATCCCCAAGCTTTAAGGATATATATCAATATTAAGTGCTATACTTTCATGCTGTTAAATATGATTAGAGTCTTAGTATCACACTGGGTCTTACCTAAGCCCAGATGAGTCAAGAGGGAGAAGTAACTGTAACCCATATGCCTCAAACCATCTTTCTGTTAAGTACTATACATTCAGCTGCTGAATGAGAATCACAGTAAGTACCACAACCAAGAAATCCCTCCCCATTAAGCAGGCGGGCCACAGTGTATGGTGCCCATTCCCTTAATAACCTGCTGGATGGGGATGAGTCCAAAACAGACTTAGATTTGTGTGGAAAAGCAGCTACAAAGAATGGAACAATAGGGGATGAAATTAAACAAATGGAAAAGATGGGCTTACCAGGCAGGAACTCCTGAGCTGTGCAGGGAGGTTTCACAAGAGAAGGGGAGGGTGCCCTATTGTTTGGGATGGCTATAATAGGTTTCTGGAGGACACACTGGAGTACCATTGCTTAGCAATGGGTGGATAACTAGGTCTTTTCTGGCTGTAGCTGCTGTGGGCACAGCCGGAGAAAATGGAGCTAGAGGGGAAGTAGCATCTCTGGGTTGGCTGTGGGGAATCTGATGAGCCTCCCCACTGTCCCTACAGTAGTGTGTGTCTTCCCCACTTAGTGACACCTTCATGACAGACTTGTTAGCACTTTAAAATGCCTGTTTCCAATGGCTTACCAGCCCTAGGAACTCAGTGGGCCAGGCCCTGCTTGTGTTTCACGCGGTCAGTCCAGAAGCTTGTCTCCCTTCACACAGGAACGCTACAATGGAGACGTACCCCTGAGGCAGCTGCTGAAGCAAAGCGGGCCTCTGCTGCCTGCCAGGAACCTGTCATTTGCTCCGTGTATGTGTGTTTGGATGTGGAGGGAGGCTTGAGATGGGCTGAGGTGGGAACCCAATCATGACTCAGACTTGCTTCCAGGAATAGTCTACTAAAGCAGGGGAGTCTCCTCCTTTCCAGACTACTGAACATCATTATAATTTAGCTTAAGGGGCCTCCTGAGGCATGAGACCCAAGTAGTTGTCCTGCTTGCTACCTCCTAACACTGACACTGCGCTTGGGACTGCCTAAACGGGGTGGGCAATAATTTTTGCAGGGGGCCACTTCAAAAATGTTTGAAGTAGCCCCGGGCTGCACTAGAAGGGGCAGGGCCAGGATGCTTTCAGGCTTCCCCACTGTAACCCACTGCCCTGGTGGTCCCCCCGAGTTCGGGTGACCCTCGTCCTTTCTTAGCTGATCGGGCTCTTGGCCCTCTGGCCGATGGTAGCTCCCGGCCGACCGTGCGGGCTGCCGGAGCTCGCCCTGGCTCGCAGACGCCGGGAAGGGGGCTCGGGCCCTCCCTCACTCCGAGCCCCGACCCAGGGCCCTAAGACGGGGACGCTAGTCCCTAGTCAGTGGAGGGGATTACGTTCCCCCCAAACCCTCCACTCGCGGGGTCCACGGCCCCGCCCTGGGTCACTTCTTCCCGGCCGGTTGTTCGGCGCGTTCCCCCCAGCAAGGGGATAGACTCACCCGGAGTCCCTGTCGCGGGGGAGGCTTCAGCCGCCGCGAGTACTGCTTCTCCTTTCCAGGGTCTCCCAACAGACCCGGTTCCTCCGTCCTGCCTCCAGCACTCCCCTCCTCCGGTCCATGGTCCGGGGCCCTTTGAATGTCCCGCTCCCCTCCGGACGCCGGGGCCGGCGTGCTCCCGTGACTCCAGGCCCCGCCCCTCCCCGCGCTCTCCCCGTCGCTCTCGGTGACGTCATCGCCCGGCGCCGGGGAACGCGGCGGGCCGACGGCCGTCTCGGCCGGGACTCCTGGTCCCGGACTCCCCTTCTCAGTGCGGGGCGGCGCGGGCCCTGTGCCTGCCCCGTCACATCCCTCCCCCCTTAGGCTCCTGACTACCCCCGCCTCCCCCCCGGCCCCCCTTTCTGGCACCCGCGACAAACAGTCAGCATTCTCGTTTGCACTACCTGACCTATGTTTTACTTCAAATTTGTAGGGTTGCAGGCTCAGGTACCATCTCATTATACGGGGGTTCGTATCCTTCATCCCCTGGATCCATCGGAGGGGGGCGTGGTCCGTTACCAGCGTGAACTCGGCACCGCGAACATCAGAGCGGGTAGTAGTTGGTCCCAGTCCCGCGGATCCTCCTTGACAAATTTTCGTAACATCTCTTTCAAGGTACGATTGAATCTTTCCACAAGGCCGTCTGTCTGAGGGTGGTATACCGACGTCCGTAGTTTTCGTACCTGTAAAAGCTTGCATAACTCTGTCATTATTCGGGACGTTAGATTCGTCCCCTGGTCTGTCAATAGTTCCTTTGGTAGGCCTACCCGCGAGAATAGCCTCATTAACTCTTCAGCTATCGCCCCCGCGGTTGCTCGTCTTAAGGGGACGGCTTCGGGGAATCGCGTGGCGTAGTCTATAATGACGAGTATGTAAATATAGCCCCTGCTGGACTTTTCTAGTGGCCCCACCAGGTCTAGTGCGATACGCTCGAAAGGCGTCCCTACGATGGGTAAAGGTATAAGAGGCGCCGGAGGCACCCTTGTAGGTGACGTCTTTTGGCACTGGGGGCATGAGGCGCAATAATTCTTTATGTCCTGATATACCCCAGGCCAATAGAACCTCTGGAGCACCCGGTGTTGTGTTTTTTCTGTTCCTAGGTGTCCAGCCCAGGTGTGATCGTGGGCAATCTCTAGCACCCCCTCCCGGTAGGGCTTTGGTACGAGCAACTGGTGCTTCTCCTCCGTCCCCCCTTCTTGCGGAGTGACCCGGAACAAGCGATCCTGGTGCACCTCGAACCGGGGACCCTGTCCCCCTCTTCCGGGGTCTCTGGCTTCTCCTACCTGAGCCCACGCGTGTTGCAAGGTCGGGTCCTCTCTCTGGAGTGCGAGGAAATCGCCTTCGTCCAGGTCCAGGTGGGGCATTGGTGTCTCTGTCCCGTTCGTCCCCTCCTCTCCGGCGTCTGGGTCGTCTACTTCCTCCCCGTGAGCTGCAAACCTGGGGTTTTTGTCCCTTTCCCCCTTCTTGCTCCGTTGTTCCAACCCCCAATTACTTAGTAGGTACCCCAGTCCGGGCCAATCCCTGCCTAGCAACGCGGGGTATGCTAGATTGGGGCTCACTGCGACCATACATGAGTCCCTTATCCTCCCATCATCCATTTCCACCCTTGTCGTCGCATAGGGGTGGATATCCCCATGTACACATTTCATGTACACTCTCGGCCCCCGGGGCACTTGGGGTCCCAGGATGTTGGCTCGGATTATCGTTTGCCCGCACCCGGAGTCTAGTACCGCCTTCACCCGGCGTCCATTAACCCTTATCTCATGCAACATTTGCCTCCGCCCCTGTTCGCCCCGGGTTACCTTTCGCGTAGGGCCTTGCCCGAAGGTGCAATCCATCATGGGGCAGTCTTTCTTAAAGTGCCCCTCCTGTCCGCACTGGTAGCAGGCTCCTTTGGTTCCTCCTTCGGGTTGTGGATTCCTCTCCGTCACTCCGGTTGGCCCTCCGGCCTCTGGGGTTCGTCCCTCCGGGTGGTCCCAACGGGGTGCCAGTCCTCGACCCATGGTTGGGCCTGCCGGTGTTCTGGGGCCGTATGTCTTTGCGCCACTTTTCGCCGGGGCCAGGCCTCCTGAATGTGGTTCTCGTGTCCCGGTGCGGGGGCGCGGCGCTTCTGTTCCTTCGGCTGCAAGGAAGCGTTCCATCAAGGTGATGGCTTCCTCGAGAGTCTCTGGGAGGTGTCGTCTCACCCACCGCTGCCCCTCGGCTGGGAGGATCTTCACATACTGTTCTAAGATCACCGCCTCGGCCACTTGCGTTCCGGACTTATTTTCAGGTTCCAGCCAGCGCATCCCCGCTTCCCGTACCCTCTGCGCCACGGCCCGCGGGCGTTCGCCTGGGCCGTACCGGGCCTCGCGGAACTTTTGCCGGTGGAATTCCGGGGAGATCCCTAGTTGATCTAGGATGGCCTCCTTTACCTTGTAGTAGCATAACGCGTCTCTTGCGGACATTCCTCGGTAAGCCAGTTGGGCCGCCCCTGACAAGTAGGGAGCTAGGAGCGTTGCCCATTGGTCCTGTGGCCATTTCGCCGCCAACGCCACCCGTTCGAAGGTTACCAGGAAGGCCTCAGGGTCATCTTCAGGGCCCAACTTCGTCAGCCTGATGGGGAGTTGGCGGCCCACTACGTCTTCGTCGTTTCCCGCTGGTGTCGCGCCCCCACCGGCCATGCTAGTTGCCGCTTGATGCTCCTGGAGCTTATCCAGGACCTGTTGCAGCGCCTGCGACTGCTGCTGCTGCCACTGCTTCTGGTTATCTATTAGCCAGTCCACTACTTTATTCAGCTCCATTATCCCTGGGGAAATTAGCTTGTTATAACCCGAGGAAGGACCCTACCCCTGGGAGGACCGACCTGTTTCGCTCCCTTACCTCTAGGCCCCCTTTCCTCTCTTTTTCTCTCTTTTTTTTTTTTTTTTTTTTTTTTTCGAGTGAGTATATATGTGCCCCCTTAACCGGGGCTCAGGTCATACCCACATTCTCCACCACGTGTAACCCACTGCCCTGGTGGTCCCCCCGAGTTCGGGTGACCCTCGTCCTTTCTTAGCTGATCGGGCTCTTGGCCCTCTGGCCGATGGTAGCTCCCGGCCGACCGTGCGGGCTGCCGGAGCTCGCCCTGGCTCGCAGACGCCGGGAAGGGGGCTCGGGCCCTCCCTCACTCCGAGCCCCGACCCAGGGCCCTAAGACGGGGACGCTAGTCCCTAGTCAGTGGAGGGGGTTACGTTCCCCCCAAACCCTCCACTCGCGGGGTCCACGGCCCCGCCCTGGGTCACTTCTTCCCGGCCGGTTGTTCGGCGCGTTCCCCCCAGCAAGGGGATAGACTCACCCGGAGTCCCTGTCGCGGGGGAGGCTTCAGCCGCCGCGAGTACTGCTTCTCCTTTCCAGGGTCTCCCAACAGACCCGGTTCCTCCGTCCTGCCTCCAGCACTCCCCTCCTCCGGTCCATGGTCCGGGGCCCTTTGAATGTCCCGCTCCCCTCCGGACGCCGGGGCCGGCGTGCTCCCGTGACTCCAGGCCCCGCCCCTCCCCGCGCTCTCCCCGTCGCTCTCGGTGACGTCATCGCCCGGCGCCGGGGAACGCGGCGGGCCGACGGCCGTCTCGGCCGGGACTCCTGTTCCCGGACTCCCCTTCTCAGTGCGGGGCGGCGCGGGCCCTGTGCCTGCCCCGTCACACCCACCCACAGACCATCACTGGTCTAGAGGTGGGGGAGCCTCTTTGCCTCCCCCCCAGGTTTCCCCTAGGCATCCATACCCCTGGTGGTGGGAGGACACTTCCTGTGTTCCCCCACCCTCAGCCCAATCAGGGTCTAGGGGTGGGGGAGCATGCAAAGCCTGCTCCCGCCCTGCCAGGAGCATGTGGCACTTCTAACCACCATATGCTTAGAGGAAAGGGCTGAGGAAACTTTGTGTACTTCCCCCCTAACCCCAGGCCCTTATTGGCCTGGGGACAGGGGAACAGCAGGGCCTCATCAATATATATATCTCTGGAGATATACCTATCTCATAGAGCTGGAAGGGGCATTGAAAGGTCATCAAGTCCGGTCACCTGCCCTCACAGCAGGACCAAGTACCATACCTGCCAGATTTGACCCAGCTCCCTAAATGGCCCCCCTCAAGGACTGAGCTCACAACCCTGGGTTTAGCAGGCCAATGCTCAAACCACTGAGCAATCCCTCCCTCCTAATCTGCTTGGTAGGGCCTGTGGAGGCCGTTTTGCCTACCCCTGCCCTAAACCCTTCCTGTGATCTCACCTCTAGACTGAGAAACACTGATCTAGATGAGTTGGGAAGACCTCTGCATACCCCCAGGGTTATGTGTAACTCTGACGAAGAACTATGGCCCTAAAAGGGCAGTCACAGGGTTCCATGTAGACCCGTATCCTGTCTCTGATGTCGGCCAGCACAAGATGCTTCAGAAGAAGGTTGAAAAAACTTTACAGTGGATAGGTATGGAATACGTTTCCCACCAAAAGTTCCACCCATGGCAGGAGGTGGTTACTTTATACCCTGAAACATAAGAGTTTATACTAGTCCCCTCCTGATCTTCCTTCTCTAGCCCATCCTAATTTTGTATCTCTCTATTATGTTCCCACTTCATCTCCTTTCTGTGGTAAAACAGTCCCACTCTTTTCAGTTCTTCTTCATAAGGACGTCTCTCTCAATCTTTGATCACTTTTCGATCCCATCTCTGAGCCCCCTCCATTTTTGCGTAGCTCTTTTGTTTTTAGATAAAATGACTAGCACTATACAAGCTAGTCCAGGTGAGGGCACATCACTGATGTATGTAATGGCATTATCGTATTCTTTAGTATAACTGGAGATTGGTCTGAGCCACAAAATGTGGTTCCAGCTCTGGGGTCTGTTTCTTCTCTCTCATACCAGATTTACCCTGTTGTGACTCCATAATGCTAATGGAAATATTTTGGATTTAAACTGGTGTCGCTCAGAGCTGAATAAGGCTCCAGGTGCTCACCTCCCCCTCCCCAAATGGGGGTGCTTGGGTCTGAGGTTGAGATTTGGCCCCTGCATGCTAAGGCCCAATTGTGAAGTTCTAATCCAGGAAGCAAAAGTCCTCTCCCAGTGGGGTTTTGGATGAGGTCTTCCATGAATGCGCTCCATGGCGGAGACCGCCCAATACTGGTAGCTATCACTTATTATTTGGGAGAGAAAGCAAGAGACCAACATCTCCTGTGGCTCCCAGATTCTGCAAAGAGCAGGCAGGCTCCAGGCCCAAGAGGAGACTTGTGTCCCCTGCCCTTGATTTCTCTCACTTTTAGTGAGGTAGAGTTTTGTGGTTGGAGGGGGAGATTTGCCATCTGCATTCCTTCCGGGAGCCTTCAGAATTTGAAGCCTGCACTCCAGGAGTCTGTTTCCTTGGATACCCCCCTTAGGAATCCTTCTCTTGGATGGGAAATATCACCCCCAAGAGTGACATCCTCATGGAAACAAAAGAACAAACATGCTGTGAGGGTGAGCCTACACTGCACCGTAACTCGAAATAAACTACGCCATGTGAGCTATGCAAATTGAGTATCTTATTTCGATGCTATTTCAAAATAGTTTATTTCGTCACTGGGCGCTGTCTACACAATGCCCAGTGACAAAATACATTTCCTCCTTGTGGAATGATATTTGCAGGGATGTCAGAACAGTGAGCCCGAAATAATGGGATAGCTGTGTTAGGATACTCTGGTATCTCGAAATAGCGCTGCAGTGTAGAGGTACCCTGAGCGACTTGGCAGTGTTTGGCTATCTGCCTCAGGCCAAAGAGGGTGTAATGACTTTGATGGGCTCGACAAACTGGGCAATTCAGAGAATTTGCCAGTCAACAGACAGCTGAGAAGAGGAGACAGTGTGTGTGGGTGTGTGAACAATGAATTTGATGGGTCTTAGCACACAGGTGTTGCATCACCCTACTCTTGGCCTTAATTGGTATGTCACAGAAGAGAGGCTGTGGAGATTGATTGGACTCACAGACGCCAAACCACCTTTCTACCCCTCCAGCAGGGCAGGGGTGAGTTCTATTGTTAGGTTAGGGTGGGCAAATCTAACACCAGTAGTGGAGAGAGTAAATGCTCCTTTCTGGCACCCTCCTTGCCTCCGTGTCTGTCATCTCTGTTGCCAAAAGGAGGGTGGCTATTTCTATCTGCACAGTGGCCTTTTCCTAAAGCTGTGGAGAGTTCACACAATCTTGTATATTATAGCAAAGAACTATTAATGTAATCCCTGCTGCTGCTGCAGAATCCATAGATCTGCTCCGCTCAGTGATCAGAGATCAAATGCATTGCTCTGGTCAACAGGAATGTAGTGTTGTCAGCTGGGTGAAGCCTTCTGACGGCTGAACTAAAACCTCCTTGAGATTTATAGGTGTGAACCGGCCTTTCAGTTAACATAATGGTAAAGCTAAATCCCTGCCTAGGAACAGAGACAGATGTGAACCCTGCCCCGGAGCTTGTGCTGAGCATTATTCTGAGTAGGGATATGTGCACGGAACTGGAAGGGGGGGGGGCGGAAGCGGGGAAGGGGTGGGGACAAAACAGACAAAAATCTGGGCAAAAGACAGGCCCAAGGAGAAGCTGAAAACACAATGGCTACGTCTAGACTGGCATGATTTTCTGCAAATGCTTTTAACGGAAAAGTTTTCCGTTAAAAGCATTTGCGGAAAAGAGTGTCTAGATTGGCATGGACGCTTTTCTGCAAAAGCACTTTTTGCGGAAAAGCATCCGTGCCAATCTAGACAAGCATTTCCACAAAAAAGCCCCGATCGCCATTTTCGCGATCGGGGCTTTTGTGCGCAAAACAAATCTGAGCTGTCTGCACTGGCCCTTTTGCACAAAAGCTTTGCACAAAAGGGACTTTTGCCTGAACGGGAGCAGCATAGTATTTCCGCAAGAAGCACTGATTTCAGACAGTAGGAAGTCAGTGTTCTTGCGGAAATTCAAGCGGCCAGTGTAGACAGCTGGCAAGTTTTTCCGCAAAAGCACCTGCTTTTGCGGAAAAACTTGCCAGTCTAGATACAGCCAATGGTTGTTCCTGGAAGAAACCTGGGGAGAGGTTTTTGGGTTAGAGATGCAGGTGAACAAACTAATCTTGGTGCTCTGAGCAAAAAAACCCACCTGTTTGATTCCCACTGCATTGGGACCCTATGCATTCTTTGTAAATAAAAGTGTGAGGCGGTGCGTATGTGGGTTTGTTGGGGGGTAGGTAGTGATAGGGATGGAATGTGATGGGTGTGGTTGGAATGGTTGCAGTGGCTGTGGTAGTAGTGGAAGTGTGGGCAGGAGGTGCGCATGTGCGTGTGTGATCTCCACTTAAATGTAGGGTGACAGAGCCATGATGACACTCCGGTGTGGAAAAATCCTCGCCCCCTCAATGGCGTAGCAGGGAGGGCCTATCCCCTGGTGCAGACACAGCTAGGCTGAGGGAAGAATGCCTCCTTCAACCTAGCTGCCATTGCTTGGGGTGGTGCTGTTCTTAGGGTGACAGACAACCTACTTCTGCCCAAAATAGTTCTGCAGTGTAGATGAAGCCTAACTGAGCTGAACTGAAACAGAAGTGGGAAAAAATCACAGCAAGCAGCAGGTTAATGTCGTTGAAGAGACATTTTCTATGGGTCTTTGTCAGGCTTGGGGTTTGTAATACACCGACTACAGCATAACACTGACAGTACATCTACACAGCAGCGTTATTTGGGAATAACTGACGTTATTCCAAAATAACATAGTGCGCGTCTACACTGCCAGCATTTATTTTGAAATAATGTCGAGCTGGAGGACTTCTTACTCCGACTCCTGTAACCCTCATTTCACAAGAAGTAAGGGAAGTCAAAGGAACAGGGTTCTTCTTTTGACTTTCTGCGGTGTAGACTGCACCAAAAGCTGAATTAAGCTATTTCAATGTAAGCTACGCAATTGATGTAGCTCAAGTTGCATAGCTTACTTCAGCTTTAGCCCTGCTCTGTAGATGTACTCTGATTGTTCTTATCCAGGGCTGGGAAGCTTAACCTAGCAATTAAAGAAACTTCCCCCTTCTCTCCTCCTTATGGCTCCCTTCAGTGGTCAGGACCCACATTCCTCCCCAAACACTTGGGAAAACAGCCCAGTAAGGACAGTGTGGGCTAGCAGATAGAGCCCTGGACTGGGACTCAGGAAACCTAAGCTCTGTTTCTGGATTGGCAAGTCACTTTGCCTCCCTGTGCCTCCCCACCTGTAAAACGGGGGTAACGATACTACCTTTGTAAAGTGCCTTGAGATCTACTGATGTAAAACAGTATCTCGGAGCTAAGTATTTTGTTATGAAATTGAGTCTCTTCAGCAGCCCATCCAGACTATAACAGCCCCTGTGCCTGGGGCAGCCAGCAGCTGGGGTCCCGAAGATCAAGCTGGTCACCCCTTGTTAGCTAGTGATGATTTCAGGGGCGTTACATCGTCTCCCTGTTTTCTGCCGTGTTCTGAAGACACGTTCTGTCACTTATGCAGAATGTTCAATAGCTCCCTCCTGGAACATGGAGAGAGCGTGAAGAATATTGAAATGTCCATCAGCCCCTTGGGAATCGGTATTGACCAGCAGCAGAGAGAGCTTGTAATGAGGAGCACTTTACCCAGAGAGAACAGTTAATAGGTTTCCTTTCCATCCCCTCCCCCTACCTGCAGGTTGTGTTTGCTCAAGAAATGATTTTCTCAGGAAAGGAGCCACGAGCAAGTTTGAATGGGCTGCCCGGCTGGATGCTCCCCAGAACAGCTGTATTCTCCCTAGTACATATTGATGGCCCTCTCTGGATCACTCTTGGCTGGAACCCCAGGAATGAGTAGAGCTCTGTGTGGGTATAAAATGAGTATCCGCAGCTGCACAAATGAGTTGAAAATATCTGCATCCACATCTGCGGATGCAGATACCCACAGCTATAAAGCGGATCCCTGCAAATTGCAGGGTTCTAGATAAAAAAAATTGTATCTGCATCTCCATCTGTACCTGCAAAACTGAGCTATGGTGGGAGGCAGATACCCACAGGTATAAAGCGGATATCCACAGATTTGCAGGGCTCCAGAGATGAGCAGTGAGCAGCAGAACCAGCCTCTTACTTCACAGTCATTAACGGAGAGCTATCTATGTACTCTGAAAACATGCCAGCCCCTCTCCCTCCCTTACATATTGCCCCCCACCAATGTTCCCTCTCATTTTTTCCGTCCATGTACAAAATAAGTTTTCGGATGCGCACCAAGGCATGTGTGGATGTGCATCACTAGTAGAAACACATGCTGCCAGCTGCAGGCGCTCTGCTAATCAGCTGGGAGGCACCTGCATCTCTCCTACGTGCTGCTCAAGTGCTCACTGGACAGGAACACCTCTTTGAAGCCTAATATAACTGGATTCACCTCTGCACAATCCCCCCCCCCCACATTTATCAAATCATGGCTTTGAGGTGTGTCCCTTTTAGCTCGCAATTCCCCCCATCTTTTCCATGCTCCTGTCTCCTTCCTCTGCAAACGCTCCATCCCCACTGCACTCCAATTGTTTCCCTGCAGTGTAGGGCCCACAGGAGGCTGTGCACGGATTCTGTGTTCTTGCAAGGAAGATTAGCCCACCATCCTATGGCCTGTTTACCCAGGCCTGTCTGCTTTTGTGGCTTACGCTGTCCCAGGCCCCGGGAGATTCAACATGGATAAAAATCCCTTCCCAAGGCTGCAGAACATCAGGTTGATGTTGTTTTTCTAGGCAAAGTATTGTTGCTAACAGGTGTGTAATCTGGCTAAACAGCAACAGAACACTTATCCCGGACCTGCTGCGACTTCTCTTGTCAGGCGCTGACCTGTTCCAGCTCGACTGGCTTCAGTTTTGAGCACATGACCCAGAATTCCCAGGTGCCTCCTTGGCACCGCACTGTTTTATTCAGAATCTGCCGAGATACCCCCGCCTGGGGATTTCCAGCAAGGAGTAGATAATTGCCTGGTTTGCACTGTTCCAGCCATTCAATTCACTGTCCTGCCTACATTAACCTTTCCTTTGCATTGCTTCGCTCATGTGCCCTGTGTTCCTTCATTTCCATTCCCTTTCTCCCCTGTTATCTGGGGAGACATCGGGTCTGTGCAGCTTTCGCTTCACTGCCATTCACTCTCTTGTCATAACAGAGCTTTTCTGTCTGCTTTGCTCCTCACGCCGAGTCCCCGACGCCAGCCATGGAAACCACATCTGATTATTCCATGCAAACAGAGGGCGCCTTGGGACGAGCTGAGGAGACGCTGGAACATTTCGGGGAGAGCTGGGGCTTTTGGCTCTGACCACTGCAGGTGAAGGCACTGGACACAGCCGGGTGTAGGTGCGATGTGGATCAGGCATTGCCTTTTATACCGCCTTGTAGCATTTAGAGCTGAGCCAGTTCCTTGGCCTCCTGCCTCTGAATGTCCCCGTGGGATGAAACAAGTTTGGTCTGATAGATGAAGGTTAACGGCTTTAGAGACATTTGCTTCAGCAGACTGTCATGCACTGGTGGACCCAGGAGCGCCCTGCCTACCCCGACCCCTAGTGCAGGTGGCAAGAGGGGGGAGGGGTAAGGGAAGGAAACAGGGCAAAGAGAGGTGTGAGCTCAGGAAGTCACCCCTTAGGACAGGGCTACAGCCCATTTGTTTGTGGCCCGCAGGGTGGCTTGGGTTTACATGGGACTCAAGACACAGCCCATGAGTGGGATCCTTTGAACATGGCCTCCACTGGGAACACGCTCCACTCCAGGCAGGATGAGCACTGAAAGACGCAAGTGTGCAGGCTGGCTAGAACAGACGGGTACAGGGTGTCGGTGTTTCTAGCCCCCAGGGAGAAGGTGCTGGGAGCGCTGGGGCATTGTGGGAAGTGCTGGCTGCTTAGCCTTGTGGGCAGAGCCTGAGAGGTGCTGACTGGCTCACACTGGCCATGTTTGAGTCCAGCACCAAGGCTCAAGGCTTAATCTTTATATTCATGTCCGCAAGTGTGAAAGAAGCTATTTGCATATATTTGCAGATATATTTGCATGTATTTGCAACCACACTTAAGTTGCGGCCCTCAGCATGTGCTGTGAGTATCCTTGTGGCCCCCAGAGCTTCCAAAGTTGAATAGCCCTGGTGTAGCGCATGAAGTAGAGGTGTCTAGGGTCGCTCCTTATGTGGCACATGCGCCTGCTGCTCGCCTCCTCACACACCTGCTCACCGCTCACCTCCCTGCTAGTCTCCTCACTGTCTGCCCAGTGCCCCCCCACCCGCTCTCCTCTTTGCTCCCTATCCATCCACCTCCTCATCCCCATCTTGCTTGCCTGCCACTTGCCTCCCTGTTCACCTCCTCACCCTGCTCACCTGCCCATCTCCCCTCCCTTCCCCCGTCCAAATGGTGCCTCAATCGTACATCAGCAGGGATATGGGACAAAGGCCTAAATCTTGGGACAGTCCCAATTTTATTGCTGCATGGGGCCCTCCCCAGCCCAAGGCCCAGGGCAGTCGCTCTGATTTGCCCTCCCAAGGGACAGCTCTGATGCCAAGGAAGTTATCTCGTCCCATTCAAAGCCACAGCAGGTGCAGGCCTGGCAGCTCACCAGAACTTCTGTGGAGAGGGGAGAGATGAGCTGCCAAAAACATCCGAGCAAGTCCCCTCTGAACACCAGGGTGATGAATTTTGCTCTAGGTGATTCCCTCTGCTCCCCCACAAGATCATCCCCATTGGCCCCCCTCCGGGGCATGCTGATGAATTTGGCTGGAGGGGGTGGTGGGATTAGATTTCACCCAGCAGTGCTGTGAAAACTGCCGTCTCTCACAAATTGGAACAGCTTCCCTGCTGTGTTCAATCTGTTGATTAAAGCAGCAGCCGATCTTATTGTCCTTTCCAACAGAACCTGCCCCGGTTCCCAGGGCTGGCACGCAGGTCTCTCTTCGCTTGGCTGGTTGACATGATCTGAGTGTAGCCTCCTGGGCTCTTTCTTAAGGCTCGGAGCCCATTTAGAAAAGCTGGTCTCTGGTTGCATGTTCAGTGGGGCTTCATGTGGAGGCAAATGCTACCTTGGCAATGAGTCTTTGGCCAAGAGTTACCAAATCCCTCTTGCAAAGGAGCTGAACCCACCTGGGCTGGACTGCACAGCTCTGACGCTCTTTGTGTCACCGCTCTTTGTGTTGACAGGACTCCTAGCTAGCTAGTCCCAGTGGGGCCTGGCCTTTTCCCCCTGGCCTGACTGGGGGGACATGGGAACTTAGTTTTGCTGATTCCATTGATTCCAGTTAGTTACTGACGGACTTTGATTCCATCACACGCCAGGCCTGACTCCTTGTCTGGCGCTTGCTGAGTTGGGAAGCCCCGCCAGGTCTCTGGGGAGCTCAGCACTGCAGCTCCAGGAGTGGGATGGAACAAGCTTTGGAGTAGGTTGTAAATACCCCTAACGGGAGACCCAAATGAGAGTGCTGAGTCACAGGAACCTGCACCTAATTACTGCTCAGCTTGCCTGCCAGCTACTTGGAGAGCAATGCTTCTAGGTGGCATATACAGACACCAGAACCTTGTCCAGTTCTTGATCAGCCACAAGCTCTTCTGTATTTGCAGGTGGCATGGGTAATAGAGGGCCCTGTGGCATGGCGGCCATGTTTCCCTCAGGTATCTGCCCAACAAGAAGAGGAACCCTCTACATGGGTTAGTCTACTGTAGGAAGAGTGGTCAAGGCCAACAGATTCTGGCTACATTTCCCCTAGTGTGGGCACAGATCAACACATTCTGCCTTTGTTTAGCTTGTTGAGGTCAACCTTGGGGGAAGCCCTAGACAGCCGTGACCAGTAAAATCAAAGCAGAAAACATTATTTTGTGTCTGCGTCGGGGCAAAGGGTAAAGACAATTATGACATGTTTGCTAATGTTGGCCACTTTTCCAAGACTGACTTACACTTAGGGGTGCCTACTGGAGGAACTTCCCTAGCTCATGCGTTTGGTGCTGTCTTTCTGTAGAAAGTCTTGGGTTCAATTCCCCATCAGTGGCAGAACTGTATGTTTCCTAGTGAGATTCCCATTGGCTGGGCAATTAGCTTGTTCAGAGCTGATCGTGGGGGTATAAAACAAAGCCTTTTGAGAGTGTCTCCACACCTCAGGGCTGTGCAAATGTGCAGGAGGGTTAACACCATGTTCCAGGCATTTGGCAGGAGTGAGGCAAGCCTGAAGTAGAGAGGAGCAGCGCTGGAGAGACACCCTGCTTCACAGGCGAAAGGGATGGAAGAGGAAGAAACGGCGCAACAAGTCAGGTGTCAGGGGAAGCTGAAGAGGAGCAAGGACCAGAGAAGATCATGCTCTGGGAGAGACTGAGGAAGGAAGATCAGCCAGGCATTGGGGAACCAATTTATAGACACAAGCTCTGAAGAGAAAACTGAAAGCTGAGTGACATTTTGGGGAGGTCCATGGGCCAAGATGTCAAATTGCTGTCCTCTTGGATAAGGTCTGTCAGCAGTGTACTGTCTTCAATGGAGACAGCTTCTTGGTGACCTCTCCTCTTCTCTAGGAGAGGGAATGCCTCATTTTAATGGGCCCTAGTCTTGAGGCTCCTGAATCACCACCAGAAGCATCAATTCATGACCACGGTATTTTACACACAAAGAGAAAGGCAAGGACAATCCTAAAGAGGAGCACTGAGCTCCCCACAGAACAGTCGTTACTACACCACCTTTCTCCATTCAAGTCTCTTCTCGTTTTCCCCATAAAAAGAAGCAACCAACCAACCCAGGAAAGGTAATTTTCTGCAATCTGAACAGTGAGTATCAAATCTTCATTTTTAGACCCCCCCCCCCCTGCATTCCTCCCATGCCTCTCATTCAGCGTCTTGCTCCATCCTGCTAATTAGCATGCAGCCCGGACATTCTGTGTTGCTAGCTAATCACAAACAAGCCTTTTCTTTTTCCTTTTGTGTGAGTGTCGCTGACGGAGCTTTTTGTTCATATGACAGGTAGAGGATTAGCCTTGTGAGGTGCATCTTCAAGTCTGTTTCCTTCAGTCAGATGGCTGCAAGTGACACTGGGGTCCGAGCCAATAGCCAGTCACCACATTCCCTCTAATCTTTTCCATCCAGGAGTGGATTTTTTCCATCCATGTGCAGAATGCATTTTGTTATGTGCACCACCAATTGAAACACAAAACCTACCTGTGGGCACTCTGTTAATCAGGTGGGTGGCATTTGACTCTCTCATGCAGGGAATACTGGTCACCAGTCCATGTCAACACAAAGGGGCACAAAACGATAGCAAATGTGGAAATTCCAGCCAGGTAGCAGGGGGCGGAACATCCTGGGTTCTGCTCCTATCTGTGAAATGAAAGGTGTTCTGGCGGTCAGGCCACAGCACTGGGAATCAAGCCATCTCTGTTCTGTACCCAGCTCCGGCTTTGCTGTAAGCCCTTGGACAAGTTACTTCCCCTTTCTGTGCCTTAGTTTCCCCATTTGTACTCAAGGGAACAAACCTGCATTTGCAGCAATTGACTGAGCTTATACATCGATTTCATCTCTGATTTCTGTGGTCTGTATAGATGGGAAAAGGTCATTTACCAACCTCACAAGGCTTCAGGTTTATTTAGTTTGTGTCTGTAAATGCTCTCAGAGAACCCCTGATGGAAGGGGCTTTAGGTCTGGAGAGCCATTATAATTCGCCCTCACTGGGCATGCTGGCACGATCCCCTGCGGAAGCCATGCTAGCTGGTTTGCCAATGACGCACCAGGTGAGTGTGAGAGGAGCACCTCATTGCGGTCCGGCGACAGTGCATCTTTTGGTGCCCAGCAGATCCCTTTTATACCTGTTACCTGGGACTATCTAGTGACCTGCAGCCTGCAGCACAAAGCTGAGGGGGTTCTCTGACAGCCAAACTGCAACTGACACCCTGCCCTCCCTGGGCTGTAACACACAATGCAGACCCCCGGGGCACGAGACACATCCATTTTCTGGCTGCGATAATAAAGAAGGGAGGTTACGGAAGAACTCCCTCCCACAGCCCTTTGGAAGGAGGTTTTAAAAGGATCTTTGAAATGGATCTGTCTGGGGCGTGACTTGGCAGGGTTTGAGCGTGGGGTGGGCAGGCACCTCAAAGTGACCCTGGTGATTCCCGGAGCCCTGAGAACGCTGCGTATGTTATTAGATGTGCCCGTGCTCCTCTCATCCTCTTCCAGCCCCCAAAGTAGGTAGCAAGCCTCACAGCACGTTTCAAGGCACCCCGAGGGGGATGTGTGCCCACTCCTGCCATGGCACTTGACATTGTAGTTCAGCAGCGAGCCAGCAGCCGCGTTTGGTGCCTGCAGCTGCAGGAGTCACTCTCTATCCTCTTATTGCAAGCGGCTTAGTGTGAGCTCACACGGGATCCCCTGGTGCAGTTGTTTGGCTCTGACCTTGTTCCAGACAAGCCCCTGGGGCTTGATCCTGCACTATAGAAACCAGTGGCGGTTTTCCCACTGACTTGGACAAGATTAGGATCGGGCTCCCTCTTGGCCACATTCCCATGTATTTCTCTTTTTGCCTCTGTAATATCCTCTTAGGAGATGGAAAATACTGTTGCTTCCCATCATATGTTTGTGCTTTTCCTGACTGCTTCTCACTTCTGCTCTCCTGGGTTTTTAATAGAGGTGCAGGGGGAGTGAAAATCCTCACACAGCCCTGCTCCATTTGTCTCCTGCTTGTGTCCCAGCATTGTCAATGATTTCAGCACCAGTTTGGGAAAGAGTGGGCTGTAGTTAAAAAACAAGAGGCAAACAACCAAAAAACTCCCCTCAAAACACACACAAACTCCAAACCAGATGCTACTGTGTTACAAAGTACAAAGGTGATGCTGGGATTCCGATCCCACCTGAGACTGTTAAAGAGGAAAGATCTTTACTGATTGAACACACCTGGCTTACTTTTTGTATTTGTTCACCTGGGATAATGAAGCTAGATTAGTCAGTTTCACCTTCTGGTTCCCTAGCACCGATCTAGCACTGAACTGCTCTGAACATCAAACATCACAGGAGAAAGTCGAACCCTTCAGAAGGGTGGTGTGGAGGGGGAGAACCCTAGAGACTTGCAGCTGGAAGGTAATGCTCCAGGGGAGCCTTAAAAAATACAGCTGATTAATGACATTCTGGGCAAGAGGCCCTGTGAAAGGAGTATAACTAGGAATAATGGGATGAAATTAGAAATGGAAGATCAGGAAAATCTTCCTGACAGCGAGATCTATCAGGCTTATGAGTCATCTTATGATGGAAGACAGCTAAAATTAGAGTGGTGCAAACACTAATAAATGTGCAATAGGGATGAATTCTACCCTGGTCCTGGGACAGGGAGTGAATGAGTGAATAGTTCTTTTGCATCATAAATACTAGTCGTAGAGCAGCTTGCTCTAGTGCAGGCCTTCAGTAACTCCTGCTTTGATGTAACCTCCTCCCCGCTGGTCTCTCTGACATGCATGTGGCCTCACAATACAGCCACCAACATTATCTGCTGTCAGCCATCACTCTGACTCTCAGCCCTTTCTTTAAATCCATCTACTGCCTCCACCTTTCCTGCCAGATGTCTTGTCCTCAGCGGGAGACAATGCAGCGCTTTTTCTTCCATGCTTATCTGACCTTGTCTCTTACAGCATCTGTCCCCCTTAACCTCCCTTTCAGCTCCCACTGCCTCTCCCAAAGGGACAGTGGCTACCCCGCTGAAGCTATTAATTAGCTTGGTTCATGGAGTCATAGCTGCCCCAGTGTCCAGCCACAGAGAGGATAAAAGCTTGCTACTTACAGTGAATGGAGCTATGCTTTTAGCCCACACAGTAGGGCTCGTGTTGGAGAGTCCAGGTTGGATCCCAGCTGAGATGTGTAGGGTGGACATGGTAAGTTACAAAGAGCCTTGGGTATTTAGGAATGTGCCTCAGTCCTATTCATGACCCAGGTTAAATGAAAGGAAAGTGGGTGCCCTTAGCATAAGCATTTGAACTCCAGCTCTGGATCCCGCTGGCTTTAACAACAGCTCATTCTGTCTCCAGGGCTTCCCTGGGCAATATAGTCCGGATACAATTCCTACTCCTGCAATGAGTTCAGCACGCGGCTCCTGCTAGCAGTAGTGATGAGCTGTGTGCCCAGTATCAGCATCCCCATCGGTATGGAAGTCCAGCCTGAGTCACTCTGGTCACAGCTACGTCGGAGCCTGCCTTTGCGCCTGTGGCTTGCTACCTGCACTCTGCCTCGTGCATGTCACTTCAGAGTGACTGTGTGTGTGTGTGTGTGTGTGTGTGAGTGTGTGTGTGTGTGTGTGTGTGTGTACAGCTGCTTGCGTTTGTGCACAGCCTTCACAATGACAATCTGTTCTGGGACACAGGCTCTCTAATTGCCCAGCCCAGCTGTTTGTGTCCGAGAGTGCTCTGAAACCTAAGTAGCTGGAGCCCCTGGTGAGCAGCTCACCGATCAAGGATTACAGACCTAGGAGCAGTTACACCTCCTGGAGCAAATGGAAATCATCCTTTCCGAGACTGGGGCAGCTGCTCCCCTCTGCATGCCAATGGGGAACTTGCATGGAGCGACAGAGCCCAAAATCAATAGCAAATAGGAGTATCAAATTCCTCTCTTTCCGCTCGAGAGGCGATTGCTTCGTGCTCACATGGCAGCTGCTAATTTTTCTATTTTCCTTCTGATTTATGAAATCGGGGCCCTGTCGACGCCACTCGCAGACACAAAGAGCTCAGCTTTCCCAGGCAACTGCAGTGCGTAGGGGCTCTGCATCATACCAGCATGGTGGGGCTGGAGCAAAGCCCAGGGCTGGGCCGCAGGTGGGGCACCCAGCTGAGGTTCAGCTTGCTGCGGGGAATGGGCAGGACAATCAGGGTGTGATGGCACCTGACTTCGTGGGGTGTGTTATCCCACATGGGGCATGTCACCCAGGAAAGAGAGGGGGGAGTTGATGCAAAAGCAACAAGATCAGGTGTGAAGTGGGGGTGAAACCAAGCAAAGGATTCTGGAATCATTCTGCCCTCTCCCTATCCCAGTGCCGAAGTTGGAGTCCCATATTTCCACTGGACAGAGCCCGAAGGAAGGGATGGGAAGGAACAGCGTTACCGTGGCTCCCAAGACAGACCAGCTGGGATCAGATGGCCCCTCTTCATCTCGGACATGCATAGTTCTGCCATTTTGGGACTAGAGGCCGGTTAGGGAGGCAGAAAGGGAGCACAGTAGGGAGGGTAGTGCTAGCAGGGAGAGCAGCGAGGGATATGAGCTGCATTCTGGGGGGCTGCTATTGAATGGAAAGGAGTGGGGCTCAGGCTGTCTGCCATTGATTGGTAGCGCCTCTGGGCATTCCTGAGCAGACTATTTTACACCCAGAATCCCCTCCCCCACTAGGTGAGTGGAGGACGCTGTTAAGGGGAAGTTCACGGTCTCCCTGCCAGGAGGGGGAGTGCAGCTGGGCGGTGGCGTGTTCCCTGTGACAGGCTCCTTGGTGGCTCTGTCTTTTCTGTGGCTGCGCGTAGCCAAGGCTTCACAATCAGCTCATTATGACGCCCTTGGCCACTCCTGCTCCCAGAGTCTCTGATTTTGTGAGGCTGATGTGTCTGCAATGTAGATACAGCTCCCCTTGTGAACACTCCCCAGATGGGAGGAGCTGTGTGCCCGCCATTGCTGCCACCCAGCCTGCCTCGTTCTAGCAGATAACCGTGGGGGGCAGGGCGACTGGCTGGCTCAGAAAATGGCAGTGGAACAGAGACACGGTCACTGGTAGATTCCCAGTCCCTAACTAATCCCAACTTGGTAGCGATGGGAAGTCACAGCTTCCCTGGTGACCTGAGAGCAATGACTCTTAGTTCATCGGATAGCATAGAGGTGTCTACATCACAAGATGCTCCAGCACTGATTGGTGGCTCTCTCAGTAGAGAGTGCGACGCTTGACTGGGCCAGGCAGGTCCAAGTCCCTTTGTTCGCCTGTAGCAGAAGGGAGGCAGCTGCCATCCAGGGCTGGACCAGAGGTCTTCTGAGTGAAAACCAGGAATTGTTAGCACTCAAACTAGCTACACTCTGGAGCTGGCTGCTGGAGCAGACTCGCATCCTCTGCGGATTGGGGACACAGCATACACACTGACTAGGGGGACCATATTTTCTCAAAGGGAAAACAGAACCCTGCTCCCAGGCTCGTAAAAGATCCTCCTCCACTCCTGGACCTGGGGCCCACCCAAGCCCCCTGCCACTCTACAGCACATAGGGCCAGCATGGGGCTGATCCTCCAAGCTTTCCTGCAACCCACCTGCCCCTGGGGCTGGCCTGAGTACCCCCTCTCTCCTCTGCATGCGGGGGCTAAACGAGGCCCTCCTCTTCTCCCTACAAGCAGGCTGGTCTACTGGCCTGAGTTGCTTTCCTTAGCCTTCCCTCCAGTGCAGGGCTGGGATTGCCACTCACTCCCCACGGCCACATTTCTCCATGTCCCAGTAGCGGTCCCACCCCACTCTTTTTTCTCAACACTGTGCATTTGTCCAGTTTCCTCTTGCCAAGTGAGGATCAATTTGCAAGAGCAAATGGGACAAATACCAAGTTTTGTCAAAAAGTTGGGACAGTGAGTCAGGACCTATAAAAGAGACTGTGCTGGCCAAAACAGGATGTGTGGTCACCCTAACACTGACCAGTAGCCCCCCTCTGAGTCAGTACCGAGGCCCCAGAGGCCTTGTGGCCTGCTGACCACTGTGGATGTGCTCTGTAGATAGGAGACAGGGCTGTCAGTGTGGTGCAGCCACTGTAGAAGAATCAGCCCCTCATGTGACAAGACAAATCTCTTCCGGCTCCTCGAAAGAGTCTGGGGCAGGATCCAGGGTCATAGGAAAGCTTTCAGAGAGGCTGAGCTGGGCAGAGCTGTCCCCTGCCTCGCATGCCACTTGCTGGGAAGACAGCACATGGGGAGAAAGCAGATTGGAAGAGGCAGGCGGGGGGAAGAGGGCTGAGAGCAGGAACACGCCCTTTCGCCTTGCTTTTTCCTTCCCAGTTCACAGCTAGGTCTATCCCTCCCTGATACACCGCACTGTATCCTGAGCACTCCATGAGGATGCCACATTCTCTCAAAAGTTGTGGGAGGGGTCAGGTGCTGGCAGGAAGGACCAAGCGATAGTAGCCTGTTTGGAGCCCTCGATAAATGCCCTGGTGCAGCCAGCGTGAAATGAAGAAATATTGCTGCCGGTAAATATTTATTTTATATCAGAAATTAGCATACCAAATGTAATTAAAAAACAAAGTCGTGTGTGTGCTCCCCTCCCTTTAGTCTGTCAAATGGCATCTTAGAATAACTAGTCAGAAGGAATGTGGCCTAATTAGCAAGCGTTGCAGCCTACTGTCGCTGTTTGATAATTACACTACAATGAGATTCTGAAATGAGGACGGGGTTTTTTCTGCCCTTCCCTGGCAGAAGCCAGTGCTGGCTGGTTTTCATTCTCCTCGTCTTTATTTTGTTTTCCTCTTTTGGAATGTATTAGAGCTGACGTGCCAGAGCCAAATGCCAGCCTAGGAAAACTGCTGATCTAGAGCCCTGTGAGTGAAACCTGGCAGCAGCAACATTGAGTCTAATAGTCTCCTCTGAGCCTAGCAGAGTGGCAGCCTCTCTGAGCTGAAGCGGAGAAGGGGCAGGCACCTTGCTGTGCTTCAAGCACATCTGAGCCACTATCTTTCTCGTGCCCTCTGCTCGGATGCCTGGGAACTCGGCCAGCATGCTGAAAAGAGGCAAAATGAAGAACAAATGGGGAAAGGGAGCTGCCCAGAGCTTCTTGGAGGAGCCGAGGATTTGTTTCTAGAGATTAGGGGGAAGGATAAAAGAAAGTCCTAGGAAGAAACAATTCAAAAGGCCTAAAGGAACGTCATAGATGCCAGTCTTTTGCCCAGCAGTTTAACTGCTTGTCATTTATCGATCCATCTATCGATCGATTGATCTATCCATTGTCCGTTAAACACAGTTTAAAGGACATACTGTGACTTAGAAATTTCCATCAGAAATGACCCCTTCAGTCCATTCATCTGAAGAAGTGGGCTGTGCCCACAAAAGCTGAGAGAGACTAAGCGACAAGCCTAAAGTTATACAGAGAGTTGGTGGTAAAAATGGGAACAGAATGTAGGAGTCTGGATCCCAGGTCACCTGCTTTCAACCCCCCAGATCACACTCCTTTACACAGCTGGGTAAGGAACACAGAAGTGCAGTTCCTCACCCTCTGCCCCAATCACTAGTGATTTCCACCCCATCCCCAAAGAGACTTACGGTAACTCTTTGCTTAACATTGTAGTTATTTTCCTGAAAAATGCTATTTTAAGTGAAACGACATGAAGTGAATCCAATTTCCCTGTAAGAATTAATGTTAATGGGGTGGGGAATTAGGTTCCAGGGATTTTTTTCCAGCAGACAAAAGGCAGTGCATACATTTACAGTGTACGTTTTAAACAGATGAATATTCTACACAGCCGTGCTGATTGTGAAGTTTGGTTGAGGTGGTAGAGTCAAAGGGTGGAATATTTCCCAGGGAATGACTTGTTACTAAATCAGCAATGGGCAAACTAGGCTAGTGAATGGGCTGCATGAGAGGCCCTCCTTCATCTCAGTGGGCCACTAGATTGTCTTAACCAAGACGGTCTTCTGGGAAAGGATAGTATCAGAGGGGTAGCCGTGTTAGTCTGAATCTGCAAAAGCGACGAGGAGTCCTGTGGCACCTTATAGACTAACTGAAGTGTAGGAGCATAAGCTTTCGTGGGCAAAGACCCACTTCGTCAGATGCATGTCTGGGAAAGGATAGTTTGGCTAACTGCGCTTGTGTGCCTAGCATTTGCGGGATGCGCCGATTGACCCGTAGCGGGGCTTTGATTGGATGCGGAGGGAGCACACGGCTCTTACAGTCAGTGCTGTGTGCAAACAGCATGTACCGCACCTCACGAGCCTTTGCTTTGTGTACGTGTCACTTTAGTAATACCAGCCGGAAAAAAACCTATGCAGATGCAAACCAGCAGAACGTGGCAACCTGGCTCATGGGCACTAGTAAACAAAATGTCTCGTGGCCCACCCATAGAATCCCCATGTGCCTGCCACAGGCTGCCCACCACTGTAGTAAATGATGAACTAGCACTTGGCTGAGGTCTCCAGGGTTAACGTGTTGTTAATGTTGTTAATGTAGCCTCACACTAAACGAGGCAGCATGGGCTGAGACAGGAGAGAGGAAGCATAATAGACCAGCACTTCCCTGCAGAAATCAGATGTGAAGTAGGGGCTTTTGGTGGAGAGAGGGAAGAGGGACATTTGGACCTGAGCACCCCTCACCCTCTTCTCCTCCCCACACAGCAAGCAGAAGGCTCCTGGGAGCTGCTCCAAGGCAGAGGGGCAGGAGCAGAACAGCAGTGAGGGAAGGGCCTCAGAACTGCAGTTCCCCAGCCGCATGGCTTATGGGGAACATATGGGAGCTAATCAATGGCGGCCCATCAATACAGGCAAACTAGGCGGTCACCTAGGGCGCCAAGATAAACGGCCATTTAGGGCTTTGGAGGCGGGGGTGCCGATCGCGTGTTTCGCCTAGGGCCCCACTTGCCGGCAGCTCTTCTAGGGCCACTCCTGGAGCTGATAAGAGGCTGCCAGCTCACCCTGCTTCCAAACCTCTGCAAGTGGGCGACCCAACAGCCTCACTTGGCAAGGTAGGGGACCCAGCTCTGCCCTTCCAGAAGGGGCGGGGCTGGGACAGGCAGCCCTCGGCACTGCCCAGACTGGCCCCCCCAACTCCATCTGGAGTGCGCTGCCTGGCGCTCTGTAGTGATCTGTGTGTGGCTCCAATGGCGATTTAAAGGGCCTGGGGCTCTAGCCACTGCAGTAGCAGAACATGGGTCTCCTTGATCGCTGGGCCTCAAGGCAGTTGCCTCCCCCTCCTTTGTGAGCGGATCTATCCACCACAGAGTGCTCTGGAAAATTCTGTCACTCACAAACAAAGCTGGCAATCATATGACATTCTGAGGGAGCAACGTGCAGCTTTAAATGAGCATGTGCTCTAATAGATAAGCAACATAACAATGAAAACAACGTGAACTGGGACAACGTTAAGTGAGGAGTTACTGTATGTCAGAGATGGCCAGATTTTTTGTCTCACGTAGTTGACTGTGTGACATTTGCTTCTGGGCAGTCTTATCTGCTGCTGCCATGAAATGATGTGCCCTGTCTAGGGTTACCAGGTGTCCGGTATTGGCCTGGACAGTCCAGTATTTGCTGTCTCTGTCCGGTAAAAAAAACAGAAAATACCAGGCATGTAAAACATTCGGTATTTTTTGTTTTGTCCCATCTGGTGGGGGAGGGGAGTGGGGAGCAGTGAGTGTGGGGATTTAGAGGTGCAGTTGCTCAACAACTTTGGTCTCCCCCCCCCCTTTTTTTTTGCTCAACTAATTATTTTCCCTGCCATGTTCGGTATTTTTTGTGAAAGTGTCTGGCAACACTAGTCCTATCTCTTTAACACTGTAGTAGGAAGCCATGCTAGAGGAGCTGAGAAAGGTTGTAAGCAGAAGGGCTACTGCAAAGTCGACAGACAGACAGACTTTAATGGTAACTTGGTGATCCATAGTCTCATAAAGTAACTGCAGTTCCTTGCTACCCTTGCACATCCTTGACTGTTGATTCTTGCAGAAAATACATGGTTCTCTGTTTGCAATAGCCTAGCCATCTCTGCTGCAACTGACCACAAAGGATCCTGTGCTCAGGTGGGGAATAATCTCTTGGTTGGGGTGACTCTGAAGAGGCCTGCTCTCTTACAAACACCCCTGGGAACATAGGCAAAGGGGGAAGGAGAGGCAGAAAATATCAGAGAAACAAAACCGCTTCCAACAGGAACAGCTTCCCTGAAGACTCTTTAAAACGAGGCTGCTCATGAGAGCAGGGCTGGGCAAAGCAACTGAGGGCACTGAAGGGGTCAGTATTCTGCTGTGGGAAGCATGGTTGCTAGCGGGGTAAGAATTTGGAGACTAACAAGAGCGGGATCAGAGTGGGGCTGAGCTAGACACCTTAATTAGCAGGGAGGCTGTAATGATCCTCTGAAGCTGTGTGGTTTGGGGCAGCTCGGTGGGTACTGATCCAGGAGTTATTGGCAGTAATCCTGGGTTTGGCTGTGACTGGGGTAAGGGCAAGTCTGAGCATGTAGCTGTGACATGCAGGGGGAGACGCGTCCCCACAGATCAAAGGGAGAGGAACCCAAGGGGCTCAGCAAGGAGGAAATCTCTTTCTCCCTCCCCTCCCGCATTCCAGAGGAGGGAGGAGTTGGGCCATCTCTCTATGACTCTGAGGAAATCCCACCTGGGATATGGTACTCAGTGCTGGGCACCTCAGTCACAGCGACTTCATACCCGAGAGCAGGGAGAGGAGAGACCCCCTCTGTACAGCTCTAGTGAGCCCCTGCCTGGGGTCTCATGCTCAGCTGCATATGCTCAGGATGTAGAGGGGAGTGGTGGTGGTTTGGTGCAGATTTTGTGGCCCACGCTGGAGTCCCAGCTGCTGTCAACCCAGGGGTCCCAACCGTTGGCCCTTTATCTGGACTTCTCAGTTACCCCCAGTTGTGGCCTAAGCCTGAGGTAGTGTGGGCATGGATGGGGGAGGGACACAGCTCAGCACCCCTACCCTAAAAACTGACTGCTCAGCTCTGGGCACCACAGAGCTATTGATAAAATTGGATATTGATAACATTGGGGCAATCTCAGAAAAGAGACAAAAAAGCTGTCACGGGGCTGGAGGGACCAATGTATAAGAGGCGATTCCAAGAGCTAAATAACATGCAGCCGCCCACGCCTCAGACAGATTTGCTGGGTGAAGGTGGTGGGAGGGGGCGTATATGCAAATTCAAAAAGCAACAAAGTGGTTGATGTTTTAATCTATTATTGTAATATTTTAATGCTCGCTAAACAGGTTCCCTGGCATGAACCTGTCGTGCTGGGGTGTGGTCCTGCAGAGCTCGGAGGTTGTTGCCCTGTTTCACTTTGACACGATGAGAGGAGCTCAAAGCCATCCCCAGTGCTTGGATACATAGGTGGTTCTGCTGGCCTGGGGCCGAGGTTCAGGTCAGTCTTTTTCTCCCCTCCCACCAAATTGGTTCAGTCAGCCCTACTAACAAACCCTGGCTTGTCCCCTGGGCCACCGGTGGCAACGTGCATGCTGGGAAATCAATCTACTTCCCCCAACCCTGGTCCCTTGGGCCAGATTTCCAAAGGTGTTTAGACGGTAGGCGCATAAAGATGCAGAAGGATGTCTGGGATTTTCAAAAAGCACCGAGGTATTTAACTCCCACTGATGTCAAGGGGTACCAGGGGGAGCAGAGGCAGGCCAGGGAGTGTGATCAGTGAGGGAGTGAGCTGTCTGTTGGGACAGAGGCTGCTTGTGAACAGGTTTCTGGAGGAATTTCAATGAACCCTAATTCCCTGTACACATGGGGGAGCGCCATGCAGCCTAATTTGCATCCTCTTCTATCTCCTTCTTCTCTTCTCCTTTGTTCTTAATTACCCCTGCTTTGTTAATGTAATTGGCTGTCGTCCCAATTGCACTCAGAAATCATGGTGGAAGGCCTCATCACAAGTGCCTAGAAGCTCACAGCCTAACAGGGGCTGGGCCTCTCAAGGGTGAAGGAGTTGCTGGAGGCTGGGCCCTGTTTAGTCTGTGTCCCTGCTACCAGCTTGCTTTGCTTATAGTCTTAGAACAATCCCCTCTGTTCTGAGTTAGCTGCCTCCAGGTAGAGGAGAGGCAGCTGTTCCACAAGAAAGGCTCTTTCTTAACCTAAGGGCCTTGCTTGGAGGAGCCGGTGATGCTCCCGACTTTCTGGAAAGTCCTTCCCTCACTCAGAGAGGGCCAATAGGATCCCTGTAGCCATAGTGCAAATGCAGCCACTCCAGGCACTGGCTTTCTAATTGCTGTGCGTGGCTGGGTTCTCTAGGGCTCCAGCAGGGTGGGTGATTGAATAGAAAGTGTGTTGGAGTTTCATTATAGTCATTAGAAATCTCCTTGGGGAGGAGAGACCGAAAGAGGGAAAGAGCAAGATGGGAGAGGAGAGCGAAGAAAAGCGGAGAGAGGGAAGAAGCCAGTGAAAGACTGGAATAGAGGGGGAATGTCTGAGGGAAAGACGAGAGGGAAGTACAAGAGAAGAGATGGAAGGTGTGAAGGGTTGAGGGGCTTTGCTGGATGCTTGGTTCCATTTCCCCACCCCAGGCACCAGTATGTGTTGCCTGTGCATTCTGCATCCATCCTGCCATCTTCGGGGAGATGTCATGGGCTCTTGCCTCAGGCTGCTGGCCCCTCCTGCAGGCTCCCCTCAGCCTGCGCCCTCGCTAAGAATAGCAAGGGCACGCTCTGATTTTCTTCTGAGTCGGTTACTGCAGCGAGACACATTACTGTGGCAACAAGAGGCCCAGGTGACAGAGCACTGGCCCCTCAAATCGAATGTCCCGCAGAGGGGCCCAGCCAGAGCCTAGGTTCACGAGCTGGGAGATGGATAACCACCCGAGCTGTACATGCAAGACGTGAAGAAATGGGGAAATGCTTCTAAAGTCAGCGGCTACCCTGAGCTTTCCCTTGCCTGGATGAGGTTCCACTTCCACACCCATTGCTGGGAGGGAGGTTCTGATTCAGTCTTTCCTTCTGCACCCCCCAGTGCATAAAGCTGAGGTTTGGGTTTGGCCCTGGATCTGGTATCCTGTCTCTCGCCTAGGCCAGTGACCCATTCTCCAGTGGGGGGAATCCCTCCCATGGTGCAGCTGACCAGTGCTCAATGCTCTGACTCAGGGTGGAGAGACCGGACTCCTCCCTGCCCCTGCCTCTGGGGGAAATCAGCTTGTGCCCTGAGCCATGAAGTTTGATGTACCTACTTCAGTGCAGCCCTCTTTAGCCCCTTGCCATACCCAGCTCCACAGAGACTGACTCTCCAGCCTCCTGTGGCGGTGAGTTCCAGAGCTCGCCTCCACACTCCTACTGCCGCTTTCCACTAAAGATTTGGACCCCACCATGATGCTCCTGATTTGTGTCCAAAACCTAGAGACTGTTTCTGAAGGGTGTCCCCTGGAGCCAGACAATACAGGTCTATACCTGTATTGGAAATGCCAGCAGATTAGGGGATTAGCGAAAAGACCCTGCATGGATGAGATCACACATTGAACAGCTGAGAACACTGCTCCAACAGTTCAGTGGCCCTTTCTTCGGGGGAGACTCTAGGACATCTGACTCTAAAGGGTGTGTGTGTACATGTGTCGGTCTCCCATTCCAGTTCTCTCTCCACCACTCCTTTCTGACTCTGTGGCAGCGGGCTTGGGCAGCATCAGACCATTGCTTCCCTTGCTCGGTAATATGAATGTCTTGTCCTATCACCCTTCCCTTAGGGGAGGTGCAGCAGTGGGAAGGATTCTGTGCCTACCTCACTCCTGCGGCAGTACTGCCCACCCCTGTCTTGGCTAACCCAGCTTAGCTGCACACGCGCTGTGTGACGTATGTTTTATTTCAATTTCCGAGCTTGTTGCCAGCAGCAGATCAGCCTCTCCTACCTGCCTTCCTGCCTTCTTCTTTTCCTCTGCCGGCAGGGCATCAGGTTAGGACTTAGTGTGTTGGGCTGCTGCCTGAGGATAACTGAGCTCCGTGCTTAAAGGGACCCTACCCCCACCCCGGACAGACAGTTCTCAGGGTTCCCCACTTTGCTTGTTTACCTCAGTGAGGGACAACAAAGCAATCCTGTCTTGGAGTGCCCTGAGTGCCCACACGCGGGACACCACAGCACTCAGCCACATGGAGCCAGAGCTGCCCCTGGGCACGCCGGTGCATCTCGTGGGGTCATTGCTATCAGGCTGGCTGCACTTGCTGCAGGCTACCATCGGGGGCTGTCAGGATCCAGGAGGCCCTGCAGGAGAGCGTCCACCCTGAGGAGCCCTCAGAGCCACCCTGGTCCTCCCCACTGGGGGTTTGTGCCCCATTCCTCCCGCATGTCCTTCCACTTACTCCTCCCTAGCCCCCCTTCCTGATGACAAACAAAAAATATGTATGTTCAAAAATAGAAACTGGGTTTATTGAACAAAACTGGGGGGGGGTTGAACCTCTGGGGAGACTGGGAAAAGGAGGTGGGAGAGGGGAAGAGAGAGGGTGGAAGAGGGGAGGGGGAAACCTGGGAGGAGGGAGCTGGAAGGGAGAAGCAAGGGGAAGAAGGGGGAGGGGAATCTCAGGGCCCGGGGTTGGGGTCTCGCTGGACCAACTTGATTTTCATGCAAACCTGCTCCTGGGTTTGCATGTGGCCCTTGGTGGCCAGGCTGGCAGCTATCCTGCCATAGACGGACGCATTCCTCCATCTAGTGCAGAGATAATGGACATTGGAGGCATCCCCCCCAACCTGAATAAGGTCCATGATCTCCACCCTGGACCAGGAAGGTGCCCGCCTTCTCCAGCCCCTGGCAGGCTCCTGGGAGCTGGCAGACTGCTCCTTGGGAGCAGTGGAGGGCTGGCTGCCAATAGCTTGCTGGCTCATGTTTTGGAGCCACTGGGTCAGGGGCCCTTGTGGTCACTGCTGGCTCTGGGCTGGCAGGCTTGGAGCTGGCACAGGCACTGTGTCCAGGGTCTACCCCTTTAATGGCTCCGGGGCTGGGGGAGAGGAGAGTAAGTTTTCCTGGTTGTGCCCAGAGTGGCCACCAGGGCTCCCTGGGAAGGGCTGGAGGCCCCCTATTTTGAATTAAGTATCTATACAGCACTTAATTTGAAATAGCTATTTCGAATTTGGCATTACTCCTCATAGAATGAGTTTTACCAAATTCAAATTAAGGGCTCTGCTATTTTGAATTAATTTCAAAATAGCGGTTTGCATGTATAGACGCTATTAAAGTTAATTCAAAATAACGGCTGTTATTCTGAATTAACTTTGCAGTGTAGACATAACTGAAGAGACTGAGATGTAGAGAGATTAAATAATTTGCATCAGGTCACATAGCAATACGACAGCATAGCTGGGAACTGGCTTAATCATTTCATAGATTCCCAGGGCAGAAGGGACCACTGTGATCCTCTAGTCTGACCTCCTCTATAGCACTGGCCAGAGAACTGCCCCAGAATAACACAGAGAGCAGGTCTTTTAGAAAAACATTGATTGCCATTCAGCCCCTATCGGAGGGGGGCCCAGGAGGGCCATTTGGTCCAGCAAATAAAGGGGCCTCAAATTTTGACATTTTTCTACCAAGTCATGTCCATTTATTATACACCTTGCAACTGTAACAGAGACAACAAAAGCAGCTCTATATATCTGCAAAACATTGATTTCAATCATTGTGGGACCTCGGACCTTTGCCGATTTTTCAGTCGCATCCGAGTTTTCTTCTAAGGGTATGTCTACACTACCCTCCTAGTTCGAACTAGGAGGGTAATGTATGCATACAGCACTTGCTAATGAAGCCCGGGATTTGAATTTCCCGTGCTTCATTAGCATAAGCGGGGAGCCGCCATTTTTAAATCCCCGCTGCTTCGAACCCTGTGCAGCGCGGCTACACGGGGCTCGAACTAGGTAGTTCGGACTAGGGTGCCTATTCCGAACTACCGGTACACCTCGTTTCACGAGGAGTAACGGTAGTTCGGAATAGGAACCTAGTCCGAACTACCTAGTTCGAGCCCCGTGTAGCCGCGCTGCACGGGGTTCGAAGCAGTGGGGATTTAAAAATGGCGGCTCCCCGCTTATGCTAATGAAGCCCGGGAAATTCAAATCCCGGGCTTCATTAGCAAGTGCTGTATGCATACATTACCCCGCTAGTTCGAACTAGCGGGGTAGTGTAGACATACCCTAAGTGACTGGAGACTGGAGTAGTTTCTGTGATTAGTGCTTCTACCTTATAAAACTTATAGAAGTCTTTGCATAGTTTAGAGGTTTTGAAAGTTATAATTAATTCTGTTAATGTAAAGTGATTTTGCTTGGTCTGAGGGTGAGTTTAACCTTTAAATTAGATGTTTATCTCTACATAGGAGATTTTCATATTCCTGTTTTTTTTATGTGTCTTGACATACAATAACCTTATCAGGCTCAGTTGTAAGTTATCTCTTTGTCCAGTTTTAGATTCACATTTAAAGGCTTTTTTGTGATAATAAACTTTTAATTCTAGTTGTTTAATAAACTTTATATCTAATCTGGCAATTGCCACATGTTCATATTCATAATAACGCACCACTTATTAGAGGAATTTAATAACAGGAACATGTTAGCAGATGAAATTTCAAGATTTTGAAATAAGGCTATAAGGGCTATAGTAAATTACATCCCCAAACTGTTATTATATAATATTCATTGCGAAGTATATACAATTAAAATTCTGTATAATCAATAGCCTTTAGGGAATTAATTTATTGTGTGTTACTGTGTTTTAAAAGAACCCCTTTATAAAAATGAAGCAAAGATTTTAAAGTGGTGCAAGTAGGAGGTGGTGAAAGCAACAGTGAAGCAGCAGTTAAGAGTTTAAAGTCAATAACATCATTTCTTGTACAAAAGATGCCTCAGCTATTAGACGGTGACCATACTGATAGTGATACTTTCAGTTCTGCTGATGAAAACTTTGTGCCCACAAATGACATTTCAATGTCACTGCCTCAAAATGTGGAGGTAATTAATCAAGACACAGAAATGACAACAGTAGCGAGAGATGCAGAATCTACGCTCGATTTAGAGACTGTGAAGGCAGAAAATGAGGACCTTGGAGATGCTGCGCAGTAAGAGCAAGAACTTATGACAAGCACAGGACACAGTGTAACAATGGTGGCATCAGAACCAGATATTGGGCTTCTTGATAAGAACAATGTTGCTCATATACAGTCATTTCTCAAAGTTAGTTGTTTTCAGATTCCAAGTAATATACCAAAAGATGCTGAAAATTATACTTCTCCCACTCGTCTGCCGGCAAAAACTCTTCCAAATGGAGAGATCTACACAAGAGCTGGTATTGCTGGAGCATGGAAAAGCTGGCTCTGTTCTGTCTACCCTGTTTCATTTTTAACAGCAATACTTCAAATGCATCAGTACTGTCTGAGCCATCCGGTTGGAGCCTCAGCAGAGGTGGGAGGAAGTTGAAAGACTGAATACCTGCACATGAAACTTCAGTACAGGCAGTCCTCGACTTACGCGGATCCGACTTATGTCAGATCCGCACTTACGAATGGGGCTTTTCTCGGCCCCGGAGCTCACGGGCGGCGGGTCGCCATCCGTGTCCTCCGGGGCAAGAAAAGCTTCTCCCGGTATCCCTGGTCTGCTGGGGGGGGGTCCAGCAAAGCCGCTGGACCCCCCCAGCAGACCAGGGACACCCGAGCAAAGCCGCCGTCTGGGCGGCTTTGCTCGTTTGCCCGGGAGCAAACCCGCCCAGACGGCAGGACCCCCGCCGCCTGGGCGGCTTTGCTCCTGTCCCCCTGGTCTGCTGGGGGGGGTCCAGCAAAGCCGCTGGACACCCCCAGAAAACCAGAGGGACACTAGAGCAAAGCCGCCCAGGCGGCGGGGGTCCCGCCGCCTGGGCGGCTTTGCTCCCGGGCAAACGATCAAAGCCCAGGTGGCGGCTTTGCTCTGGTGTCCCTGGTCTGCTGGGGGGGTCCAGCGGCTTTGCTGGACCCCACCCCCAGCAGACCAGGGGGACAGGAGAAAAGCCGTGGAGCACACCCGCAGCAGGACAGCCTGGGCGCGCTCCAAGGCTTTGCTCCCCGTCTCCCTGCAGACCAGGGAGATGGGGAGCAAAGCCGCGGAGCACGCCCGCAGCGGGACAGCCCAGGAGAGCTGCAGACCAGGGAGATGGGGAGCAAAGCCTTGGAGCACGCCAGCAGTGGGACATCCGCGGCGCACCTGGACTGTCCCACTGCCCGCGTGCTCTGCGGCTTTGCTCCGCGTCTCCCAGGTCAGCAGACCAGGGAGACGGAGCAACGCCACCCCCGTCTCCCTGGTCTGCTGGGGGGGGTACAGCTAGTGCCCCCCCAGCAGACCAGGCTTTTCTTGCCTACCCCTGGGGTACAGCAGCTGGGGGCTGCTGGGTTGGTCCCGCAGTGCCGCTCCGGACCAACCCATCAGCACCCCAGCTGCTCTGCCCCAAGCGTCCTGATTCAGCCGCTGCTGGTCAGTTTCAGCAGTGGCTGAATCAGGACACCTGGGGCAGAGCAGCTGGGGTGCTGATGGGTTGCTCCAGTAGCGCTGAGGAGCCGCGCTACTGGAGCAACCCAGCAGCACCCCAGCTGCTCTGCCCCAGGCATCCCCAAGTCAGCCGCTGCTGAAACTGACCAGCGGCTGACTACAGGAAGCCACAAGGCAGAGTTGCTCTGCCCCAGGCTTCCTGGAATCAGCCGCTGATCAGTTTCAGCAGCAGCTGACTTGGGGATGCCTGGGTTTCTTAAGTTGAATCTGTATGTAAGTCAGAACTGGCATCCAGATTCAGCCGCGGTTGAAACTGATCAGTTTCAGCAGCGGCTGACGCCAGTTCCGACTTACATACAGATTCAACTTAAGAACAAACCTACAGTCTCTATCTTGTACGTAACCCGGGGACTGCCTGTATTGCAGAAAGATTACTATGTTATATGGAAATCAGCTAGCAGAGCAGCACTAACTGGCAGTTCAATTGAAAACTTACTCCCGGGTGAAAAACACAGAAACTGATAACTGGGAAAAAACTCTGTGAACACATATTGAATGTCATTCTTTTTCTTTCTGAATGGGGATTGGCTTTTTTTTGGTTCCAGTCAATTTATAGGTGACCCTACAAACAGAAACTTTCTTGGTATACTTGAGCTTCTTAGCAAGTATGACCCACGTTTATCAGGCCGTGTTAAGCATATTCGTGAATCACAAGAGAGTGGAAAACACATGCAAATCCATTATCTGTCTATCAGAATACAAAACGAATTTATTGAGCTGTGTGGGACATTTGTGCAAACAATAATTCTTGAAGCGATACGACATGCAAAGTACTTTTCAATTATTATTGATGCAACTCCAGGATGATGCAACTAATAAAGAACAGATGACCTTGGTTATTCAATATGTTAAAACTGCAGGGAGTTCAAAGGTTTCAATTGAAGAATGATTCATTTTCTTCGATAATTTCACAAAAAAACTGGAAAAGAAATCGCCGCTCATGTTTTAGAAATTCTGGAAGGCTTCAAATTAAATTTTCAAGTCTGCATTGGCCAAGCCTATGACAATGGATCCAATATGGCTGGGAAGTATAATGGAGTTCAAACAAAATGCAGGACAATGTAGCACTTTAAAGACTAACAAGATGGTTTATTAGATGATGAGCTTTCGTGGGCCAGACTGGAGTTCAAACAGTCTTTCTTGAGCAAAATCCAATCTGTATTTTCTTCAGTTGTGGTAATCACACACTAAATCTTGTTGGCGTTGATTGCTCTGAATCATGCAAGGAAGCTATCACATACTTTGGAGCAATCCAGCTGTTGAACAACCTCTTCAGTAGCAGTCCTCGAAAGTGGGAACTTCTGAAGCAGCCTCTGCCTGTTTCCCTTCACAGCATGTCGACAACAAGATGGCCAGCATGAATTGATTAAACCAATTGCTCAGCATTTGGACTCTGTGAGAAAGTCTTTAAGTGAGCTTGAATCTCTTACTCTCACAGCACTGGCTCACACTGAGCTTAAGTCAATTCAGAAGTATACATCCAAATTTGGATGCATTATAGTGTCATCCATGTGGATGGAGCTGTTAAAAATGATCCACGAAATTAATCTTGTAATTGAAGCATGCAAATGCTATATTAGATGTTGAGAGGGATAATGTTGAACAACTTATTAAAGATATTCAAAAGATTCATGACCAATGGTTAATTACTCTTACTGTCAAAAATTTGCACCTTATTTCCAGTCTGAATTTGATTAGGTTTGTCTTCCAGCCACTGGATTCTGTTATACTTTTCCCTGCTAGATTGTAGAGTCCATTATTAAATATTTGGTCCCATTGTAGATACTTACAGACTATGGTCAAATCACCTCTAATCCTTTTCTTTGTTAAACTAAACACACTGGCTGTGTCTAGACTGGCAAATTTTTCCACAAAAGCAGTTGCTTTTGCGGAAAAACTTGCCAGCTGTCTACACTGGCCGCTTGAATTTCCGCAAGAACACTGACTTCTTACTGTCTGAAATCAGTGCTTCTTGTGGAAATACTATGCTGCTCCCGTTCGGGCAAAAGTCCCTTTTGTGCAAAGCTTTTGCACAAAAGGGCCAGTGTAGACAGCTCAGATTTGTTTTGCGCAAAAAAGCCCCGATCACGAAAATGGCGATCAGGGCTTTTTTGTGGAAAAGCGCGTCTAGATTGGCACGGACGCTTTTCTGCAAAAAGTGCTTTTGTGGAAAAGTGTTCGTGCCAATCTAGATGCTCTTTTCCGCAAATGCTTTTAACGGAAAACTTTTCCGTTAAAAGCATCTGCGGAAAATCATGCCAGTCTAGACGTAGCCACTGAGCTTTGTGAGTCTATTTCTGCAAGACATGCTTTTTAACCTTTAATTATTCTCATGGTTCTTCTCTGATCCCTCTCCAAATTATCAACATCCTTCTGGCATTGTGGATATTAGCACTGGGCACAGTATTTTAGCAACTGTTGCACCAGTGCCAGATATAGTGGTAAAATGACCTCTCTATTCCTACTCAAGATTCCCATTTATACATCCTAGAATCACATTAGTTCTTTTGGCCACAGCACTGGGAGCTCATCTTCAGCTGATTATGCACCAAGACCCCCAAATCTTTTTCAGAGTCCCTGTTTCTCTGGATAGAGTCCCCCATCCTGTAAATATATTCTTTGTTCCTAAGGTATATGTTTACATTTAGCAGTATTAAAAACATATATTGTTTGCTCGCATCCACTTTGCCAATTGATCCAGATCACTCTGTATCAGTGGCCTATCCTCTTCATGATTTACCACTCCCTCCATTCACCAACCATCCTCAGATTTGATCAGTGTTTACTTTATGTTCTCTTCCAGGTCACTGATACATATATTACATAGCATATGGCCAAGAACTGATCCCATGGGACCCCCCCAGAAATGCCCTCCATTTGATGATGATTCCCTGTTTACAATTGCATTTTGAGATCTATCGGTAAGCCAGCATTTAATCAGTTTAATACCTGCCCCGTTAATTTTGACCATCCTGCTTGGATAGTGACAAGAGCTTCATGGCTTGTTTTCAGCTAAATGAAGTGCTGGTATGTGGGTGGAAAATCACCTATGTGTCTCTGAGATACATGGAATGCAGAATGGTAGAAAAGACCTCCAGAGATCATCACGCCCAGTCCCTGCACTGAGGCAGTTCTATCAAATCGACAACCACTATACTGGTGTTTTACCTCTCTGTCCTGTGACCCACACATGTCTTAGTAGTTCAGGGTTGTGTAGCCTTCTCATTCTTGCTGGTCGGCGGTAGGTGGGGCTCTTCTCTCTCTAAACCAAGTCAGCAGTAGGTGGGACTCTTTTCTCTTAGCATGTTGCTAGGGTGGGTTGTTCTTCGTTGAGACAAAAGCATTCGTGGTCCAAGATTCCCAGCAAGAGTTGGGGGTGTTAGCTTGAGTATTGGGACGTACCCCTCCAGCCTAAATTCCCCTTTGCTGTTTTTCAGCTAGACACAATATTCCTTTCTCATCCTAAATTGCTTTGCGGCTGTTAAATGGCTCTTATGTTCCACCCTGGACGTGGCAGCATGTCAGTGGTTTTGTACAGAGGCCCTGATTTGTGGTTTGTAATTAGGTAGTTGAACCTGTGGATCATTCTGGTGCTGTAGAAATACAAGATACTATTTCCATGATGGTGTCCTGTTCTCTCTTCAGACACCGTGCTTCTGCTCAACATTCCTTGGCTGGCATTTCACCCTTGTCCTAATCCCTTCTTGCACTAGGGGGTGCTTGAGAGGCTGGATAAAAGCAAAGATGAAAGACAATGTTCGTAACTGGGTGAAAAAATTTGGTTTAATTGCTGGAAATCGGAAAGGTTTCCAGAGCTTGTAACATGAGCCTTATCAAATGAGGGACAGTTTTCAGCTTAATTGCTCTCCCAGGCAGGCTTGCTCCTTAATTAGAAAACATTTTAACCCTCTCCCACTCCACTCCCTGCTGATTAAAAGCACCCTGTGGTAGGAAATGCACAAACATTATTCCGTGCCTGGTTCTATATTCACAGAGATTCCCTCTCCCATTATAATGAGTCCATGTTCTTCTCTCTGGCTCTCGTAGGATGTTATCGTCTGGAACAATATACTTCTCCCTAGTCTGGAGGAGCAAGGGGGTCACAGCATAGGGTCATAGCCCAATGTCACACTGGCAGACCCTGATCATCTGCAGGCAGAATGAAACTTGGGATGTCTAGAGCTTAGTGCCTGAGCCTGATGAGCTAAAAGGCAGCTGGCTGTTAGCTAAGGCTGTAGAGCAGACTCATTACTCTCTCTGTGAGTGTGGTCACAGTGCCACTAGCTGGGACAGTGCACCACACCCAGCAGCTGTGTGGGTTACACATACATTGCTGGGAAGGGTGTGTGCTCCTCTGTACCAGTGCAAAGTGGAAATCCAACCCAGCAGCTTCTGGGGGAAAGCAGGAGTCTAGGAGGCATCTAGCCAGGTGTCAAAGTCTGATTGCCCTGCAGGGAAAGGGGAAGCAGATGGGAGAGCCAGGGGGAAGAGCAAACAACCCACCCCCGGTGCTAGAAACAATCCTACTGCCCTCCTTGGCGCCTGTTCATCCATCTGTCTGACTGCTTCCCCCACGAGCCCCCAGAGCAGCCAGTTTTGAGAGCACCACGCTTGGAGAGGCAGCCACCTGCTTGCCCTCCCTGGAGCAGGCAACAGTGGCTTGTTTTGCAGATCATTCGTGAATGCAACCAGCTAAGAAAGGGCAGACTCTGGGCATGGGGGGCAAAGCGGACTAATGGCTTGAGGATCTGTTGGGTTGAACATAAGCCGTAAAACATAAGACCTGTTAGAGGGCTGCGGGAAAGAGGTAAATCACATTCACTTCCCATGTTCCTGCCACATCCACATCTCGCCCCTTTGCTTTTCCTCTTGAATCGGTGGAGGCATTTACACCATTGCTTCCTTTGCAAGCAATCCCAATGCAGCAGGTCCACTCAACTGTCAGGAAGCAAAGAGCCCCTGGACTCTTCCCCCTGCCCTAGAATCCATCCAGGTACCTGCCTTTCCCTAGCCCAGCCATGATGTTCCACTCCGCAAGCTCCGCAAACATTTTAATTTCATGCCCAGTTGTCGTTGCTGGTTTGTAAAACATCTGAATTATATTAGCACTGTTTAAGAGTGTGTCAAGCAAAGAAGCTGCAGCCTCCAGTGATTGCCTATTCCAGATGGCTAAGTGACAAATCTCACTTCTGATGTCTTAACTAGAGAAGTGAAGTAGGGGGAAAATAGCAAACAGCAAGCAGGAACCCACCAGATCTGAAGCTGTGGCAGGCGGTGCAGGGACGAGATGGTGGTTAATCCAGACTGAAAGGAGCACACAGCAGATGTTGCTTTCTTCAGGGATATCACTGGGCTTTTCCCCTCCCTGAGACCTGTCTGAAGGAAGCTTTCACCTCTTAACAGTGCAGGGAACAATAAACATGCAGTGCCTGATCCTGTGAGATCTTATTGACCAGATCTGGGCAGGATCAGGCCTCGCTGTTTGTCCTCAGCAAAAACTGAGTTTTCTGTTTGAATTTCCCTTTTGTATGGGTTTTATTTTCAGATACTATTTGTGTTACAGTAGTGTTCAAAGGTCCCTGTTGACAGCCTTGCCCAAGGGGCTGTACGTGTACATGCAGATGAAAGACAATTGCTGGCCCAAAGAATTTATAATGGAAATAGACAAGACTGAACAAGGATAGGGAAGGGAAACTGAGGCACGGTGACAAGCCCATTCTCACACAGCAGGCCCATAGCAGAGCCAGGAATAGAAACCAGTTGATTTTGAACTCATTGTCCCATTGACTGGACTACACTGCCTTACTAAGTACAGTTTGTTTAAATATGACACTCATGTCTGCTGTAGTGCTTTTGCTGCATTTACAACATGACAATCTACTACTACTGTTGCAGTTACTCCTTCAGCTCAGTTGATAGAGGTGCGTCATGTAGTGCTAAAAGTCCCAGGCTCAAACTCTGCCGACAACCTGCAGTAGGAGTCTTTAGATGAGTACCTCTCAAAATACTGCATGTTTATAAAAGGATCCTTTTTCTTAACTCTTGAAAGGAGCTGACGTTTGATTGCAATGTGGCAGCTGATTGAGTAGCACACCGTGATGTAGGACAGGAAGTGAAGAGAAACACCATGTGCCACTGATACATTAGAGGGGAGTTAGGGCCAATGCTTAATGTAATGAAAGAAGTGTCAGGGCTAGGGATGTTAAATTTAGATTAACTAGCTAATCGAATAATTTAGCAACTCCAGGGCTGTTGCTACACTTTAAAGGTGAAAGTTCTGTGGGGAGCATGGGCCAGTGGGGGGCTCCTGCTGGCCCCATGCTCCCTGCAGCGTTTCAAAGCAGCAGCACCACATGGAGTCCAGGATCTGAGGGGGAGTCTCCAGCTGACCCTGGGCTCCATGCAGCACTGCCATTTAGAAGCACCCCTTCCTCTTCCCCCCACTGCTGCCTCTTTCTGATAGAGTCAGCAAGGAGGGGAAGCAGCTAGTCGACCAGTGTGTCGACTATCTGATAAACATTTGCTTATCGGATAGTCCACTAGTCAACTAGTCGTTCACATCCCTAGTCAGGGCTCAAGCAATTCATTAGGTGCCAGGGTCAAGCGATTTTTTTAAATTCATAACTGATGCACAAACCCATAAGAGCCAGGGCTATGAACTGCCAAGCCTCTGAGGGCCGAGGCTCAGGTCTGGCAAGCCTTGGTATAGATCAAGCACTGGGTAGGGAGGTAGGAAGGAATGGCCCAGGCTGGAATTTGGTTAGGACGCTGGGGGGTAACAAGCCAGCTCGTATGAAAGCAGTCTGGCTATGGAATGATCACAGGCAGTTGGAGTGTTGGGCTGTGTCTCGTCTGAAAGCAGCATACGCTTCCCTCCATGTCTCACTGGGCTGAGTGCTGACTTCCAGGCAAGAGTACCCACAATGAATAACCCGCACCGCTTCCTGCAGCATCCGAGTTTTACTACACGTCTCCCATCCAGGCACTGGTGTGACCCAGTCCCTCTCCCACTGTGAACTCCCACAGAGAGGGTGGCCCTTCTCATGTCTTTAGAAGCTGCACAGCAGACCCCCCAAGAGAAATTTAGGCCCCCAGTATCATGTTTGCTAGTACAACTGGCAGCCTTTCTCCCCTCTCATTAGCCCACAGAAGTGTTCCCAGGTCACAGGTTACAGGCAAGAAAATACAGGAGGTAAATCCTGAGAACCCGTTTCCTGGTATCCTACCTACCATTCCTCTAATTTGTCTGCATAGGCACCTGTCCACATCACAAAATGACCATGTGATCTGGTGTCAATTTTGCCATGGCTAACAGCAGTCACTACTCTGAGGAGTGGGGGTTAGAATAGCCAGAGCTCAGGGTTCCCTGTAAGGCAGGGGTGGGCAATAATTTTTGGCGAGGGGCCTAATCTGGAAGGGGCCAGAATGCTTCTGGGCTTCCCCACCCCCAGACCATAATTGGTCCCCTTTGTCCCCCCTTCCCACTAGGCACCCATGCCTCTGGCAGGGTGGGAAGAGGCTTCACACACTTCCCTGACCCCAGGCCCTGATTGGTCGGGGGGAGCACGAGAAGCCTCCTCCAGCCCTGCCCCCACACGCTGCTCACAGGGTGGGAGGAGACATCACACGCTCCCCCGTCCCCAAATCCTGATTGGCTGGGGGGCAGGGGAGCTGTGCGAAGCTTCCCTTGCCCTCCTCCCGCCCTGCATGACCGTACATCACTTTGAAGTGCCGTGTGCTCTTCGCAGGGTGGGAAGGAGGGTGGAGGAAACTTTGCACTCTCCTCCTGCCCCCAGGCCAATCAGGGCTTGGGGGTGGGGGAGCATGTGACGTCTCTTCCTGCCCTGAGAGCAGCGCGCGGCACTTCAAAGTGCTGTGTGCTGCTTTCAGGGCAGGAGGAAACTTTGTGTGCTCCCCTGCCCCCAGACCCTAATTGGCCTGGGGGCAGGGGAGCAGGAGCATGGGTCTGGCCCGCGGAGGCCCTTTTGCCCACCCCTGCTGTAAGGTGTGCACCTGCGTGGGCATGCACCAAGAATTTCATTCCCACCCACACCCTCAGCAGAGCCATGCATCTGCTGCCTCTGCTGCTCCCGGGGGTAGGGCCATGTGGCGGGGGACTGCCCACCTCAGCAGCTGGGCAGCCACCATGTGGCCTGCGTGGCAGCTGCTGGAGCCTGGGCTGCAGTACTAAAAATACCACCATGGCCCAGTGCCAGTCCCAGCACACAGGGCAGCCACCCACCGCGTGACCCAGCCCCTGGGAGCAGCTGGAACTGCGGTTGCTGGGGCAGGACCACAGTACTAAAAATAGCACCGTGGCCCTGGCTCGAGTCCTGACATGCAGAGTGTGCTGCCCAGTGTGCTGGGACTGGAGCTGGGGCCACGGTGTTATTTTTAGTACTGTAGTCCCGGGTGCAGCAGTCCTGGGGCTGGGCCACGTAGTGGGTGGCTGCCTGGTGTGCTAGGACTGGAGCTGGGCCATAGTGCAGCTGCTCCTGGGCCGGGGCCGCAGTACTAAAAATAGCACCGTAGCCCTGGATCCAGCCCAGGCACACAGAGCAGCCGCCTGCCATGTTGCCCTGCCCCGGCAGGTGCAGGTGTCAGGAACGGAAGGGAAGGGAAGGGAAGGGAAGGGAAGGGAAGGGAAGGGAAGGGGGATAATTAAGGGGAAGATGGGGATGAGGAGAGGAAGCGGCTTGTGCTTAGGGGAGAGGAGGGGCTGGGGAAGGTGCCAGGGGTGCAGGGTGGAGGAGAGACAAATGCCTGGGAGCCAAGAGGAGACAATGAAGGGAAAGGACAGAAGGAGTGGGGTGTGGGGGGGGGGAAGGAATGGGAAGGTGTCAGTGGGGATGGGAGAAGGGAGGGGACAGGGTGATGCTGGGAAAGGAAAAGGGAGGGGCAATGGGGCAAGAGGAAGGAAGAGGAGAGGGGAGGAATGGGTGCTGGGAGAAGAGGGGTTGAAAGGAGGGGTGGGCATGAGGAAGGTGGGGGTTGGAGCAAGTCATGTGTGAAGGGGCAGAGGAGAACTGGGGCAGAAGGTGGTAAGGGGGTGGGCACCAGGCAGGAAGAGGGCAAGGGGAACAGGTGTTGGGAGGGCAGGGACAGTGAGGGGAGGGGAAGCACCAGGAGGGTGCAGGGGGTAAGGAAGGTGCAGGTGCCAGGGGTATTGTGGGGGTGAAGCAGAAGGGCAGACATGGGGAGGGAAGGGGAGAGGGGATGGGCACCAGAGGGCAGAGGAGAGAGGCAGGTCAGGTGGGTAGAGGGAGGTGTTAGGGTGGGGAGAGGGGATGGGGAGGAGGGCTAGAGGAGGGGTGGGCACAGGGGGAAGGGAAGGGCAGGTGCAGGGGTTAGAGGATGGGGTGGTAGGGCAAGTCCCAGGAGGACTGAGGAAGTGAAAAGGGCAGGAGCCAGGACAGTAGAGGAGGGTGAGGGGTGGGGAGTGGGGGACAGCAGGCACCAGGGGAGCAGATGGGGTGAGGGGAGGGTGGGAGACATGGCAGCAGAGGGGAGAGGGAGAGGTTTATAACTTGAGTACCATGGTGGCACATCTGAACAAGCGCACGTGACCTCAATATTGGTGCCCAAGACAAAACTCACTCCGCTGATGGATGGAAAATCTGAGAGGGAACAACATTGCCAGAAGTCCTAAGATCTTGCCTAGAAACTGGGGAGACACCTGCCTCCCCTTCCACATAGACTCCCCCCATGTTGTACATGGTCACACTCACCTGCTTCTGTTGACAAAGAAGGGCAGGGCCAGGGTGCTCCCAGACCATTTGTGCTTGTGGTGCGGGTTGCAGCCCTCAGGTGGCAGTTCCCTCTACTTGCCCACGTTGCTGTAGTGGCCCGGGGGGGGGAGGCTGACAGGGAGCCAAGTGGCAGTTCCCACCCTTCCATCTTCAACCTGGCTTTTGGTTCCTGCCGAGATAAGTCACAACCTTTCCTCTTATGACTCAGTGACGTTACACTGGGGATGCATTTAGCCAGCTGGTTCTACCTTGCTCCAAAGCCTCTCTGTCTCTAGCTAGAGGGGACAGTTTAATACCCTGTCAGGTTTTAAACATAAAATTCCTAGAGCCCCAGGTTCAAGCCCTGCAGGGGCAGCATGGTCTGCCCTCCTGGAAGGGCGATAAATTGGGAACTGGATGGGAGGGTCTTTTCGATGAGACCTTACAATTGAAAGTCATGGTTGCTCTAAGTCCATGTGAAAGATCCCACAGCATTTGAAGAAAATCTAGTAGTGTTACTTTAACTTCAGTGTTCTCGTCCCCTCCCTGTTGCAGGGTGTGCTTCGTGTGCCATGTTAGAAGCGGCTGCATTTCTATGGTGCTGTGTGTATGTAGCTTCTGAAGTGTTTTGGGATCCTTCACGCTGCAGGCTGTCTTAACGATGTCGAATCTGAACAGTTGAGTTGCTAGCTGCTGCTTTGCGCACTGTTAACTGTTCATCCGAAGTGCAAAGTGTTTCACAGTCAACCCACATGAATTAGTTTGGAGGCCACGCAAGTCGCTGTTCTCCTTTTGGCTAGCCATACCTAGGCATAGTGACAGGCGAGGCGCTGCTGCAACCGGTACTCCGGGCTGCTTTATGAATGATATCTGGAGGCTGAGCTGTGAAAAAGGGCAGCTTGAGAGCTGCTGGAAGGAGTGCTGGCTGCAAGGAGCCGTGAGAACGCTGTTATCTGTCTCTCTCTCAACTGCACAGTATCTCGGCACATCCCTTGCTTTCTAACTGTTCCTTGGATGTCTCGTAGAAAGGAGTGTGTGTTGCTAAGAAAATCCAGGTGGTTGCTTTGTGATTCTGTAACTCACAACAGGTGAAAATTGGTGGCAAGGATTGGACTGGGTTAGGATCCAGTTGTGATGGGTCTGGATGGGTGAGACAATTTTCAGTGTGAATATAAGAAAGGCCACAGGGGGTCAGGTCAAAATTTCTATCTAGCCTAATATCTTGTCTCCCCTATGCCAGGTGCTCCAGAGGGCATGAATGGAAATAGGTAATCATCAAGTGATCCCTCTCCTATCATCCATTTCCAGCCTCTGACAAACAGAGACTAGGAATACCACTCCTGCCTATCTTGGCTAACAGCCATTGATGGACCTAAACTTCATGAATTTATCTAGCTCTTTTTTGAACCCTGTTACAGTCTTGGCCTTCACAACATCCTCTGGCAAGGAGTCCCACAGGTTGACTGTGTGTTCCCAGAAGGATCAGAACAGATTACCAAGAGAAAAATCAGGAAAAGTGTAACAAGAGTTCTGTGAACACCTGAGCCTGACTGTCCCCTCACTTACACTGGTGTAACTTCAGAGTATCTACACTGAACTTAGGGCAAGGCTCCAATTAGAACACTGCACCGGTGCAGCCACACCACTGTAGCACTTCAGTGAAGATGCTGCTATGCCGACTGGCAAGCTGGTGTCATTACTCCACCTCCCCAAGTGTCAGTAGATGTGTCAACAGGTGAAGCTCTTCTGTCAGCATGGCACTGTTCACAGTGGGCGTTAGGTCAGTGTAACTTCGGCGCTCAGCAGTGAGGGGGTCTTCACTCCCCTGAGCCATGTGCAGGGCTGGCCCTATCATGAGGAGAACTGAGACGGCCGCGTCAGGTGCCAGACTTTGGGGGGCATCACTAGACCCCAGAGTGTAGAAAATTGTGTCTGCTGCTAGTGCATATGTAGGTAGCAGAGCAGTCCCATGAGAGGAGTAGAACAGGAAGAAGGCAGAATTGAGATCTTTCAAAGTTTTGACCCAAGGGAGGTCATTTGAGCTCCCCGCCTCAGGTGCCAAAATGCTGTGGGCCAGCGCTGGCCATGTGGCTGCACTGGTGTAAGTTTCTGGTACAGACCTGGCTCCAGGAGAGGTGGTGAGAGGCCAGTCACACCCTCTGCTTTTGACGCGGCTGAGCACTATGCCCTGAGGCGAAGGGCAGCTTGCTGCCTGCAGTGCATACAAAAGACTTTCTTTTTGGCTGTAGGGGTGGGTCAGAGTTTTTGAAGCCACAGACAGAACTTGGAAACATGCAAGCCCTTCGGCCACAGGATGGCAGAGCCCCTTGGCAGAGCAAGGGAGGAAAGTGGCTTTGGCCCAGATGCCTGTCGTGGGAGCCATGCAGGGATTTGGGCCCCGGTGAAAGACTAGGTTGTGGGAGCTGTGGCTGCCAGTACCTCTTGTGGAACTCCACCTTTCCCACAGCCACCGCGCTGGGCAGCTCGGAGGAAAACGATAAGCAAAGTCCTTCCCTGCAGAATCCTGGGGCCTAGCAAAAAGTGCAGCAAAGTTCCCAGCCATGAGGGACTGTGCTGAGTGGTGCAGAGATTAATCTCCTCCTTAATGATAATGGGCTGATAACTGATTGTGTCGTTAAAATGGAAATTGACACTGGGGCTGCAGTTTCTCTGACTCCTGAGAGTCTCTGTAGTAAAGAATCCGGGGAAGCAGATACAACGGCTTGTAAGCTACCTCCGTTAATGGCTGAGGGAGATGTGAGGAGGACGGAAGGAAGTAGGGTCAACAAAGGTCAACAAAGAGGGGTCTTGCCCCTTACCTGGTGTGACAATTGACCCTGAAAAGCGCCTATGAAGGGAATTGTGGCGGGTTGCCTAAGAGAGGTGCAGACAGAACTGTGTGGATGCGGGTACTGCCTGTGCAAACGTTTTGGGAGGTCTCTGGGCCATTCAAGGGGTGACTGGTAACCAGAGAGCAGGACTGGCTAGCCAAGGCAGCCTGTTTCCTTGGTCCTATTCACCGTTGCTGGTGCATGCTGGCCCTCGGAGGCTTTGTGCACTGTATACAATTTGGCCAGCAGGAGCAAAGTTTTTTAGGGCACATCACTGGTGCTGCGGGACAGTGGGGCAGGCAGGAGCGACTCTAGAAATGCAAGGCTCTGGGATGTTGGGTCTGGTCCCTTTGCAATAAGGGAGAGTATGTTTCCCCTCCCCTCTCTGTTTTATTCTGCTATTTTATTTCTTCTCCGTGGCATTTTTGCATCTTCTCCTGGACTCTGGAATGTGGAGTTCATCCCCCACTCCCCTCAGCAGCCTCGCTAACCCCCTTAACGGGATCACTTGGGGTATGTCTACACTACAAAGTTAATTCGAACTAACAGACGTTAGTTGGAATTAACTTTGAAAGGCACTACACATGCAAACCGCTAGTTCGAACTTAATTCGAACTAGCGGAGCGCTTAATTCGAACTAGGTAAACCTCATTCTACAAGGACTAATGCCTAGTTCGAATTAAGTAGTTCGAATTAAGGGCTGTGTAGCCACTTAATTGGAACTAGTGAGAGGCTAGCCCTCCCCAGCTTTCCCTGGTGGCCACTCTGGGCACCACCAGAGAAACTCTTCTGCCCCCATCCCGGCCCCGGACTCCTTAAAGGGGCACGGGCTGGCTACAGTGCCCATGCCAGGTGCAAGCCTGCCAGCACCCAGCCAGCAGACCCTGCACCTTGCACGGCTTGAGCCGGCCACCCGATGCCCCCCAGCCCTCCGCCTCTTCCCGGGACCAGGCTGCCGGCTCCTGGGAGCCTGCCCAGGTCCATAAGAGGCAGGCGCCCGCCTGGTCTAGTGCAGACATCGTGGACCTCATCCATGACCACCGCACTAGGCACAGGAAAGTGGCCATCTAGGGCAGGAGAGCTGCCAGCCTGGCCACCCAGGAGCAGGTTGGCATGAAAATCAAGGTGGTCCACTGAGACCCCCGACCCTGAGCCCTGAGCTTACAATGGCCGTACTGGGTCAGACCAAAGGTCCATCTAGCCCAGTAGCCTGTCTGCCAACAGTGGCCAACACTAGGTACCCTGGAGGGGATGGACCGAAGACAATGACCAAGCCATTTGTCTCGTGCCATCCATCTCCAGCCTTCCACAAACAGAGGCCAGGGACACCACTCCTACCCCCTGGCTAATAGCACTCCATGGACCCAACCTCCATGACTTTATCTCACTTCTCTTTAAACTCTGTTCTAGTTCTAGCCTTCACAGCCTCCTGCAGCAAGGAGTTCCACAGGTTGACTGTTTGCTTTGTGAAGAACAACTTTCTGTTGTTAGTTTGAAGCCTGCTACCCATTCATTTCATTTGGTGTCCTTTAATCCTTCTATTATGGGAACTAATGAAGAACTTTTCTTTATGCACCCTCTCCACACCACTCATGCCTTTTATAGACCTCTATCATATCCCCCCTCCATCTCCTCTTTTCTAAGCTGAAAAGTCCCAGTCTCTTTAGCCTCTCTTCATATGGGACCTGTTCCCAACCCCTGATTATTTTAGTTGCCCTCCCCTCTCCCACCCTCTCTCTTCCCCTCTCCCACCCTCTTTTCCCAGTCTCCCCGAGTTTTGTTCAATAAAGAGAGTTTCTATTTTTGAACACGGGTCCTTTATTTTGTACATCAGGAAGGGGGGCTAGGGAGGGGTAAGTGGAAGGAGGTGAGGGAGGAATGGGGTACGAGCCCCCGATGGGGAGGACTGGGCTGGCTCTGCGGGCTCCTTGGGGTGGAAACTCTCCTGAAGCCCCTTGATTGACCCCCCCCTCCAGATGGCAGCCTGCGGCAAGTGCAGCCGGGCTGATGGCCGAGTGCTGTGATGTGCCAAGTGTGGGCACTCAGGGCTCCAAGCCAGGACTGCTTTGCAAGCGGGGAACCCCTGAGAACTGTCTGTCCGGGGTGGGGGTCGGGTCCCTTTAAGCACAGCCCTCGGCTAGCCTGAGACAGCAGCTCCACACTCTAAGTCCTAATCTGATGCCCTGCCGGCACTGCTTCCAGCCATCCTTAACCTCAGTTCAGGGTCCACTCAGTGTGGACATGCTAGTTCGAATTAGCAAAATGCTAATTCGAACTAGTTTTAAGTCTAGATGCGCTAATTCGAATTAGCTTAGTTCGAATTAACTAATTCGAACTAAGTTAGTTCGAATTAGTGTTGTAGTGTAGACATACCCTTGGAGAGTTCCCCAGAGGTGAGGTGGGACCAGAAAGCCACCTGCACAGACATGAGAGAAGAGGGGCCAGTGGCTGGAGGGGAAGCAAAACAGTGCCCCTTTGTGGAGACTGGCTGGATTAGAGTACTGGCAATGGGGATTCCCCCCCCCTTAGTCACTGGTTCCAATCCAGTCCCAGATCAGTATTGGCTAGTGATCAGAAGTTATAGCTCAGTGACGCAGCGGTGACAGACAGACAGAGTCGCTACCCAGCCCTTATTTTGAGAGACATCTCTGGACCATATTAAACATCAAATTGAACTTTGGGGTAATTGCATTATAGATTTGAGGGCAGTAGAAAAGTACACTTGATATGCTAAGGAAATTGGTATTTTCCTATGTGTCCCATATTTTTCATATGGTTTTCCCTTATATCCATCCAACTCTAGTGGTTGCCCTACTGAAATATGAATATCCCCTCCCCCCCCTCCCACTTCTTGGTGATGTTGGGGAAAACCATTTAATCTCTTTGGGATTCCATGCCATTTCTGAGCTGGGCTCCCACCTGGAAGAAGGGACCCTGAAATAATCAGCCCAGCTTTGCCTGAGAGAGTAGCTCAGGGAATTTGTCCAGTCATTGGAATTCTGAGTCTTGTCTGAACTTTCACAGTACTCGGGAACTCAGCTGTGGTCTCTGATGTGGCAACTCTTTGGTTCTATATATATTCTTAGACTGGGCTTCTCACTGTAGTTCTTGAGCAGCTTCCTGTCAGGTGTTTGTTTTTTCATCCCCTTCCTCCCCCATGTGGTGGCTCATGTGAAACAAGTTGTGTTGGTGTGTGGGGTCCTGGTCATGTTCTTAGCAGACAGGATCTGAGGGACTGGCCTGTGAACCTGTCCTCAAAAGGCTTCAGGAGAAAAGGAAGAGGCCCAGCTGGGGTGATTAACACTGGCAAGCCATGCTATTGTGAACCACTGTGGAGCTGGACCAGGACTTCTCGGATGACCCAGCAGTTTCTGGACAATTTAAGCTTCCATTATACAAAGGAAGTTTCCAGCCTTTATAGCCACAGAGGAAATCTTCCAACTGTGTTTGCAGACCAGCATCTCAGGCAGTAACCTTTCATGGTGCAGCTTCCCCACTTGATTTGAGTGGGTCACTGACTCTGATGACTAGCGATGACTGTTACCATCTCAGAATAGATGGATGATGAGCAGTGTAGGTGGCACCCGATCAGAGCTCTCCCAACATATGATTCCTCCCCAGTTGGACAGCTGCTACTGTAACCCCAGCATTGGCTGCTGCTTGTATGTTTCACTTCCTCATTTGGTGAAGAACGTTGGTGTGGATGAAAGGTATCTAGGCGGCCGTCCAGGAGCCTGAAAGTTCCATTTATTCACATCACAGATGCTTCATGGAAAGCAACAGGGGAAGCTTCTCTTGTCCTCCTCCCTCCCTCCTGCCCCTAACATGCCTCTGTCCCATCCTGGAGCAAAACCCTTCCCCCAACAGAAGGGAGTTGGGTCTCATTGGCTTATGTGATTTTTGGCTTCTTTTCTGAGGCTGAGGCTGCTAACAACAGACTGTCAGTCAGCTGGATTGTTGAAACACTTTCTCCTGTCTGATTACCTACAAAGCCTGTCTCTCCTCCAAAGAGTGAAAAATCAGGCCCACCTTTGTCTTCACTGTCCCAGATGCCACGGAGCGCCAGATATAGGAACTGAAAGGCTCTGTCTCTTCCCCCAGTAGCTGAGCCAGACTCTCCCCTTGCCCTCTCATGTACATCCAGAAAAAGCCACGGGCATTTAAAAGTTTTTTTTAAATGATGGGTTAAACGCATTCACGGAGGGAAAAAATAGCCAAGGTCTCGGGCAGCAGCCATTTCCTCCATTAAGCTGGCAGACATGGGGAAATGAGGGAAGGCCTATTGATTGGTTTTTAACATGGCCCATTATATATCATGCGGATATTGAAATATTAATAGCACTTGGCCATTAAGTGGAGCGGGAACTTGAATCCCCAGGGGCTGCCATAATGGGGAGGTACGGACATGGTCTACAGGTGGCACTCAGCAGGGTAATGAGGAAAGACAATATAATTTCTACACAGAGTCAGGAAGGCACCTGTTGCATTGGGATGGTTACACCATGAGCTTGCTGTACTCAAGAAAGGAGATTCACAAGTTACATTTCTGAATCAAACCGCTTTTGAGCTGACGGTGCTGAAATGATTTTTATGTGCCCGGGACTTTTTTCCAGCCCAGTCTAGGGAGAAGGGTCTCTTATATTGTATAGAGAAGGCAGTGTTTCCTAGTGGATAGCACTCTGATATGCAAGGAAAGCCACACACCCAGCAGTGAAAGTAACTTCCAGAGTCATACGGGTATTGTCATATTGCAACCCAGATACCTGCCAGATCTTTCAATAGCTCCCTGCTGGCTTTTGCCACAGCCCAGCCAGCTCTTGCAGGAGCTGCGCACCAGGGCGCACCCGCTAACTGTCACCTCTGTACATGCCACAGTCTCTCCGATTGTTGGGCTTGGATTTCTATGCCTTCTCGTTTGGAATAGGTGGTTTCCAGTGCATTATGGGCAAAGTATGGCCTATACTTCACCATGTGCTTGCAGGTGGTGTTCCCCAGAATTCCTAGGCATTCTCCATCCATGTGTCTAGTTTCTGCTAGTGCCTGTTATAATAATATTTATTCCTACGGTGAGCACAGGGGATTTTGCCTGTCATGGAGTCATGAATAAGTCAGCTGTACTTGATTAAAGGGCAATAGTCATGCCAGAATCCACAGGTATTTAAACCTCTAATGATGCTTTGCAGACGGGAATGGAAATATTGGCTAGCTGATGAGTTTAGCAGTGGCTATAGTATTTAGTCTGGAGGTATGCAGAGGGCAGTGAGAGAAGAAGAATTAGTGGGCATGTTACATCTTTGCTGTTTGTACCACGTGAATGTTAGAAAGGAGACAAGCCCGAGGGGACCCAGCCCTGATATACAGTATGATACGAAATAGGAATGTTCAGTAGCGATTAAATTGCTAGTCAAGTAGTCAATGGAATTTCCATTGACTACTCGACTAGTCGCTAGGGAAAGGCAGTTACAGGGCTCACTTCCAGGTTTCAGCACAACACCGCCCCTCCCGCTCTGCGCTCTTAAAGGGACAGCGCGGTGTCGACATGCAAAGATGCTGCTCAGTCTCTGGTGCCCCACTGGGTCTCAGGACAAGCCCCCCTCCCCTCCGCTGCCACCCTGCATTCTGAAAAGGAGAGAGCAGCAGCAGCCGGTCCCGCGGGTCTCTCTCAGCACAAGCCCCCCCTCTCCCATTTCCACTCTGCATTTTTAAAGGAACAGAGCAGCAGCAAAGGTGGGGGGCGAGGGAGCTGGAGTTGTCCTGAGACCCAGCAGGGGACCAGAGATTGAGCCCGTGTCTTTATGCACCAGCTCCTCTCTGTCCCTTTAAGAGCACAGGGTCGTGGTGGTGGTGTGTGTGTGTGATCAAGTAGTCCCTGCTTATCAGGTAGTCAGCTACTCGACTACTCATTCACATCTCTAATATGAAAACTGGTCAGTAGCTCACATTCACTCTGTCCCTAGGTATTGGCCTGTGAGGGAAGACTGAAAGAATTGAGTTTGTTTAGTATGGAAAAAAGAAGACTGAGAGGGGATATAACAACTTTCAAGTACCTAAGAGGGTGTTACAAGGAGAAGAAAGAAAAAATATTCTCCTTAATGTCCAATAGTAGGACGAGAATCAATGGACTTAAATTGTAGCCAAGGAAGTTTAGGTTGGACATTAGGAAAAAGTTCCTAACTGTCAGGGTGGTCAAACACTGGAATGAATTGCCCAGGGAGCTTGTGGAATCTGCATCACTGGAGATATTTAAGAGCAGGTTAGATAGATGTCTATCAGGTGTTTTCATCAGGATGATCTACATCAGGTGTTTTCAAACTCTGGGTCGCAAATTGTAAGGGTAAGCCATTAGGTGGCGGTGAGAGGCTTTTGCAAGTATTGGTGATCGCAGCCCCCTTTGGCCGCAAATTACTGTTCCCAGTCAACGGGAGCTGTGGGAAGCAGTGCAGACTGGGACACCGCTTCCCACAGTTTCCATTGGCCGGAAATGGTGATCTGCTGTCAATGGGAGCGGCGATTGCCTGTACCTGGGGAGGCGCAGGTAACAAAGCATCTTGCGGCCAGCTAGCAGCTTGTCCTTACAAGCCATGACCAAGAGTTTGAAAACCCCTAATCTAGACGGTGCTTGGTCCTGCTGGCAGTGTAAGGGACTGGACTTGATGATCTCTTAAAGTCCCTTCCAGTTCTAATATTCCATGGTTCTATGATTCTATCTTTCGAACAATGAAAATTCTGGATGAAATAAAAATAATTGATTTAGAACTGATTAAAGGCACTAATGTTTTACACAGGATGTGATTAACCTGTGGAACTCCCTGAAATAGGAAATTATTGTGCTAAATACCACAGGGATGGATAACTGAATCCTTAATTATTTTTGTAGCAAAGTAAGTGAGAGTAATACTAAGGATAATAAAATTTCATGCTGAGGTTTATGAGCCAATCTCTGTGGGACTTAGGAAGGCATTTCACTCCAGTTATGAGTATGACTTTAGATAGCAATTGTGCAGCACACAAACAAGTTGTATCCTCTTCAGAGTTGGCTGCATGTCAGTGGTACTAGCATGGCTATATAACTGTATAGCGCACTGGGTGCCCTTCAGCATGAAAGATGATCTATGAATGGAAGATATTATTTAAGCCTTTCTCTTTCTCATTAGCTTATGACTAACTCTCAGTGTGCAGAGCTCTGTGATGCTGTGTGTTGAGGATGCTAGAGAAAATAAAATGGATTGAATTGCTTTGCAGGTAGCAAGACACATATAGAGCCTTTGTAGCCGTCTTTGTTTGTTTGTTTTTGCTTTTTCATTTTAAATTGACATGCTAAAAGGGAGCTAAAAAGTCTACCCAGAGATGGGAGCGCACAGTCAGCCTAAATCATTTTTCAAGGGCAATAGGAAACAGTGGAAAGTGGAAGCCGACTGAACACCACAGCAGGAAAGGAGATTTGAAAGCAGCTTTATTTCTGATGTTCCACAAAGGTTTTAAAAGAATGAGGATGAGGGAAGATGGAAAAGCAAATGGAGACTAGAGCCTCTGAAAGTCAGGGGGCACTGGTGGACCGAGCATATTTCAAACTGTATAGCAAGATTTAAAAATCACCCTTTTGGTGTAGCACTTTGAAAGTGGCAATTTGATTGTGCCCACTCAGACTATTGGTTTAGCAAGTCCACTATCCAGAAGAACACCCGTAGTGCATTTGACATGGTGTGTTATGTTTCACGGGCACCGAGGTGCAGTAGTATGTCCTATTAGAGGAAGATAACAGAGGGGGGAGCTAGGACTCCTGAGTTCCTTTCCCAGCTATGACATAGACTTGTGGGGCGACATCTGGCTTCATTTCTCTAGGTTTTAGTGTTACCACCTGTTAGAGGGATGAATGATCCTAAGCAACCTGTGACATGCAGAAGGAAAAGGAATGAGAAATCTTAGGGGTGGAGGAAATTCCTTCTCTCTGGGTGATCATCTGATGCTCTGAAGCATGAGAGCTGGTTTATTCCTATTTTAATGCATAATGAAATACATTAGTGTGAGCCATCCAATTTCCTACCCCTTTAAAAACTCAGGTCCATAGTCTGCTGCACAAATAGTCACACCTGTTTTGTGAGGATTTGTGTGTGGGCTGAACATTTCATCCTCCATCCCCTTGTTTTTGGGTTACATAATAGTGTAACAAGTGGGGAGTCATTATTTTAAAAATGTTTAGTAGATCCTTTCAGTAATCTGGAATCTGTCAGCCCCAATCATTATCCTTGCAGCTGGGATTTCATCAGCTCTTACCTACTAAACAGAGTATTTCCTGCTCATTACTTGGATGCGAGGACCCAAAGGAGGGATGGACTTTTCTCTGAGTCAGCACTGAATGCAGTTCTGATTCAGAGGTGCAAGAGGCTCTGTGTTGCTGCCTGTACCACCTTTTAGATAAGGCCTACAACTAAGATCCAGACCGCTTGTGGGCAATAAAGAACCTTGTGTCAATCTACATATGTTTGGAAGTTTCACCCGAACACAGTACTCTTCACTACCTCACAAAAGGCTGTAGCATTGCTGTGTGCTGGTACGTGTGCTCCGGGCCCAAAGGTGGCTGCATTTCCATGGCAAGGGACCTGATTCCGTCTACGTATCCCATACAGCGCTTTGCTTTTGTGAAGCACTCTGAGACCCACTGATGAAAAGTACCATGGAAGAGCTAGGAGGGGTTATTTGGTAACCCTTTGGGATGGCACGTGCGGTAGCAGGACCCAATGGAGACATCGAGAAGGGGGTTGATGGAAACTGGCTGCCGTCTCTGTCTCCCCTGTGAGCTATTCAGTACCGGTCTGGCACTGTGCTCTTCAGCTTGAGTGCAGATGCATTTTATTAAATAAAAATATATTTAATTGAATGAAGCTTTGATGCTGGCTGGATGCCAAAGGCAGGCCAGTGCCGGCCTACACTCTCCCTCTGTTTTCCTTTCAGCTCCTTAAACCCCAGTGCATCTCAAGTACTTGATCTTTTTTTTTTTTTTTTTTTCAATTGAGAGGCTGCTCCTAGAGCCAGCCGGTTTGGGCTACCGAGAGCCAGCGCTTTGGCTACCGTGTAGTGATGCCTCATTGAATCTACTCCTACACCTACTGCACCCGCTTATTCATCCCACTGTGTCGCAAGGCCTCTTTTGGGTGTGTGGTCATGGGTGGGGGGGAAGGAGTGGGACCGCAAATGGGGATTGTGCCATAGAAGAGGGATCCCCAACTGAAATGGAACAGGTGATGCCCCTAGCTCCCTTTGCTGGCCACTGTTGTGAGAGCAGCACATTTTGGTGTGATGCTGTGGGGGAGCATACATGCCCTACCCTAACTAACTGGGGGTCACATGTTCAGTCATCTGAAAATGCCACCCTTGTAATATGGGAACCTAGGGAACAAGGGTCTGGCTACAGCATCCCTTTGTGCTGTGCTGGACCACTGGGCTCAATACGGATTTGGAAGTCACTGGGTCATCCACCTCTGTTCTCTGCGGCACAGTGCCGCCCACACCAGGGCTGAGTCTGAAGGAAGAACACAGCCAATGCTGCTTCCTTCAGCCCCGGTGTTTTCCTTACAGTGTCCATCCCACCCCCACCAGCAAAGCACTTAACACTATACTCCTGTGTCAGCAAGGCTCAGGGCCTCCCACAGAGACGTGTGGCAAGGGCATCCATTCTGTGGGGGTTCATATGGTTCAGTCCAACCTTGCTCATGCTCAGCTGATCCCTGCCCAGTGACCTGTCAGTTACACACGAGGGGAACCAGTGAGTATCCTGAGGGACAGCTGAGTCCCTACCACAGGTCAGGTTTGGTTTTGAGCAACTGCTTTGCATGAGCCTACAAGGAAACTGCTCCTGGATAGACACTGGCTCCAGAACAGTTCCCCACTCCTTCCTTCGGTAGTTTGCTGTAGCCCCAGCTGAGGCCTGTGAACATTTCCACTCATGCTTCACTTGGGACGATCAATCCTGCATTCCCACCTACCCAAGTTATAACACCGGGCAGTGTTCCCTGTAAGCTGAGCGCGGGGGTGGCCATGCAGGAGAGATGTGGGTGCCACCCAGCGGATGAGCACAGCGCCGACAGCCAGCAGCGTGCGCTTCCACTCGGGGTGCACATCCACACACACCTTGGTGTACATAACAATATTTATTCTGCATATGGAGAGAAAAAAATAGAGGGAACATTGACACTGGGGGTTTTATAATGGGGTGGAAATCTCCAAGGAAGAGAGCAATGCAGTCCCTGCCAAGCCAGGCTGATTGGCGGGCCTAACAGAGTGCTCCTTCTCCAGTGCGATGCATGGGTCTTGTGTGTGTGTGTTTTGCTCTTTGTGTAACAGAAGGGACCCACATAGGGAGAGTGGGATGTTGACTGACTAGGCAGAACATGCAACGCCTAGCTGTGTACACACACCGCTGCTCTGGCAGGGTTCCGCTGCTTTCTGAAACACAAAAGACAACGAGGTCCATTTGAGGGCTCACATATTATTTAAATAGTATGACCCATTGCTGTGCGGTACCTACGCCTCCCCCCTTAATGTGTCAGGGCATCAATGCTTTCAATAGCCAACATGCTCCCCCAGGGCTGTTGCACAGGGGCAAGGGGCAGTTTCCTCAGGGCCTGGCAATTTAAAAGGGCCCCGCGCTCTGTGCCACCGCTACCATGGCAGTAGCAGCAGTCGGAGCCCCGAGCCCTTTTAAATTGCCCTGGAGTCCTGTGCAGTGTGGTCTGGGCAGCATGGTCCTTGCGGCGCTGAGAGTGGCTGGGAGGAGCATGTTTTGGGTGGCGCTGAAGGCTGCCGGTCCTTAGTCCCACCCCTTCCGCCTGAAACCCCGCCCCTTCCAGGGGCCCCTGAGCCGAGCCCCCTCACATTGCCCAGGACCAGGCAAAGTCTGTCGCCAGCCCAGCATGCCCCACTTTAAATCTGACAACTGGATTTTGACTTCTCTTTGGAAAATGTCTCATAGGCATTACACCCGGGTCTGGACCCATGTCTGCTGTGTAGTATTAGAGTTGCTTCTAGTAGAAACAGGGACCTGTGGCTTTCTAGTGCTATCACAAGGCACCAACTTCTTATTTTCACTAGGCCTCCCTGGGATAGAACATCAGCTGCTAAACACGCGTTCAACTGGGAGTGCATGTCTTCTGCATGATCTATTTGATGATACTTCTGCCTGCTAAGATGGGTCTCATCTGCGATGTAATTGCTCCTGGTTTCTATGAATTATCTCCACAGTATCTTAGTTTTCTCAAACATGAAAACAGCACTCTCCAATGAGACTATTTGTGGCAATTCAATCACATTGTTGCGGTGCATGTCCCCATGTAGATCAAGCTTTAACAACTTCAGGTGAGACCTTAAATTACAGCCCTAACCAACAGAACCGGTGTGTAAATTGAAGTAGCATGTGCCGCATTCCTATAGGTGAAATAAAAACCTATGCTCGTGCATTGTCCAGAGCATGCATCGCTGGCCTGAATGTGTGGATAAAACCTTTCAGCTAATCCATTTGGAGATGTGAAGGTGCTGAGGTGATGTTTGCTACCATTTCTTTTCATGAACAATTGAAATTCTTCAGCTGTGAACTGAGTTCCATGGTCACTTACAACCATTGTTCATTAGCATTACCTGCCACTTCCAATGGCAAGTGTAACAAGCAATCTGCATTCGCTTGTCGGGTGGTGCTTTAAAATGCAGTATTAACAAGTGAGTGCCCAGGAAAAGGGTCCGGTCCTTACTTGTGCTACAGCTGTCTGTCGGATTAGTACTGTTTTTGGGTTAAAAATTGCAACCAGAGGTTGATGATCTGTAGCCAAGAATAAACTGTTTCTGTGGCTGCGTGGCGCTTTTGCACTGCCACGCTCGTGAATATTTTCTGTGCGTGACCCGAATTCTTGCAGTTGCTACAGGGTTTGAACCAGCCAGTATTTGCATTGTGTGACTCTTTCTCCCAATGAAAACATTTAGTCTTTGAGGGCTGGTCCTGCAGCGCTTTCTGCTTGACCCCCCGTTAATTTGTCGCACCGATTACATGGTGTTGTCGTAGCTCCCTGGCATCATTAGTAGCTGTTTCTATTGATACAGCAATTTTTAGAGCATGTTTGGGTGTCAAATGAGCCACAGTCAATAACAGTTTGGGGTTGTTTCATTCTGAATACCACGCGCTAACTGGTTCCTTAATGCATCATTTAAGCGCTTTCCACATTGGCAATGCTCTGTTAATTTCTTTAATCCAGTCACACATTCAGAACTTGCATCATTTTTGTATTGATTCTATTTCTAAAAGCAGAAGGACTCTGCAATCGCAGTGGCTTTGGGGAGAGGTGATTTTTTGTAAAATTTCCAGCAAACAATCTCAGCAAATGTTTTGTCTGCAGGTTTAATAGGAGCTGTTAGGCAACGCGGCGGGTTATAAATCTTAGCCCCCATTACGCTCAGTAAAACCACCACCATTTTCTCATCAGTTATACTATTAGCTATGATACTCTTTTGCTAGAGCTGGGCCAGTCCTTTACTGAGCTATCAAACAAGGCCATTCCCGCCCCCCACAAGCAGACAATCATAGTCCTTTTTTATTAGTGTTTTTCTGTAAATGAGCAGGTTACTCAGAGTCCCAGTGGCTGTAGAAAAGAGTTTCCTTCCCATGTCTCCCAGGCTTCAGCAGTCACTGTCTAATTCACTGTTTACCTGGATCGGGAGCTTATCCTCCTCACCAGGGGTTGCGTCTTTAGCTTTTTACAGTCCAGATGTCACAGGCAGGAACTATAGGGCACAACACAGTCTAAAGCCCAACTCCAGTTGAAATCAGTGGGAGTTAGGTCCCTGAATACTGTAAGCATCTGGGTCCAAATGACTGTGTTTGCTGACTATACATAACCCACAAGTCTTAGCTGCCAATAGGTGCACTGCCGAGCACTGAAGGCCACTAGTGGGGTGGCCAGCTACTTAAAGGGTGCCACCTACCTGCTGTGCATGGGCGTTCTCAAGGAGATGGATGACTTTGCAAGGAGCTGCACCAGAAGGGGCTGCGACACTTCGCTCCCCATGGCTTTGGGAGAACCGACATGGTGCCCCATGGCTTGTGTGGTGGCAAGTGTTGTGACACCGTGAACGTCCTCGGCATGGCACTAAGGCCTGGAGTAGCTCGAGCACCTGTAGATGTTAGTGGTATCGAGCAGCTGGGCCTGCTTTCTCTCCTAGTCCATCCCATGCCCCTCTCCCCTTGCATTAGCAGCAGGGCAGGAAGGGGAGAGATTCCCATGGCGACGGGGAGGGCAGCAGGAGCGTAACGTGGGTTGAAAGAAAGGAGATCCTGGGCTGGGCTCCCAAAATGGGCAGGAGGAGCTTGGTTGTGCAGCTCCTTAAGGGCTTTGTCTCGATGCGTGTCCACAGCCACCTGGCAACAAATCAAAGCAGCTGAAGTTCTCCCAGGGCTGCTGTGCCCGAGCGGCCCACAGAGCAGGAGCCCAGAGTGAGGCAGGCAATGGGGTCACCACGAGACACCTGAGCCGAGCTGCTGTGGGCACAGAATGACGCAGGCCTGGCTCCCCTGTTCTGGGCCTGCAGATGATCAAGCCGCTACTGATCCTGATCCTGCTGCCCTGCCCGGGAGCACGGTGCGTGCAGGACAATCTTTGTGTAGGCAGTGCCCGGGCACGGCAAGCTTAGGCACCTGGTTTCCCCGGAGAGGAACGCTGAGGACAGAGTCCTCTCAGAGACTTCCTGAAGCCTGTGGGAGCACATTACCCTGGGGCACGGACAGTCCCTCCCCAGCTCTGATGCTTTCAGGGAGGTACGGGACTGAGTTTGGGGGGCTGAGGGAAGAGAGGGTGCTGCATATGTTTAAGAAGCACCTCTGGATCTTAAAGCATGAGTGTCTTCTGCCTGAACTAAAAGACCCAGCTCAGCCAAGGCTGTAGCAGGCTCATCAATCTCTGTGGATATGTGTCTATGGCAAAGAGCACCCCGCCTCCCCGTATCCCAGAGCCTAGGTCAATTGACTCGACTGGAGGGCCTCGGGCTGGGGGGCTAAAAAATAGCAGTGTTGAAATTTCTGGTCAGGATGGAGTCTGGAATCCTCCCGCCCTCAGCAGATTTCAGAGCCCCAGCTCCAGTCCGAGAGGGGATGCCTACACGGCTATTTTTAGCCCAGTGAGCCTGAATCAATTGATGTGGGTGCTGAGACATGGTGCCGCGGGTTTTTCTTTGCAGAGTAGATGTACCCTAAGTGCTCTAACCACCAGCAGCACGGCTCACCCCCATAACACACCTCCTGAGCTCTGCCACAGACACCGCCTTTGCATCCCAGCCAGGAAATTAGGATGAAAAGAAACACAATCAATGACAAGAGCAAAGCTTGCACCAGCCCTATTCCTGGAGATGAGAGTGAATTAGTCTCTGTATTTCAGAGAGACACAAGTTTCCAGGAGAAGAGCTCAGTGCAGGGGCTGTGGCAGACAAGGTTGGGACTAGAGGCAATCTCATTCACCACAGCATTGCTCCACTTTGATGTCTGAGTAACACAGCATTAAAGCAGGTCCCGTTCCCTTTACGTTCACCTTCAATAATCTCTTGAAGTATCAAAAGAGTCTGTGTCACAGACTTACAGGCCCCACGTTGGCTCAGCTTTCTGGAGACGCCAGGCAATAGGGACCAGAGACTGGCTTTATTGAAAGAAAAGCTTTGACTCGCTGCAATGGGCCTGGGAGCACTTGCCAGACCTCTCAGAGACATTATTAGTGTAGCTAGTGATCATTTCTAAAAATTAGAGGAGGATGTGCCTGAGTCACAAAGATCAGACTGGAATCTGCTCTACTCTGCGCTGATCAGGCCTCAGTTGGAGTATTGTGTCCAGTTCTGGGCACCACATTTCAAGAAAGATGTGGAGAAATTGGAGAGGGTCCAGAGAAGAGCAACGAGAATGATTAAAGGTCTAGAGAACATGAGCTATGAGGGAAGACTGAAAGAACTGGGCTTGTTTAGTCTGGAAAGGAGAAGACTGAGAGGGGACAGGACAGCAGTTTTCAAGTATCTAAAAGGGTGCTACAAGGAGGAGGGAGAAAAATTGTTCTCCATGGTCTCTGAGGATAGAACAAGAAGCAATGGGCTTAAACTGCAGCAAGGGAGGTTTAGGTTGGATATTAGGAAAAAGTTCCTAACTGTCAGGGTGGTTAAACACTGAAATAAATTGCCGGGGGGGGGGGGGGGGGCTGTAGAATATCCATCTCTGGAGATTTTTAAGAGCAGGTTAGACAGACACCTGTCAGGGATGATCTAGACAGTGCTTGGTCCTGCCATGAGGGCAGGGGGGCTGGACTCGATGACTTCTCGTGGTCCCTTCCAGTTCTAGTTTTCTATGATTCTATGAATCCAAACGTTCCCAAACTTCAGTAGCCTTCTGCTCTGGGAGATTGGCTCAGCTCCATTTTTGCAAATACCTGCAAATAAAAGCTAGCACAAGTTCCCCTCCCAACCCACTTTTCAAACGCTCAAAATGGTTTTCCTCTTCATCCACAAATTTTCCAGACACCCACACAATCCATCTTCCTTTTGGACAGGAGAAGCCATGGGGAAAGGAGCTTTCAGCATAATACTGGGGAGCGCATGCAAATCTTGGGTTATAACTGAAACCACCTACAGGCTTAACTATAGAGTTGAAGCAAAAAACAGGTCCATGTAGCACTTTAAAGACTAACAAGATGGTTTATTAGGTGATGAGCTTTCGTAGGCCATTCTGTCGTGACTGTCATGCCTTCAAGACAGGCAGTGTTTTGGTTGGGGATGTTGAACCAACCCACTTTCTGACTGGTCTGCACCTTTCATATGCTAGAATCCTGCCCAAAGGGGCAGCCTCGTCTCTGGTGCCAAATGAAATGGTCCCATCTTGATTTACGGATGGTCAGTCCCAGGTTAGGGTTGTGGGCCTGGAGTGAAGCATATCAACTTGTCTTGCAACAAAAGCCACTCTTTGCTGTGTTCCTCTCTCTGCGGGATTTAGAAGGCAGGGCCCCTGTAAGGGTATGACTGGGGAGGTGGGTTCACCAAAGACTGAACCCTTCAGCTTTGCCGTGTGATCGCTCATGTGTCTGGAGCAGTACATAAAGTACCCTCCCTTCCCCCAGGCCCTGAGGCTGCGTATAAGCAAGGCCATGCTAACACAGACGCTGACCTGCTGCAGGTTCCCCTTGCTAGTGGCTCTAATATCAAGAAATGTCTATTAATTTACCAGGGAAATACAACTGGTACCAGTGGATGCTTGGGATTAGTGTCCAGAGCTTTATGTTTCTATCATGTAAATCTAGATGCTCATTAGATGCAGACCAGAGGGTCATAAGGCACAAAATGTATTCCCGTTGCTACTATTGTATAACACACTCATGTAATGCTTGCAGTCATGTGTCTCTCTCGCCAGACGCTGGCTGGCCTTGGTGATTATAACAGCCTGCTAGCTATTCACATTTAATGGAGTCACTCTTTCAAGTGGCAGGTGCCTGTGCCGAAGGTCTGAGGTTTGATACCCGCTGATGATGAATATGTGGCCCCAGTTTGATACAATTGCATAAAATAATGTAAACCTAGGGGCTTTTAATGGAATGCAGTTAGCAGACTCTGCTGTTCTGTGGGAAGTTGGATGCAGCTAAAGCTATTAGTGATGCAAGCTTCTGCTAGCATAATCCTGCCAAAGCTGCCAATTCTGGATGCTGCCGCTTCTGATACCAGCCTGATGAGATTGCAAACGCCACTCAATGGAGGATATGAAAGGGGCTGCTCTGATGGAATAGTTGGGGTTGGCTTAGTATTTGTGATCGTCTTCCTCCGGAGCTCGTCGACTCCTCGGCAGACACTCCTTCTGTTCATGGAGGCAGCTGCTGTTGTTGATTTTCCCCCACTGACGTGAGATAAAGAGACGCCAAATGAGAAAGGCAGAAACAAGGAAAGAAGAAATTACTTTTTTTTATCATGGTTAAATGCTGGAGCAGATTTAGTTTGTGGCCAACATTAAAAAGAACATTTTCATTATGTAGAAAAATTAATCTAGTCAGATTCTCAGTTTAATCTCCTCTGAATATTCATGTCGTGGTCAATCTGTGTGCTTTCTGATATTGACATGCCCACAGCTCCAGCAGCCTACAGCTGAACTCAGTCACCCCTAGGATTAGGAGCAGAGGCACAGAGAACAAGCCGGCGTGCTTTGTGTAGGCAGGCCAGATGCCTCAAGAGATGGGCTCTCTGACCTAACCCTCAGCATTTCTAACGTGGCCTGTGGGCAGCATCTTTAACTTCTCTGATTCTAGGACTGTGGCCCATCTAGTCTGGTATCCTGTCTCCAGCCGGGGTCAAGGCTGGATACTTGTGAGGAAAGGGTCCCCCCCCCCCCCCCCAATGTTTCCTGTTTATGTCATCTCAAGGATCTCTGCAGGGTCTGTCCAGGACAGAAGGATTTCAGCAGAGAGTTCAGGATGGTCCTCTGTGGTTTACTGCCCGCCGGTCAGTCCAGGGCTGCCACAAGGTCATTCTGGGATTGAAATGCCCTTGTGTGCCATTTGCTTTTGAGCAGGGCTGGGTGAATGACAGAAATATAAGCCTGTTGCCTGAGCCAGGAGACGCCAGGTTTGGCAGGCACAGCAACAGGACCGTGGAGACCACCATCCACCAAAGGTTCTGTGCTCAGGAGCTGCAGTGAATGACTGTTCTTCAGGTGTAATGCTTTAGGCAGGTGGATGGTTATGTTGTCTTGCAGGTTCTCTGTGGTACTCTGAGCTGGTTTCTCTGTCTCAGAAAAGGCATCTGCTGTATTGTTCACGAGGCTGAATTAAATTTGGTCTCCAGACTCAGAAATAGCAAGCCCCGAACACAGCAGTGACAGCTCCGGGTCAGCACCCTTATATTTCTATGCCAGCACCCAACCAACTAGAACTTGGGAGCTTGTGGCAGGCCGAGGAGTTGTGGATTGCATTTGTGCATCAGCCAGCGCCCCTAGGTTTAGCTAATGCATGAATAATCCTCACTTTATTCTGATGAGACCCTCAGAAGCTGTCATCACAGGCGTGGGGCAGAATAGGTCCTCCCCATGTCCCACTGCCCCCTCCTGGGTAGACAGGCCCAGCCTTAGGGCAAGGTGAACAAGGCAGTTGCCTTGGGCCCTGCGCTGCTTGGTGCCCGCCTACCCCGCTGCTCACTCGCTGCCCTGGCTGGGAACTGCCTGGTTGCAGGGTGCAGCCAACCACAACAACCTGCCTTGGGCCCCGCAAACTCTTTGGCCGGTCCTGTGGGTAGATCCCGCCAATCACTCGAGTGTTCCTCCACCTGCGTGGCGGCAGAACTAGCTGACTTGCCTCTCCGCTCAATGGGTTTTTGTGAGGAGGGGCAGCTGCTCTGCCCCCCCCCCCCAAAGCAACATGTCTGCAGTTCTAGGGAACGTGCTGTCCCACGCAACGTTTCCGTGCTGGCTGCTGGCGAGGGCTGGGGGGCTGGGAATCAAGAACTCTGGGCTGTAGATCTGGCTCTGCTGCTGCTCAGGAGCATGAGTTTAGACCAATCCCGTCTGCTTTGTTTCTCTTCATCCCCTTTCTCTGTCTTGTCTACTTGCCAAGTAAGCGCTTCCTAGTGGGGGCCATCCCGGGCTGTGTGTATGTACAGCACCAGTGGGACTTTGATCTCAGCTGGGGTGCTTAGTCACTACACCACACAAATTAATAATAATCTGCGTGCAACCCCAGGTACTGCGCTATAGCTAATTATGTATGGAACCCCTGAGAAGACTTTGATTCTGGTTTTGTTCTAACCAGGGCAGCTCAGATCTCTCCTTCAGAGGGTTGCAAACCAAGGAGGGTCTTACCTACCCCCTAGGGGGGGCAGCGGACATTAATCTTGTCCTGTCCCCTTTTGGCACCCGAGAAGGAAATGGGATTCTTAATGTTCCTTTCAGACAGCAGAGCCAAAGCGCTGTGTGAACCTGGCTGTGCTGTAAGCCTCGCTCTCTCCAGCTGGGAGCATGCTTTGGGCACAGAGTTTACTATCTTTTATGCCGGCCCTCTGGTCTGAAGTAGGCGCCTTTGATCTTTCAGCCAAATAGATCAAGCGTCTAAGAAAACAGCCCATCCATGCCCCACGTTGCTTTCCCTTGCACTTTCTTTCATGGATGGATTTCCCTGCCAGCTTGCTCTCCTCCCACTCCCCCCTCTTCCTGCAGCCTGTAACGATGAGTGTCTGTGTGCGTGAGAGAGAAGCGGAAATGGAGGAGCCCTGGCTGACAGATGTAGCCCAGACTGGTTCTGAGAATGAGTGAAACCTACGGGGAACTGAGATCCCAGGCCAGTCAGTTGGCATGGCCCTGGTGTGCACTTGCCATTACAAAGGGGCCTGTCGCTCTAGGGGCACGACCGACCCAATGGGTAGGGGGGAATTCCCTCAGCACAGGAGCAGTGTAGCCCCACATGAGCAAGAAGCAGGGACTCCCTGAGGTGAGTCTCTGGAGGTTCACCAGGGTTTTATCTCTGGTAATGTTCGGCCAGACAAATATGGGTAGGGGTCCCGCCGGGTCGCCAGGCTGAGATTCACGCTCAAAGCTGGACTAGAACAGCCCCGGCACTCTCTGCTGTGTTAGCCCCCTCCCTCTCCGGCCAAAGAACTGCACAGAGAAAGAGTGAGGCAGAGCACAAATGAGTTGCTGGAGGCCCTGTATCTGTAATGCAGCTGAGTAAGGAGCCAGCTGCAAAAGCTACTGACTGTTTTATGGTGCTTTTAAGACCTGTGAAAAGTTTGGTCACAGCTCTGTATATCTCTTTTACTAGACAATAGCTCGTACATGAGAGGTGCTAGACTACTGCAGCGGTTCCCAGCCTTTTCCAGGTGGGGACCCATTTTGACAATTCAGGAAAACTTGGTGACCCAAGGCAATTCAAAAACGGGGGGGAGGGGCGAGGAGGAAGGGCAGAGCCACCTGGGGAGACACTTGGTGACCCTTCTGAAATGTAATGGCGACCTCTATTTGGGTCCCGACCCATAGGTTGGGAAACCCTGTGCTAGAGTGAGGCACTGGTCAGTAGTGGGGCAGGGGAAGGCCTGTGGGGATTGAAGGGCAGAGATAGGGGAGGCTGAACCAGTTCTTGGAAGGATATTGTGAGCAGGGATGGGGAAGAGGCACTCATGGCCCCGAGGGGACTCCATGGTTGCCAGGGTCAAGGGAGTTTGAGACTCTATGGCCAAACATCAGAACAAATGAGGATGTTGCATTGACATGGGAGAAACTGAGGCTTTCTCTTCACTGCCCCAAACCATGTGTGTTTCAACGAACAAGATGGGATGGTTCCCACTGGACACAAATGCCTTTTCTGTGCTGGAGAAAGCTGGAGTCAATATGCAGGAGGTAGTTAGGGGGTAAGGGTCTGTACAGGCAGTCCCCGAGTTACGTGGATCCGACTTACGTCGGATCCGCAGTTACGAACGGGGCCCGTCTCCCTGGTCTCCAGCAGACCAGGGAGAGGAAGCAAAGTGGCGGAGCATGCGGGCAGCAGACAGCCCAGACGCGTCTGGGCTGTCTGCTGCCCACGTGCTCCGCGGCTTTGCTCTGCTTTGCTCCCCGTCTCCCTGGTCTGCAGGCCAGGGAGACGGGGAGCAAAGCAGAGCAAAGCCGCGGAGCCCGAGGGCAGCAGGACAGCCACGGCACGTCTGGGCTGTCCCGCTGCCCCTGTGCTCTGCGGCTTTGCTCTGGATGCCTGTGGTACAGCAGCTGGGGTGCTGCCGGTTGGTCCTGTAGCGCCGCTCTGGGCGCTACTGGACCAACCCAGCAGCACCCCAGCTGCTCTGCCCAAGGCGTCCTGATTCAGCCACTGCTGGTCAGTTTCAGCAGCGGCTGAATCAGGACGCCTGGGGCAGAGCAGCTTGGGTGCTGCTGGGTTGGTCCAGTAGCGCCGAGGAGCGGTGCTACTGGAGCAACCCAGCAGCACCCAAGCTGCTCTGCCCCAGGCGTCCCCAAGTCAGCCGCTGCTGAAACTGACCAGCGCTGATCAGTTTCAGCAGCGGCTGAATCTGGATGCCAGTTCCGACTTACATACAGATTCAACTTAAGAACAAACCTACAGTCCCTATCTTGTACGTAACCCGGGGACTGCCTGTATTATCTTGTTGGAGAGCTGTGTTACCATGAGGGGGTGCTGCATTAGTGTATGTAGGGGCATACAGGATCACACTGTATATGTAGGGTGGATGTGTGTCCAGACGGCAAGTGTGAAAAATCAGGATAGGGGTTGGGGGTGTATAAGACAAAGCCCCAAATATTGGGACTGTCCCTATAAATAAAGCAAAATGCAGGACAATGTAGCACTTTAAAGACTAACAAGATGGTTTATTAGATGATGAGCTTTCGTGGGCCAGACTCACTTCCTCAGATCAAATAGTGGAAGAAAGTAGTCACAACCATATATACCAAAGGATACAATTAAAAAAAATGAACAAATATGAAAAGGACAAATCACATTTCAGAACAGGAGGGGGATGCGGGGGGGGGGGGAGGAAGGAAGGTAAGTGTCTGTGAATTGATGATATTAGAGGTGGGGAATATCAATTCACAGACACTTACCTTCCTTCCTTCCCCCTCCCCCCCCCCCCCCCGCATCTCCCTCCTGTTCTGAAATGTGATTTGTCCTTTTCATATGTGTTCATTTTTTTAAATTGTATCCTTTGGTATATATGGTTGTGACTATTTTCTTCCACTATTTGATCTGAGGAAGTGGGTCTGGCCCATGAAAGCTCATCATCTACCCCAGACTAACACGGCTACATTTCTATCACTATAAATAAAAAACTTCAGAGGGGTAGCCGAGTTAGACTAAATAGAAAAACTTAAAAACCACAAATAGTCTAGTAGCACCTTAAAGACTAACAATACATGTAGGTGGTATCAACCACTTTTGTGGGCACAACCCATTTCTTCAGATGACTGGAGTATTAAAAGTCTAGATCCAAGAACCAACACTTTAACCTGCCTGGGCACTCATTAATGGATCTCCAAGTCATTGTGTTGTTTCAGGCCAATTCCACAAGCCAAATACACAGGGAAAGGTTGGAACTTAACTTCATTTACAAGCTAGATGCTTATCAGAAGGGAATGAACAGAGATATCGGCTGGCTGGCACATTACCTTCCACATCCTAATGACTCAACCAACCAACCAAACAATGGAGCTGCTAATTGTTCTTATCAGCCTCTTGCAACTACTTGAATAATCTAGTCACTGTCTTTTTTTCTCCTTTTTTTCCTCCTCCCCACTCTTCCCTTATTTATTCTTGGATCTGGACTTTTAATACTCCGGTCATCTGAAGAAGTGGGCTGTGCCCACGAAAGCTCGTGATACCATCTACGTGTTTTGTTAGCCTTTAAGGTGTTACTAGACTATTTGTTGTTTTTTAAGTGTTCCAATAAAATCAGGACATCTGGTCACTCTATGGGAGATTGTTGGAGTTGCATGAGTTGCAGTGGAGGATTAAGTGCTTTGGTATTATAGCAGTGCCCACAGTGTGCTAGGCCTTATACAGCTGCATGCGGGAGACAGGGCCTGTCATGAGACGCGGACAGTCTATCAAGACAAGCAGTAGAGGAAGGTAGGGGGAAGGGATGAAAGAGGGCAAGCGTGCATTGGAAATGTACCAGAAAAGGCTAATTTCCATCTAGTGCCTTCTCTCATCCCCAGCAGCAGGTTGGATTTGATGCTACAGAGAAAGGCATAAAACCAATTCATTTGTCCAGATCTGTGCAGTAACTTGCCCTGGAGCAAAACATCTCCCACACCCCCATCCACTGATGAGCTTGCACTTGGAGCTCTGTGGGCTGAGTGTGCTTGTTGTTTTTGTTCTGGCTGGCATGGCGGCTGAAACAGCTCTCATTACCATAACGCTCCACCGCGGCTAGGCCCTTTTCACGTCAAATCATTCGACACTAGGTAAGCCTGAGGTATGGACATGAGCCTCATCTGTGTGTCATAGGGGCTGCCCTGCTACCAGCTTCTCCTCTGTGGCAAGCAGTAGGGGCCTGCACTTTCATGCTGGGAGGATCTGAGCTCTAGTTCCACTGTCAACTGTGGAGTTATGAGAGGCCGTGATACCTGTGAACTGCATAATAAGATAGAAAAGAGAAAATGGTGGCATAAATATCTACCCAGATATAAATCCAGTCCTAGGTGGGCATGGGTCAGTTCCTGTGTGCTGTGCGTTTTGCATCAAATAAAGGCCGCTGTTACTTTTATGTCCTGCTCCAACAAGGGCCAGATTTCAGGGTACCAGGGTTCCAGAGAGCTCACCTGGGGCTAATCCCTGCATGCTGCAAATACATTGGCCTCTCCCAGAAAGAACTGGCTGCTGACTGGATTACAACAGATACCAAAATGTTAGCAAAACTCCACTGCAAACAGAGAGGCTCATGCAGACCTGATCAAAATGCAGAGAGCTGTGAAACCTTGTTGGACAGTGTCCAAAATGAACACACATAAGAGGGCTGGATGGCCAATGTTTACTGGGAATAACCCTACGTTGTGTGTGGACTAGGGATGTTAAATCTCGGTTAATTGAATAGTCGAGTAACCTCATGAATTCTTATTGGTTAGTTGACTGTTCTATAGTCCCCGGAGGCAGGGCCAGCAGCATCTGTATCAGAGGCAGCAGCACAGGGTGCCAGGTGGGAGCTGGTCCGAGAGGGGAGCCAGTTTAAAAACCAGCTCCCCTCGCAAACTGGCTGCCTGTTGCCCTGTGTTGCTGCTTCTGAGAAAGAGGCAGCAGTGCGGGCTGGCAGCAGCCCCTGTCTGGGGGAGTGGTTGAGCTCATGGACCTGATGAGAGCCAGAACTGAGGTGGGCTGCCTGCCCAGCCTGCTCTTAATACACTTGAAATGCAGAGCTGAAACTAGGGTAGGTCCCAGACCCAGCATGAGCCAGGACTGAGCCGGGCCGCCTGCCCGCCCAGCTCCCAATGCATTTTAAATGCTGAGCTGCAGCAGGGGTAGGTCCTAGACCCATCACAAGCCAGAACTGAGCCAGGCTGCTGGCAGCCTGCTAAAAAAATTATTGGCAGGGCGAGGGGAAGGGGAAATGCATGTAGTTTGTCGCATTAACCTATACACTTTTGCTTATTGGTTAATCAACTACACTATTACATCCCCAGTGTGGCCAGAAAGGGAGAGGGCTGGATCAGAACATGCCCGGTGTATTACACGCTTAGATTCCCAAATGCATTTTCAGGCACAGAGTGAGAATGCTTCGCCTCACCTGTAATGTTCTCTTGGGTTCCTTTAGAGCAGGGCCATGCCAGGGCGACTGCACCGAGACCCAAGGGCATCAGTCCAATTTAGGATGAGGCTGACAGGGTGAGGAAGAAAAGCACAGCTAGCTAGTCTCCTGTGGGCCATCAGCGTGGGCAGCCACAGCCTAGCCGGTGTGGCAGTGAGCAAGGAATGATGATCCATGCGGCTCCATGCCAGCACCCAGGAGTCACTGGGACAGCAAGGCATGGGCCCCCATTTGAAGAACAAGCTGCTACTAAGCTTGTCATAGCAACTGAGAGGTCAGAATTCTTTGGAGAAAACCACTGTCTCCATCTGGAACAACTGAATCCTGCTCAGATACGAGCTATCCTGACCCTTTGACCCAAACCAGAGCCTCGGGCGTCCCTGAGCTTTGGGAAATGCCGGCTGGCGGCTATATAAAAGAAGGGAGGGAAGGTAAATATTTCCCTTTCCTATGTTTTTTGTCAATTTTGCTGGGTTGCCAACCTCAAGGAGTTTCCAGCATCACTAGAAACAGGAATCTGGGGAGATCTCCCAGCAGAGCGCCAGGTGCCCAAGGCTCTGACTGCTTGTGGGTGAGTCACTGCATGTTGAGCAGCTTATCAGACAGAGCCGGCAAAGCTTTTGTTCCTGGAACAAATGTCTCAGCCCTGCCTCACTGATATTGTTCTGTTTCAAGAGAGGAAACTGCAAAATGCCCTCTGTTAGGTCAGGGAGGGGGAAGCAAGAATTGGCCTCAGACTGTTTCTGCCAGTGGTTCTCTTTGTGGTGAAAATCCTCCTCCTCCCGTGCTGATGGCCCTTGCAGACCTGTGCACAATGTAAGCCTTGACTGAAGGGGGGAGTTTTACCCTATGACAACTCGTTGCTTTCCACCTCAGGGTGCCTGTGTGTCCTTTGCAACATTGTCTGAGGAAATCTAATGGTGACTCAATGGCCTCTACTGGGAGGAGGGGGGAACAGCTTGAGGGACGGAGGCTCAATCCAGTTCCCAGGGTGCAAGTGTTCCCCTCATAACTGCCCACCACCGTTGCTGGCCTTCTGGTTGGTGGCAGAAGGGACAAGACGAAGGACTGACCTGGAGAATTGACTGCCCTCTTGCTCTTAAAGGAGAAGGTCCCACCAATGAGCTGTGCAAAGCCCTGCAGAGAAAGGGGATCTCATTCTCCTGGGAAAAGAGACATACATTTTTAACAGGGAAGGCAATTAACCATTGGAACAATGCACGACAGGTCACGGTGGATTCTCTGTCGCCGACTGTTTTAAAATCAAGACTGGATGTTTTTCTAAAAGCTCTGCTCTAGGAATTGTTTAGCCTGGAGGTCAGACTAGAAGGGGGATCACAGTGGGCCCTTTTGGCCTTGAATTTGTGGCATCCGTGACTGCCATCCCAATGCTTTTCAATAGGGACACATTTATTTTTAAGAAATTAGTGCTGGGGGGAAAAAAATTAAAAACATATTTTTAAACTAGAACAAATTGTTTTAAAGCTCTGACGGGGATAAGTAACACTTAGAAAGTGCAGAGTATTTCAAACAGATAGAAATAATGCCCTAAATATACCCACCTAATTAGATGTACTTTCTCTACAAAGACACAATTCTAATGTTCCGCCTCTCTCTGTAATTAAAGAAGCATTTGCCACGCATTAGAACTTTTAATTAGGTCTAACATCTAATAAACTTGAAGTAAACTAAACAAATATTTTCTCCATCAGTGGATAGTTTTTAATCAGTGTTTGGGGGCGTTAAATTTCAAATAACAATCAACAGCCGATGTCCTGAAGGAGCTGATGAATGCTTTCAGTGTAGCCTATCAAGCACCTAGGAATTATTAGGATCAAACAGCTTTGAAAATAAAAAGCACCCCCTAGGGGCATTAGTGGGGTAATAAGGAAGAAATGCGACCCTCCCCCTCACTCCCATGCTAAAATATCTGCTTTTGTGCTCAAGTGTGAAGCTAAATTGCTGTCTTTATTGGAAAATTCCTATTGATTTCAGTGGGAAAAAGGATTTAGACAGCAGGTAAACTTCTCCTAGGATGTGAAAGTCCAGCTGAGTTCTGTGGGTGAAATGTGCCCCTGCACAGATAACCAGCACAAGGACTATTTCTGAGTTGTCAGTATAGAGGGTTCATCTCCTGGTGAAGGGGAAGTTGCAGTAATGAGGATGAAAGGTGTGGGCCCGGATAAGCATTCTTGCTGTTTGGACAGAGAGATGGTCACCTCTTACTGAGGAGGAAGTCAGGAGTAGCAGCAGGATTTGGACACAACCCGGATCAGAGTGTTGAGAGAGATGGAACAGTCAAAGGCAACTCCCAGGTTACAGGTCCGAATGAGTGACAGGAAGGATGATGTGTTCATGGGAGGAGAGGGGAGGGTTAGTAGCAAAGATTAGTTTAGTTTTAGCTGAACTGAGTTCAAGCTGAGACACCCAAGAAGAAATGTCAGAGAGGTCAAGTTGCATGGCGAGATGGAGAGAGTCCTGGCTTGACAAAGCCCTGGCTGGGTTGATTTAGTTGGGATTGGGCCTACCTAGAGCAGGGGGCTGGACTTGATGGCCTTCTAAGGTCTCTTCCAGCTCTATGATTCTATGATTCTATGAGTGGGAAGGCGTAAGCTACTATACTTGCGAGAGATGGCGTATGAGCAGATGAGATTGCCCAAAACAAGGGTGTAGAAGGAGGAAAAGAGAGGGCCAAGAACAGCCCATCACAGAGGCTGGAGGAAGGAGGGGGTCAGAGGAGGAACTACCAAAAGAGATACTGAAAGAAGGATCAGAAAAAGCAAGAGACTCAGGAAATGACATGTTGAGAAGGAGAATGTGTCTGAGCCTCAAATGCCCTGGAGAAGTCAAGGAGGAGCAGAGGCCTTTACATCTGGCCAGAAAGATGATTAGACGCTTTGATGAGTGCAGTTTTGGTGGAGTGGAGAGGACCGACGGGATCGAAGCAGGAGTTGGAGGAGAGAAATCTAAGGCAATGCCTATGAAGAAAGTAGTTCTTCCCTTAGCATGAACAGCAAGTGCTTGTGTTTTTAGAACCATAGATTACAAGTTGTCTGTGAAGTCTAATGTGTCCAAGAAACTGCTCTTATATGACTTTAAGTTACACTAGAAGCAGACGATACGCGGGAGTAGATTCTATTTATAATCATAATAATGAATCTTTGCATTTCTATAGCACTCTCTAGCCAAGGATCTCAAAGCACTTTAAAGACATGGACACAGGAATCTTCACCACCCCGTGCCTTGGGAGACAGGCAAGAATAATGGCCACCCATTTTACAGTAAAACTGTCTGAACCAGAGTGGTGGTGACCGCTCCAACCTGATGGCTGCACAGGAAGCTGTGTGAAATGCGGTGTTTGGGCTGCTGTCCAATTTCCCCATTGCTACCCTCACCCACCCCCCTGAGCTTTAGTGCCCAGATCCTCAGTAATATACTCCTGACTGTCACTGACTTCCATGGACATTAGGAGCCTAAATACCTTTGAGGGTCAGGACCTAATTGGACACATTCTTGCCGGCAGTCTTCTTGCAGGCTGAGATTGCAGAGTGCTGGAGAGTGAGTACCAGAGTACCTGAACACCTCTCAGCACCGAGGCCTATTGTCCCAATTGTGCCAATGGCAAACTGTAGCAGAAGAGATTTACACGTTAGTGGAAACAACTCCTATTGATGGACATTCCTAGGCCATAAAAGACATCCAGGGCAGAGTGGGGAATTGAATCCAGATTGTCTGGGTCCTAGTCCTGTGCCTCAGTGAGCCCGTCTCTCATCTCCATCGGTCTTGCTCCCACAGTGACGGTGTCTGAGCACGGCTGTGGGCCCTGAGTGTGAGATCTGAGCACCCAGAGGTGCTGCCTTTGGAAGAGGATTTGAAGGCACAAATTGGCAGAGGGCGGGGGGCGAGGAGAGGATGAAGCTTGCCCTGCCCCTGCCCAGGCTGTTTCTGTTCAGCATCGCTCAGTCTCCGGAGCTCTCCATTCAGTATTTCCATCCAGGCTATAAAAATTAAGTCTGCGCCTGCTTCCTCTGGCCAGGGGAGGAGCTGGGAGTTATTGCTTTGGCATTCGTGGGGCATGTTGCTGCAAATCGATATCTCACCGTAATTATCTCATTTAGCCGTGGTTTGAATTAGATAACAAGGTTGAATCCTCAACTAGACCATCCTTCATCCTTATATTTTCCCTGACTCTGGCGGAGGAGGGGGAGCCCGTCTCATTAACAAGCAGGGCTGAAACAGGTAGGCTGGGTAATGAAATCCTCCGACACCTCTTAGTAAAGCCGGGCATCTTCATGCTACCGGGGGGTGATGTGGGGAGGGATGCCAGGCTGGGGCTGCCCCCATCAGCCCAGCTCAGCCAAGGGGAGGCAGCTGCTCGGCTGGGTGTGACAGCTGTGCTGGGATCAGAGGCAGAGGAGAGGAGATCACATGCTGTTCAGACAGTGACATTTCCACTGGGCAGGGCTCATTCATCATGAACGCCCGGCTGACGCTGTTACAGAGGCAAGCTGTTAACTGCTTACACTCTGCTGGCTCATTTTCCGGCTCACTCGCCTGGCTCCGCCTCACTCCAGGAGCGCCACCTGGGCTCTCCTGAAGAGGGAATGCCCAAATGGTGCCCATGAGCGAGGCCCAGCTGAGAGCTGGAACCTTGGGGAGTGGCCCAAGGCAGGGCTGAGTGTGAGCAGTTCCAGCGTCTTGCTGGCGGGGTGGGCAGGTGAGCTGCTGTAAGTCGGGGGGCTGCTCCCAGCCAGCCTCAGGCCCCACACTCGGGAGGCTGGCCCACTGCTGGTGCAGGCACGTCTCGGCTGGCGCTCGTGTTGCACGTGTGCACGTGGGCTGGGCGGTGTCCGTGGAACACTCTCTCTCGGGGGTAGGGCATCTAGCCATTGTTCCAACTGCTTCCCCCTCGGCCTCTGCACTCAGGCCCAGGGATGTTGGGAGAGGGCAGGCAGGGGCTTTGTCCCCACGCAGCGCTAGGCAGATGCCTGCTTCATCTCCCCTCTTGAATCCTTGTTTGGCAGCACGGAGAGGCAGCTCCCAGACTTCTGCGTCCTTCATCAAGATACTCTGGCTGGCACTGATGGGGGGGGGGCACTCCCCCTCCCCCTCAAGGACTGGACAGGCCGCAGCGGCAAAGGTGCTGTGGCTCCAGCAGTCTGCCAGAGGTCTGGGGGCGCTGCAGGTGCTCAGAATCGGGCCCACTTTCTGAGCAGATAGAACTTTGCTTCCATCTGCCCCCTGGGGAAGGGAACTGGCCCACACGTATGGTTGACCCCATCGGCGCCACCTTCCCGGATCCCAAGGCCTCGCTTCCTTGTGGATGCTATTGAAGGGCATTAAAAGCAAATCAATGCCCTCGATCGAACAGCTTGTGAGCTCCTGTTCCTCAGAGACCGGGCAGGGGCCTGTAGGACTTCCCCATCCCCACCCCCTGCTGTTTCCTTTCCTCCCCGCTCCCCTGCTGGACTCAGCAAAGGCCTGTGATGCTCCTCAGACTCCAGGCAGCAGGAGGGGAAACTCAGGTAGGGCAGGCAGTGTGGCTGAGTTGGCAGGCCCAGAAAGCAGCAGCCGAGCTCTTCTCCTCGCTGTAGCGGCTAGGTGACTTGCTTTTCAGTGCCGATGGGAGCAGCGGGGCTCAGCCTGAGGAACAGGCACGGGGCGGGGGGGAGCCAGCTAGGACTTGAGGGTTCACTGGAGCAGCAGGGGGTGGGGAGGAGCAACAGGAGATGGGAGCTTGCTGACAAAACTCCCTTCTGAGTCCTGTTCCCACATAACTGGAGAAACCCCCTGAGGAGCTTGGGCTATTGGCAGGATGGACTGTTAGGCAGATAGAAAGCTGGCTGGAAGGTCGGGCCCAGCAGATAGTGATCAACGGCTCGATGTCAGGATGACGGTCGGTTTCTAGCGAAGTGCCCCAGGGATCGGTTCTAGGGCCAGTTTTGTTCAACATCTTTATTTATGACCTGGATGAGGGGGTGGATTTCACTCTCAGCAAGTTTGTGGATGACACTAAGCTAGGGGGAGAGGTAGATACGCTGGAGGGCAGGGATAGGATCCAGAGTGACCTGGACAGATTGGAGGCTTGGACCACAAGAAATCTGATGAGGTTCAACAAGGACAAGTGCAGAGTCCTGAACTTGGGATGGAAGAATCCCAAGCATAGTTATAGGCTGGGGACCAACTGGCTAAGTAGCAGTTCTGCAGAAAAAGACCTGCGGATTACAGTGGATGAGAACCTGGATATGAGTCAACAGTGTGCCCTGGTAACCAGGAAGGCTAATGGCATATTAGGATGCATTAGGAGGAGCATTGCCAGCAGAGCTAGGGAAGTGATTATTCCCCTTTATTCGGCTCTGGTGAGGACATATCTAGGCTACGTCTACACTGGCAAGATTTTGCACAAATACTTTTAATGGAAGAGTTTTTCCGTTAAAAGTATTTGCGCAAGAGAGCGTCTACACTGGCATGTGCTTTTGTGCAAGAGATGTGCTTTTGCACAAAAGCATCCATGCCAGTGTAGACGTTCTCTTGCGCAAGAAAGCTCTGATGGCTATTTTAACCATCGGGCTTTCTTGCGTAAGAAATTAATGTTGCCTGTCTACACTGGCTCTCTTGCGCAAGAATACTTGTGCAAGAGGGCTTATCCCTGAGCGGGAGCATCAGAGTATTTGCGCAAGAAGCACTGATTTTGTACATTACAACATCAGTGTTCTTGTGCAAATACTCGCAGCCAGTGTAGACAGGCGGCAAAATTTTGTGCAAAAGTCGCCACTTTTGCACAAAATCTTGCCAATGTAGACACAGCCCTAGAGTATTGTGTCCAGTTCTGGGCCCCCCACTATAGAAAGGAGGTTATCTAGGGAGGTGGTGGAATCTCTATCCCTAGAGGTTTTTAAGTCTTGGCTTGACAAAGCCCTGGCTGGGTTGATTTAGTTGGAATTGGTCCTGCCTTGGGCAGGGGGCTGGATTCAATGACTCCAGAGGTCTCTTCCAGCCCTAGGATTCTGTTTCCTGTTGAGCATGTTGTGGGCAGCCGGGAATGTCTGGGAATTCAGACCCTGCCAGCCCTGTGTCAGCCTGGGCCGCTGTGGGACGTACTGTGATCTTCCTCAGTTCCCGACCCAGCAATACCTGGTGGTGGGTGACAAGAAGCCATGTGTAGAGTCAGCCAAGCCACTAAGTGGCTTCAAATAGGGAGGAGTGCTTCACCCATTCCAGTGCTTCATCACCCTCCTAGGGAAATAATTTTTCCTAATATCCAACCTAGACCTTTCCCACTGTAACTTGAGCCCATTGCTCCTTGTTCTGCCATCAATCTCTACTGTGAACAGCTTCTTTCCATCCTCTTTGGAACCTCCCTTCAGGAAGTTGAAGGCTGCTATCAAATCTCCCCTCACTCTTCTCTTTTGCAGACTAAACAACTGGTAGGGATGAGAAAGGCTAACCGGTTAACTGACAAGCAGGGGCTGCGGGCATCAGGCGTAGCTCGTCCACAGTGAGCTGGAAGGGGGGCTCTGGCAGGGGCTGCTCCAGCTGGAATTTTAAATGGGATTTTACATCCCTAATGCCAGTGAGCATGTGACATGCTTCCTGGTTAATCGGCCCTTGCCAGCTAACTGCCAGCAGCCCACTGTGCTGGGCCAGAGCAGCCTCAGCTTAAGTGGGGCTGGCAAGCTGGGCGGCAGGACGCAGACTGGGGCAGGACCACGGGGCCAGCAGCAGAACCCCATGGCTGTGGCGGGGCTGCCTGGCAGGCCGGGCTGGATGGCGGGACCTAGGTTAAAATGGTTCATCAGTTAAGTGCTATTGTTCAACCTGTTAACCGTTTTAACATCAAACTCAGCTAAAGGCTGCCATCTGGTCACAGATTTTTTTTTAGGGTTGCCAGATGGTTTAACCAAAAATACTGAACACCCTCCCCTCCCCCCCAAAAAAAACGGTGAAAAAATTTTCTGTTGAGAAAAAAAAAGGGGGAGACCAAAGTTATAGAGAGAGGAAAAAAAGGACCCCCCCAACAGCAGTTATTAAGCCAAAAAAAACCCCCCCAAAATTCCCCCAGGAATGGCCCCTTTAAGAAGAGGCTTTTTTGCCAGTGGCCATCTTGTTTTTCTGCTCCAGCCTCAAGACAGCTCCCCTGCAGAACCACATAAGCGGGTGGGGAGGGGGGGGGGACTTGGCGGAAGGTCCAGGGGGAGCCTGGCGAGGGGATCGGAGGGGCAGGTCCGGGAGCTGGGCCCGGTTGCTTAGTGTGTCCATAGGGTTGCCAGGTGTCCAGTATTTTCACCTCCTGGCAGGGGAAAAAAAAATCAGAAAATATTGGACATTTTAGGTGTCCAGTGTTTTCTGAATTTTTTTTACCGGACAGGAGGCGAAAATACCGGACTGTCCAGGTCAATAATGGACACCTGGCAACCTTAGTTTCTTTGGCTCAGACTAACTGTGCGGCTTCCACTTCTAGCTTAGGGCCTTGCCCAGTCAGCCTCCCCCCACATCGCCTTTACTCCAACCAAGCCATGAGCTAGTCTGCCTCTGCATTCCCTTCTTCCACACAGCCCCTGTGTGCCTGAAGCCTCCCAGCCTCCTTTGCCTGGCCTCCACCCTCTTCTCCTCCTAAAGGCCCTTCTGGCAACAAAAGGTCACCTAGTCAGATGGCCCAAAAGTCAAACTAACTCCCAAGACCAAGTTAGTCTTGGAGTTCCCTCAGCTGCTGCCCACTCCCCCCCTGCCTGTAAGGAGGATCCGTGACTGACTTCTAAGAGACAGCAGGCCTTCTTCTGGACCTCTGAGATCTTGGGGTTGGAGGGGGGAGATGGAGGAGAGGGTGTGGCTGCTGTCTCATGGACCCATCTATGGCCGTTTGATGTGTGCCCCCAGGAAAGATACAGCATCCCAGTCCCACCACAGAAGGATAAAGCAGATCCATTTGCCAAGCTCAGCCAGGGGGATGGTCTGAGCAGAGAGCTCCTGGGCAGAGAGAGGGGGAATGACAGGGCCATTCTGAAGCGATGGCCTATGCTGCACTGGAGCACACTACGTGATCTGTTTGAGTGGCTGGTTCTGAGCCCCGGGGGTGTAGCTGGATTCAGGCTTGGTTATTAACACCATCAATCATGGCGACAGTCATGAAGAAGGCTGATGAGACGGGTGCAGGCATCTAGGAACGACAAAGGGAAAGGTGGTGGCCACTGTAGTGGCGTGACTCCTCTATGTGGCATGTTATTTTAAGAATCTTTCATTTTTACCGCTTTGCTGTCAGCGCCTTCAGACAAAGGGACCAAATTATTTCGGGCTCTTTGAATTCCTAGTGGACCAGGCACAAATTCCTAGCTGAGTGATGTTGATGAAGACTGAAGGACATTAGCAAAACTGGTGGGGTTGGGGGTGGAACTGGTATAGTAGGGGATTGCAGGGCAGGGGGAGGGGCACGGGCAGAGCTGTGTGTGGGGAACCCAGGGCTGGGATAGCAGGGGGCTACAGGGCAGGAGGAGGGGCACTGGCAGAGCTGTGTGTGGGGAGCCCAGGGCTGGGATAGCAGGGGGCTGCAGGGCAGGAGGAGGGGCACTGGCAGAGCGGTGTGTGGGGAACCCAGGGCTGGGATAGCAGGGGGCTGCAGGGCAGGGGGAGGGGCACTGGCAGAGCTGTGTGTGGGGAGCCCAGGGCTGGGATAGCAGGGGGCTGCAGGGCAGGGGGAGGGGCACGGGCAGAGCTGTGTGTAGGGAGCCCAGGGCTGGGATATTGGGGGGGCTGCAGGGCAGGGGGAAGAGCACTGGCAGAGCTGTGTGTGGGGAGCCCAGGGCTGGGATAGCAGGGGGCTGCAGGGCAGGGGGAGGGGCACTGGCAGAGCTGTGTGTGGGGAGCCCAGGGCTGGGATAGCAGGAGGCTGCAGGGCAGGGGGAGGGGCACTGGCAGAGCTGCGTGTGGGGAGCCCAAGGCTGGGATAGCAGGGGGCTGCAGGGCAGGGGGAGGGGCACTGGCAGAGCTGTGTGTGGGGAGCCCAGGGCTGGGATAGCAGGGGGCTGCAGGGCAGGAGGAGGGGCACTGGCAGAGCTGTGTGTGGGGAGCCCAGGGCTGGGATAGCAGGGGGCTGCAGGGCAGGGGGAGGGGCACTGGCAGAGCTGTATGTGGGGAGCCCAGGGCTGGGATAGCAGGGGGCTGCAGGGCAGGGGGAGGGGCACTGGCAGGGCTGTGTGTGGGGAGCCCAGGGCTGGGATAGCAGGGGGCTGCAGGGCAGGGGGAGGGGCACTGGCAGAGCTGTGTGTGGGGAGCCCAGGGCTGGGATAGCAGGGGGCTGCAGGGCAGGGGGAGGGGCACTGGCAGAGCTGTGTGTGTCTGAGGGGTGAGCTTGTGAGTCGGTGTTGGGGCTCTGGCAGAGTCCATGAATGCAGAGATAGCAATTGTGGGGGTGGTTGTTTCCAAAAGCAAGGGGCAGTTTTCTCTGACACAACAAAGATCCACAAAGAAAAGCTGGATACTAAGAGCTCAGCCCAGAGGATCTGTGTATGTGGAGGCTAAAAATGGTGCAACCTGTGTCCAATTTTGACTGCTGGAGCCTCCTGAGCAGCCACAGGGGCTGTGCACCCTCTCTGATCAGCTGCCAGTGTTTCTCTGAAATGCCTGTAGCTGGAAGAGAGGCCTGGGGGATTCCAGGCTGACAAAGGCCAGCTGTTCTGGTTTGCTTGCTGTTGCTTCAAGCCTGCCTCTGACTGAGAGGCCCTGGCAGCTGCTCCTTGCTCCTGCTTCCTCTGGTGCCCTGGGTGTGGCCTCACAGGGTGTGACAGTTTCTTGTGTTCTGAGTAGGCATTTGCTTATCAGATAGTCTTTTGACTAGTCAACTCTTCCCCACCCCCCATGAGATAGAGGCAGCAAAGGAGCGGGGAGGAAGGGGTACTTCAAAGTGGCAGCACCACACAGTTGTGCAGTGCTGCCGCTTTGAAACCCCAGGGCCACATTTCAAAGGAGCAACAGTGGAGCCCGGGGTCATCTGAGGACACCCTAGCTGATCCCAGGCTCTGCGCAGCATTTCCCCAGAACCCGGGGTCAGTTGGGGAATCCCCAACTGACCCCAGGCTCCACGGCAGCTGCCCCTTTGAAATGCCAGAGGCGGTGTTTTAAAGGGGCAGCTGCCGCACAGCTCATCCGCGGGTTCTGGGGAAATGCTGTGCAGAGCCTGGGATCAGCTGGGGAGTCCCCAGCTAAGCCCAGGTCCATTGACCCTTTGAAATGCATGGAGGCAGTGTTTCAAAGGGGCAGTGGAACCCGGAGTCATCTGGGAACTCCCTGAGAAACCGGGGCAGGTTCCGGGGAAGTGATGTGTGGAGCCCGAGGTCAACTGGGGAGTCCTCATGCAGTGTAGCATGGAGCCCAGGGTCAGCGGAGGGCTCTTGTACATTTCAAATGAGGAATGCAGAAGTGCCTATCAACTAGGCAACTAGTCAGTTAACCACATTTTAACATCCTTAGTTCTGAGCTAAGCTCCCATGGTGGGAACCCTCTCTCCCTCTGCAAAAGGTGGATTGCAGTGGCGGAGAGGCTAGCGCAAGGAGGAGCTCTCCAGCTAACCGGGCAGGGCAGTGATCTGCTACCGCAGAGAGGGAAATGGGATGCCGTGCCTGGGAGTGCAGGCCTCTAGGAAGACAGTTGACACAGCACTCTTCTTTCCTCACTTGTGCGGAGGTCATGGCTGGTGTAGTATTTCCTGGGGTCTCTGGAATGCCCCTGTGCCATGGTACATGATGCACACCTAGCACCACCCCACAATACCAACTGAGCCGGGGGACACCAGCAGTAAAGGCAACAGCTGCAATGGCTTCACATTCCACACCCAGGGTTTGAGGGCAGAGTGTCCATCTAGCAAGGGAAGAACGAGATCTGCTGAACCCTGGCAGCTCTGTCCATCCCGTTGCTCTCCTGCCTGCCCTCTAGCCAGGGCCGTGCTCATGGGGACGCCTTCCTGCGCCTCTCAGCATTGCAGGTAAATCCTTTTGGGCCCAGCTCCGAGGAAGAGCTTTTGTCCCTAAGAACCAGTGGCCCCAACAAGTTACAACAGTGCACACCCCTTGGAATGGAGCCAACCAAGGGGAGCTGTAGTTTTCCAACTGCTTTGCCTGGCAGCCGATACTGCATCTGTTCTAGTGCTTTGTAAACCTGCTTGAAAATAGATCAGAGAGAATGGTTCCCTTCCTCCGCCTTATTCCCCTCACCAGCAGGCCAGACCCAACAGATAGAGCCCTGCACAGACTCGAAGTTGGTACCAGTATCCACAGGTGCAGCTACAGAAATGAGCTGTGGATATCTGCATCCCTATCCGTGCTGGGGCTGCCTGTGGATCTAAAGTGGATCTTTGCAGCTTCGCAGGGTTCTACTTCCAGAGGCAGGGCGAGGTGTGGCTGTAGAGAAGATAAGAGTGTGTGCATGCTTGGTGGAGGGGGGGGGGGGGGGACGGGCAGGGGAGTTGGACAGCTAGTTGTGGCCACCTTAGAACCTAATGTCCCTTGTATCTTAAAATTCAGAGCAACGCACTGGCTGTGGGTGAAAGGACAAATGGAACAGAGCGGCATGTTTGGCTATGGCCTGCAGTTCTCCTTTCGGACACTAAGGGGAGTACCCCAGTGCCCCCCGCTTTGGTGGATGCTGCCCATCTGATCACACACAAATATTTGTGTAAGTGTAGGGTGGGGAATATGTGAGACGGAATGTGGTGTCTCCTGGCTGGTGGTGTTGGCCTTGGCTTCTGTCCTGCAACCAGCTGACCAGGTGCTTTATCCCCTGCTGCCCCATTCTTGCCCCTCCCTTCCATAGGCAGCAGGAGGAAGAGGCAAGGGGAGGTCTTAGAGCTCAATGTGTCCCCTCTTCCTATCCCTATTCTGACTATTCACAGCAGGCTCTTGCTGCTTGCAGACTGGTGACTCTTCTCCACACCCATCCCCACAGTGGATCTGTTAACTTGAAAGTGAAAAGCCTTCCAGCTTGCCAGATCTATTAGCATAACAGGGAACCTGTGAAAAGAGCCATTAAGTGGTAATGAAATTATTTAACAGCCATGTGCCAACCCTGAATTGACTGACAAATACAGTTGTGCATTACTATGTCTACCGGGCCTTTGTTTAAAATTTGCTTTAAATATTTCATTAGTTTGTTGCTGAAGATTATAAAATTGCAGCTCTAAAAATCCTGGCATAGATAGTTTGATGCACAATCTGAGTAGTCAGCTTGCACTGTAAATTCTTGGATCTTCAGACATACAGGTTTTTTAAATAAATTCTTCAAAAGACCCCCCTTCTCTAAATACACATTGAAGCTGCTCCGCTAGTGTTAAACGTGCTGTAGGCTAGGCACACTGCTACCCTCGCTCTCTGGTCCGGTTGCATAAACAAGACAGCAGGAGCCTGGAGGCGTTTCATACGCTTTGGGTGTGTCTAAACTACATGGCTCCATCGATGGAGTCATGTAGATTAGGCTGATCGGCAAAGGGAAATGAAGCCGCAATTTAAATAATCGCGGCTTCGTTTAAATTTAAATGGCTGCCGTGCTGAGCCGACAAATAGCTGATCAGCTGTTTGTCGGCTCAGCGCGCTAGTCTGGACGCTCCCGCGCCGACCTGAAAGCCCTTTATCGACCTCCTCGGCAAACCTCATCCTACAAGGCATAATGGGGAGGTCGATAAAGGGCTTTCAGGTCGGTGTGGGAGCGTCAAGACTAGCGCACTGAGCCGACAAACAGCTGATCAGCTGTTTGTCGGCTCAGCACGGCAGCCATTTAAATTTAAATGAAGCTGCGATTATTTAAATTGCGGCTTCATTTCCCTTTGCTGATCAGCCTAATCTACATGGCTCCATTGATGGAGCCATGTAGTTTAGACACACCCTTTGTGACAGCGACTGGTGGGCATGTTTGCCGTTTGATTTTTATCCATCATTGGGATGTTTTATTGAGAACTGGGCTGGAGAGGATTGAAATCCTCATTGGTCCCTGCCGAATGGAACTTTCTGGCCATGTAGCCTGCCTCTGAGAGAAAGTCCCAACACACTGAGCCCTGAAGATTGGACTTAAGGTTGGAGCAGATGTTGCCCAGGTGGGAGACTTGTGGTCAGCCATGATTGCTTTGGCTGTACCAGATCAGTAATAACTTGGTGGAGCCTTTAAATGCCTGGAATCAAGCCATACAATGTGGCCATGGACAGTCAGTGCTATGGACCCACTGCCAAGCCTAGTGGTGTTGTTATGAAAGAGCCCTCGGGTAACACTGACAGATGCGTAGGACTTTCAAGCAAGCCTGAGTTGTTCCATGAGAACCACATAAAATCCCCCATTTCCAGACAGTTCCAAACTTTCCTCTGCTTTTGTGGGTTTGTTCTGACATGAAACATAAAGTAAAATGTGTGTGTGTGTGTGTGTGTGTGTGTGTGTGTGTGTGTGTGTGTGTGTGTGTTTATACTCCTTTCCATACTGCACAAGTATTGACTGTAGTCGGGGATGTAAGTAATTTAAATTTCTTACAGGTATTGTCCTGTCACAACCCATCCCTTTTGCTCCTGGCTGCTTGGGGAGAGGCAGAGGAGGACGCAGCAGGCTCTGCACTTTCCCCTCACTCCCTAGTCAGAGGAAGCAGGAAAAGCAATGGGGACTGAGTAGGTGCAGCTGCAACCCTCAAAATGGTAGAGGGAGGAGGGGGCTCAGTGTTGGCACAGTCCCGGGGGGCACCCCCAGCTAACCCCTTTCCCCTGCCTGACTGCCTATTGCTGAGTGTGGCAGCCTCTAGGAAGACGGGAGCTGAGTGGGGTGCCCTGCCCCTCTCCCTACAGCCAAGTGCCCCAGCCCGCTGGCTGGCTTCTTGCTGGAGCACTGCATCAGCTTGCTTTCACCTCTGGTCTGTTCTGACAATTCTTATACAATGGGATCATACATTACAGCAACTCCTAGTGTGCTCCTCTAGCTGTGCTTGTACAACGTTTCACCTTAAGTAGATGCTGTGATGTTGTCAGAATAGGTGCCAGCTCATGCCACGGTCTCCGTGTCTCAGCGGGACACTGACAGACACATCACTGGAATCTGTCTGGCTCATTGATGGGTTAATACAAGATTGATCCAACAGCAAGGGCGGTGGTTACTGTAGGCAGGGGGAGGCTGAGCATCCCCACACAGCCTATTGTGGCTCCTCCCCCAGACCATTGTAGTTCCCGCAGGGAGTCAAGGTTGGACATGTTGCCTGCCCAGTGCTCTGGGGTCCGGAGCCCTGGGGGTGTGGGTGTGAGTGCAGCGGTTGCACGGTGCAGGAGCTGTGAGCACTGACACTGTGGCACACAAAGCCTGGGATCTTGCTTCTCTGCCCCCAGGCGAGCTGTGCAGCCATGGGCAGCCGTGGCTATGCTTTGTGCTCCTGCGGGGGTGAAGGGAGTGGAAGAGGGGGCACAAGGGAAGTGGCCAGGGGCTATTCTCCCCGGGTGGCCTGATCACTGGCCATGCACTCTTCCCTGGGAAAAGAGTTTTTGGGCTTCCCACCAGATTGGCTTGAAGCCTCTTCCTAGAGGTTCAGCTCCCTTGGGGAGAAATCAGGGCTTTGCTGCTGCTCCACAGCTGTCATTGGCTCTGAAGGGGAGCGCTGTTGGAAAACAGCCTGGCCAACTGAGCCGAGGCAGGAACATCTGGAACCCTGGGGACAGATGGCAACAGACTGCTGCAGCTAGCAAGCGCCAGCCCCAGCGAGCAAGCAGCGAATATCCTCACGCTGGAGTGCTGCAAAGGAGGGCACTGTGTACCCGCACTCCAGAGCTGGGCATACAGCCGGGGGGAGCTCTGGGCTGCAGCGATGCCCAGAGAGGCTCTCCGATGTGGTGCATCCAGGGTTGAAAGGCTGTGGGACGACTTCGTGTGAGTGCCGGAAGAGCATTAACCCCAAGAAGGGAGAGGCAGTGCCTGGGGTAGGCTGAGACGAATGGGATGAAACTGACCAAAAGGAAACCATGAGCTGTCTTAGCCTCCACACCCAAGGGAAGTGTCGGAAGCCCCTGTCTTGCACCAAATAAACCTGGACTAGCCAAAGCTGTGGTGGTTCAACACTAAGGATTCCAGGGTGACTTTTGTCAGCATCAAGGAATTAGCGCTAGTTAAATCATAGTGCATGGCTAAACGCAGCCCACAACCCCAAATGACACCATAGTGTGCGTTACTTCCTGTCCCAAACTCTTATGTGGCCTCACTATGCCCCCTTCAAATCGTCTCCAGCTTGCGCCACCCCAGAAGTGGCTACCCGGCCGAGCTGGGCTGTGGGATTTGCATATCAGTCTAGGAAGCAAGGTGGGGGCAGCTGAACTTGCCAGTGCTGGACTGCCAGCTGCTTTTGCTAATGCGCCACCCCTCTGCTGCTGTTGCACCGCAGAGGTAACGGCACGACTGCCAGCGGCGGTGTGAGCATTAGCAGAGTGCCTCGTCGGGCCATGCCCGGGGTGTGTGGATCGCTCGCTCAGATTGGAATTGGCACTGACCTGTGCAGGAAATTACTGCACCCTGGCTCATGGTGGTAGCCTAATAGATCTTTGTCACTGCGAGGAGCCAAGTTCTCTCTGGCAGGGAGCTCCCCTGGAGCAGGGACGGAGAGCCCCAGGCGGCACCTGCCCAGCCCTCCCAGAAGCACACAAGCATCTTCAATCCCTGTCAGAGAGAGCAGAGCCACTTTTGTACGGGTGAGGCGTCTTCCCACCCTCTGTCTAGGGTTGCCAGGTGGCCGGTATTCACCCGGACAGTCCAGTATTTTCGTCTCCTGTCCAGTAAAAAATTCAGAGAATACCAGACACCTAAAATGTCTGGTATTTTCTGATTTTTTTTCCCCAGCCAGGAGACAAAAATGCCAGGCACCTGGCAACCCTACAAACAGGGGTGACCCTAGACTAGCTGCCAGCAATTGGCGCCCCCACCTCCAAACCCCTCAATGATATTGTGCCACCATTTGGCGCCCTATTTAACTTGGCGTCCTAGGCGACCACCTAGTTCGCCTATATGGACAGGCCGCCCCTGCCTACACACACTCAGTGCCTGGCCTCCCCGAGCCCCCAACACCCTCAGCCCCCCAAGCCCAGGCTTACCTGGTTCCGCAAGGCTGCTGGCACAAAATGGCTGCTGGCAAAAAGACCAAGGGGAAGCAATGCCTCCCCTGGGTCTTAGTGCTCAACTTCTCCCCTGTTCCTATCCCTGCACTAACTCTTAAAGGGGACATGCTGTTTTAATGCTGTTTTATTGTATGTGTTTATTTATTTGCTTAATAAGTCTTGGAGTCCTTTTTTTCTTTTTGCTCAACGACTTTGGTCTCCCCTGCTTTTTTTTTTCGTCAACAGAATTTTTTCCCGGTGTTTTTTTTTGGGGGGGGTGGGGTTGGTATTTTTGTTTCAACCATCTGGCAACCCTACCCCCTGCTGCACACAAGCCTGGCCCCAGCACAGCCCAGCACAGAAAGCCCCCAGGTTCCCCTCATTGCGCTAGTGCCTTGGTGTTTCAGGGCCAGCCCAGGCTGCAAGTGAGGCGTGGCAGACATGTCGACCAGCTGAGAAGCTGTTGCCCTTGACAGGGATCAGTGCCCTGGAGTGGGACACAGGGACCACCCCATCATTTCCATGCCTGCTTTGTTTGGGCCCAGGGTGTAGCCGAAGCAGCGTTTCTGGAGTGCAGCCCTGAAGCATGAAGGAGGTGGGGGATGGGTCTTTCCTGAAGTTTTTGTTGTGCTGCCCAGTGTAAGTAGACTTGCTCCCCAGTTTTCGGCTTCTGTGTCCAGGTGCCCAGTTTTCAACTGGCAAGTCCACTCAAAAAGAGGAAAAGTCGACCCTAAATGGCACCCACCCCAGAAGTCTGGTTAGTGTGGGGTAAGGGTAGGTGCTGGTAACCCACATCAGCCCCTCTGCAGCTGGGGCCACCTCTTACCTGCAGGCAGGGGCTGCATGACAAGCCTGTGAGTGATTCAAGAAAAGTGACACACAGCGCCAGGGGTGGGGGAGTGGCCCTGATGAAGTGTCGGGGGGGGGGGGGGGAGGGCCTTGTGAGAAGCATTGGAGTAGGGGCAGGCCAGGGGTGGGGACAGGACCTTGGAGGTCTAGTTACTAATGATCAGAAAGGCGGCAAAGGCAAGACTCTGTCTCCAGGCTTACACTGTTTGTCCCACACTGGGCGTCTGTCCTACACCGGGTGTGTAAGACCACCAGCCTCTGGCCCTCACACTGGGGACTGAACCAGGGACCCACAGACCAAAAAACTGAGAGTGGCTCAAGCTTGAGCTCAAGAGGCAGCCCCCTCTGGCTGCCAGCTCCCACCACCCATCTCCTCTAGAAGGGGCATTCAGCTGTGGGGCACACGCATGCCTCCCTGATCCTGTTGGTGTCTTTCTTCCTCCCTCACCCCTTTCCCTGTCCCTGAGCCTCTGGCCTGGCAGCATGCAGGTCCCATCGGCACAGGGCCACGCCTGCCTGCTGGGCGTGGGAGCTGCTGCCTTCTCTTGCTTGCCCAACAGACTTGGGTTGTCTCTTGAACTTGCCAGCTTCAGGGTTGCAGCTTTCTCCCTTCCTCCCTGTGCATGATTCCCAGGTTCCAGCTGAGGCACAGGGAGGGGCGGGACTTGCCCTAGTGGTCATGCAGTGAGCCAATGGCATAGGCTGGACCAGGGAGCCCAAGGCTGCTGGTTTCTACTGCTCCCCTTCTCCTGCAACGCACCCCCAAGAGAGGCAGGCACCTGGCATGGTGAGAGGTGAGGCCCATGTCATACCTGCCCCCCAGCCCAGCCGTGATTTCCTGGCACAGGCTGCAGCTATTTCCTCTGCTGAATCCCCTCTTCCCTCCCACCCTCCACCTACAGCAGGGTGGGCTGAGGCCCATGGAGCTGAAGCCCAAGTGAGGTGGGCTGAGCAGGGTGATGTGCACATCCAGCAGGCACCTGCCTGCCCTTTGCTGCCCGTGCCGTGTGCGCATGACAACTGTTGCCAGAAGCTTTCCCCATTGCCTGCGGGTCCTCTCTGCTGGGGCGGAGACGCAGCTGGTGTGGGCAGGGCTGCTGCTGTAAGAGGCACAGGCTAAGCAACTCGCTGGGATGAATGGCCATCACGCCGCTGCTGCTCTTGGCTGGGGGAGCCGGAGGTGCGGGGTAGGGATGGGCTTTGTGGAACGGGGCCAACCCTTGGGGAAAGGACTGGGCCACCATGCCTCGGGGGGCCGAGTTTGTTTTTCTAGTGTGAAGTGCTCTGCACAGCCGTGCCACTGGGGCGCTGCCTTGCAACCAAAAGCAGCTACATGGAAGTGGTAAAATCAAGCACTCCAAAGTGAAGGCGGTCTGGCCAGCCTTAAAGCAGTCCCTGCGTGCTGCTGCACCATGATGCAAATCTTTAATTACACAATCACCTATTGTTTTTCCTACTGCCCCTCCTTCCCATTCTCATTCAGTGCACAACATGGATGGCACTCAATTAATGTCTAGTTAGTCAATATTTATTTTTATCCTCATCGGTCAATGTCTGGCCCCAGGCCTTATTTACACACGCCGTCCAATCCCTGCCCTGAATACACACTTACTAATATTGTCATGGACGTATCTCGGGTGCATTCACAGTGTTCACAAACTGTAATACAATTAACAGCACACAGCAGCCACTTGGGAGACTTGATGGGATTAGTTCGTTTCCCCTCCATTTTACCCAGGCGGGCTTGCAGCACTGAGGGTATGTCTACACTACCCTCCTAGTTCGAACTAGGAGGGTAATGTAGGCATACCGCACTTGCAAATGAAGCCCGGGATTTGAATTTCCCGGGCTTCATTTGCATAAGCGGGGAGCCGCCATTTTTAAAACCCCGCTGGTTCGAACCCCGTGCAGCGCGGCTACACGGGGCTCGAACTAGGTAGTTTGGACTAGGCTTCCTATTCCGAACTACCGGTTCCACGAGGTGTACCGGTAGTTCGGAATAGGAATCCTAGTTCGAACTACCTAGTTCAAGCCCCGTGTAGCCGCGCTGCACGGGGTTCGAACCAGCGGGGTTTTAAAAATGGCGGCTCCCCGCTTATGCAAATGAAGCCCGGGAAATTCAAATCCCAGGCTTCATTTGCAAGTGCGGTATGCATACATTACCCCGCTAGTTCGAACTAGGAGGGTAGTGTAGACATACCCAGAGAGATTAAGGCTAAAAGCATCAACAGTGTCCACTAATTTTGGCTTCCCAAGGCAGGATGCTTTGGCCATAACACTTCAGAGATCTTAGCATGATACTGTACAACGTGTTGTGTTGAAAGCACAGCTCTCACTGGCTTCGTTTGTAGGCATAAGCGCTAAGCATTTCTGAACAACTAGTGCCCGGTGACTCACTGTTGAGGCCTAAAAAATGAGGAGCACACAATTAGTAGCCATCCATGAAAAGGCTGGTTGAAGTGACTTGCCCAGCAGCACAGAGGAATGCTGTGGCAGAGGTACAGAGAAAGAACCCAATTCTCCAGAGCAGCTGACAACAGCCTCCACCCCACAGCCATCCTGTCTCTCTCGTCTGCAGTCCCCTGCCTTGTTTGACTGGGCGCCTTCCAATTTCTGCACCCAAGGAGGAAGGGGTCCTACTTATAAAAGTTTCCTTCATGACACAACCCTGATTCGTCCCTAGGGCAGCAGGCCAGCCTGTGCAGTGAATAAGGCAGGAGAGGTCCTGAGGGGAACAAAATAGTATGCGAGCGTGGAATTAAAGACTGGCACATGGAAGTAAAGGGACTAAAGCTGCTCAACTAAGCGGTTGTAAGAATTTTTAACCTGGGCAAAACAATGTTTTTCCCCACCCACAGCCCCAGGCTCAAAACAGATGAACTGTTTGTGTTGAGACTTAACTATATATATATTCATTAGCTTGAAGCAGACACCCGGCCTAAGAAATTTCAGCCTACGCAATTAACTATGGTAATGTTATAATTGAAAGGATATAATTGAAAAACAGGGTCTAAAACAATGCAAAGTGTTCAAGAACCTTAAGTGTGTCTGTGTGTGCGTGCGCGCACGCATGCCCTCACGCCATCCTGTTGACCTCTGCTGGATGCAATTAGAACTGCTCGATTGCATCCCACGCATCCTGCACGGAGAACAGCTAATGAAGATTTCCTGTTGCACACATGCGCATTGGGCTGTACTTCTGCAGCAGGGCTGGGCAAGTTCCATCAGTGCCTGTACCATTGAATTCAAAGGCGGCTGTGGTGCGTGCTAGAGCAACGGCCTAGCTGGCACTGATTGATTGCTTTAATACTAGCAAAGGCAGTAGCACGGCTATTGCTTAAATAGCCTGCCGGCCCTCACTGGGAGCACAGATGCCCTTACTGTTTCCCATTTGTCTTGTGGATGGGCACCTGGCAATTAGCAGCCCTGGCTTTGCCCTCTACTAAGCCCCAAGCCAGCGCTTCCAGCTCCCGCTAGCCCAATGAGCACAAAAATCGAGCCCAGGTCTCTTGGCTGGCAGAGCGGAGCTCTGCCTACAGTGCTATAATGAAGCAATGTTCACAGACAGGCTGGAGTAGCCTCTACACGTCCATGGGCAGAGAACAGTCATCTGCCCCGAGATTCCTCCTTGGGTGCTTGGGGCGGGAGGTCTTCCATCCAGGTAGAGTAAGGTTCAGACTCTCCAAACTGGTTCCTCGGCAGAGCAGCCTGGCGGGGCCAGCACCGCTAGCAAGACAGGCAGCCCATGCTTGTCTCAGACCAGTGTTGTTTTCAAGCTGCTGCCCGGTCCCTGGTGGGAGAGGTCTGTGTGAGCGAAAGAAAGAGACCTGCTACTGCTTAGCAACAGCAGCGACCTCTGCAGCCTCTGGCTGGGCAGCAGGTGGGGCTTTGGGAGAGAATGCGCATCAGCACCATATATGAGAAAAGCATCCATGAAGCAAAGAAAGGGCTTCTGCACTGGGGATAGCAGAGCGCCCCTACCAATGGGGTGACTTGGCCCCAAGCAATCCCTCAATAGCAGCACCCCCAAATCTTTCAGTGCAGGCCCCTAGAGCTAAGCACCCCTGTCAGCAACACCCCCACATGAGTGTGGCCCCCAATCTTTTGTCCCCAGAGCCAAGTGCTCCCACAAGGCCAAAGGCATTAACCTCCCCCCGCACAGACTGACACGCTTGCTCGTGCATTTGAATACTGCAGCTTTATTTGAATGAAACAATCCACGCTGAGAATCTGCTACATGGAGGGCAAGAAGGGGGCGGGGGCGGGGGGCTGTTTATAAAACATCTCACCCTGTTTCAAAGGGTCCTCTGGGGGTCCCTTTGGAGTTTGTGCTTTTAGAGTTGTGGCCTTTGATGTGGCGGTAGATGCTGGCGCGAGGCTCTGCATGAGGCCACGCCAGGAGGAGCAGCGCAGGAGCACGGTGTGATGTGGCTATGGTACAGATGGTGGAGAACAGGGCTGTTTTCCTGAGATCCACCCAGGACACCAATGGGAAAAACAACAGACATCAAAGAAATTCCTCCCCGGTGCCCACCAATCCCCCAAAATACACAGACTCTGTGTCATCATCCCAGGTTTCTAATGCTTCACTCAGGTCAACATGTTCTTTCTACTGGCCGCAGTGACCTGGAAGCAGAAAGGTGGGGGTGGCAGCATCTCCCTGCTCCTAATCCCACGGAAGCAGCTCATGGTTTGGCCTGAGCTGATTCTGTCCATCGTTCCTGCAGTCAAAGACAAGATTTTGGTGTGATCCCCTTTGTGGGACTCAGCAGGGACGTTCCCCTCTGATCTCTCCAGACCGGAAATGAAATGACTGGTGGCGGCAAATTCGGGAGGAGGGAATGTGGAATGCTGCCTGGAACATACTCTGGCCATGGCCAGGATGGCTTGGCCGTGAGACAGCTCCCCCCATGCACCCTGCTCGGTACATTTGGTAACAGGGCTGGGTGATTCTGAGCAGAGAAACAAAACTCAGCCCTCGGGCCCATCTCTCTGACCCGAGCAGAAGCGCTTCTCACAGTCAAAAACGGGGTGAATGCTGCCTAAGGATCATTGTCCATTTTGGCTGCTGCTGCCGTGCTAGGGGGTGGTCAGGCCTCACAATACAAAAAGGCCACCTTCCAGCAGCACTCCTGGCCCGCACTGCCAGTGGCATAAGAGGCTGTGAGCACATCTCGGGGAGAGCTTCAGCTTGGTTCCGTAAACCCCAGGGGTTCTGAGAGCAAGGGACTCTAATTGAAAGCATTTCTGCTAGGCAACCTTCCTATCAGGCGTGCTACAGTTCTACCTCTACGGGTTTGCCCAGGAGGTGTTAAATAAATAAATAAATAAATAAAATAAAATAAAATAAAAATGCAGGTTTCACGGGGGCAGAGGGGACAGGATTATCCCCAGCGACTGTCTGGAGATTCTTACCACTCCACTCAGTAACAAACAAGGTACCCCTAAGGACAGTCACAAAAATGCATGAGAAGGTTTTGGGACTCCCTGCTGTCTGAACATTTCCCCCAGCATGAAAGTCAGTCTAACTCTAGCAGCTGAATGTCCCAAGGGAAATCTCCGGCTTTCTGATCATTTATGCCAGTGTGGCGGATGCAGAAGATTTACAGTGTGACATCTGGCCGGTGTTCACGGTGTTTAAAAGACAGGGAAGTGGATATTGCTCTCCCACTAAAACGTGTGCACAGTCGGACGAGAACGCACTGCAGCACTGCCTGGCTTAGTGAGCGCTGCAGGAGCATTCAGTGTTCCTGCCACCACCCTGCACACCAGTGTTGGAAGGGCAGCTTTCTGTGACTGGTGCCCTACTCTGGTGCCCAGTTATGCCATGGATTAAGTGCCCTCAGGTGCATCTTGCCTGGTAAGTTGGCACGGGGGCTTGGAATAGCTGATGACAATGCCACCTTTGGCCATATCTTTCCAGTCCCCTGCCTGCAGTCCCTCCCCAGTGCTGTGTTAGCAGGAGCTGTTTCCAGGAGACACCTTCGCATGTTATTAACTCCTCTTCCTTCTGTTTACTCCTCCAGCACAGGCAATGGCAATACTGGCACCCAGCAGGCATGACACTGCCTGGGCTCCCAAGAGAAAACAAGCCAGGATCAAGATGAGCCGTGTTTGAGAGGCAGCACAGGAAAGTGGCAGCAGGTCCATTTGCGGCTGCTTTGAGACCTGGTCTGACTAATCGTTTATCTTTCCCTGGGAGAGCACGAAAGGCACCGCTCACCCCAAGTGCCCACACAGGGGCAGAAGGTGGGGTGGCTAATGTCTGGCCCACTGCAGCTCCTACCCCAGGGCTGCTCCTCTAGCTTTGCCAGCAACTGTCCCAAGCTCAATGCTCCTGACACCTCTGGAACACTCCCTTGTGCATCTCTCACCCGGCACTGTAATGCTCGGCAAGTAACAGCCACACTCACTGCACCGACTCTCAGCCAGAGTTGGGAGCCAGACTGGAACCCAGCTCCATCAACACTCCAGCTGAAGAACTCCTGGTGGCAGTGGAGGGTCCCTGATCTTTTTGGAGGGCCCAGGCAGGAGAAGGGCACCTCTCACACACAGCGCCAGCTCATGCCTTGCTCTCTCTGCTCATTGCTTAAGCCAAAGAGCTGGCAGTTGCCACAGCCAGCTAAAGCAAAGATGGGAAGGGCTGCAGGCCAGCTCTCTGCCCGGTGCAAGCCCCGTGCTGCCTTCTATGGGCCATGCTGTCTCTCAGCCATCCTAGGGAAGGATCTTGCTGTACACTGGCTGCCGGGGGCAATCCCGTAGCCTATGAGTAGAGCTTATGGCAAAATGAGGTTTCATCTTCTCCCATGGGAGCACAGGGGACCGTTGCCAGCCCAAGCCTAGCAGAACTGGCTATGCTCTAGGCCTTCCCAGGTCTGTCCTCCGAGCGGAACACCATCTTTTGCAGGGCTCTCCGCTCCAACCAGCCCCGGCCACGACCCAACTCTCCCTCTTCTGCCCCCCCCGCACAGAAAATGCACGCTGTGAAAGGAAGCCTGGGCAGTGAGAGCATGCCAGGGCCTGGGCGCTGCATCATGCAGCCTTCCCCTAGCAGAGCCAGCCCACATTTTGGTACCTGAGGCGGGGAGCTCAAATGATGCCCCCTTGCTCCCTCGCTTGGGCCAAAATTTTGAAAGCTCTCAATTCTCTGGGTCCTAGTGGCGCCCCCCACCTCCCCAACCAACTGGCACCTGAGGTGGCTGCTTCAGTTCGCCTCATGGTAAAACCAGCCCTGTCCCCAAGGCCCAGGCTGCACAGACAGTTTGCTGGTGCCCCGCACTTGCTAAGGATACCCGGCCCGGCTTGCTACCTGGCACATGGGGCTCAAGAAGGCGGTGGAGTGGCCTAGCCAGCAGGTAGCCCCCAGTGCCTCCTGCGCACTGCTAGCCCACGGAGTGTGGCCAGTTGGGCGGCAGGGGGCTCCACTTGCTTCCTAGTGAAGTGACTGGCAGCCAGTTAAGCACCTAACATGTAGGCCTGAGCCACAGGCTTTGCTGGGAGCTCCTGCAAGGACGTGGCATTTGGGCTGACCCTTTATCCCAGGGGCGAGGGGCAGCTGGGAAGTTCAGATTGCCATGGTGCCCATCGTTTCCCTAATGTTAGAGCTTCACCCTTACAAAACCCCTTACCAACGTTCCCTACTCTGCCCTCCTGGCACACCTGTGGGACAGCCACAACCAGCAGGGAAACTGAGGCACCACACCAATAGGTGACTGGTCCCAGGCCATAGCAGGAGTCAAGATTTGAGTGGAGGTGGTCTTGGCCCCCAGCCCTCCATCCTTAGGAAGTTTAAATGACCCCTCGTCCCTCAGGCCAACACTGGGTAAGGCAGGCAGGAGGCCAGTGGGAGGGAGGGAGAGCCTTCCTGACATGGGGGCTCCACACTAAACGAACGCAGGGCACGGCATGCGCTGTATGAGGCCGCAGTCTGGAAAGTTACACTCCCCGGTATTGGCAAGCTCAGGCTGCCTTCAGCCTCAGGGGGCAGGGAAGGGGAGATCTGACTCCCTGCTCACACTCCAGCCCATTGGAGCTTGAGGTATGAAACATCTAAGCCGGGTAGAGAGGCGTGGGGGAGTCCTGTTGCTAAGTGCTGGGATTCTCAGGGGCCACACCTAACGGGACTAAGATGGGGCAGATCGCTGCTGCTCTCGCATGGTGCCTGCGTCCCGCAGAGACAACCATTCCCAGCATGCTACGCTACTTCCCAACCTGAGCACATGGCCTACAGGAGCATGACGTCTGCAGGCCGCACGGCTGTGTTACAGATGAAGGCCGCTCAGGCAGCCCTATAACTCACCAGTGGCCAGATCTGGCTTTGGGGCCATACGTGGCTGCCGCTGAGATAAAGCAGCAATGCCAGGCATTGAATTGCCATTCGATGCCCCAAGAATCTTGCTGCACAGAAACGAGGTGCTGGCACCCAGGTGTCAGAGATGTGCCACCGCCTGGTGTCTGACTCTGCACACGCTTCAAGAGGGGACTCAGCGACATGCGAAGGCCCTTGCCATCATCTTGGGCTGCTGAGCATATCGGTGCTATCAGCTTCCTGCTGCTAACCACCCTCTTCTGGCTATTACTGTCGAGTGTAAATTGGGTCCTGTTCAAATGCAATTTCCAAAGCACCATGGGACGTATTTTTCCGCAGATGTCTTGCTCATTTATGTAGCATCATCCAAGGTTGAACAGGGCAAATGAAAAAACAACTGGGCAAAGGTAAAACTACAAGGGTTAACAGCTCCCGCCAGAGAGATCCAGCCTGGGCAGGGTACCAGCTGCATCATGCTCCATGCTTCTGAGAGGCACTGGCATGCCCCGTCCCTTCTCTGGCGCTAGAGGCACGGGATGCTGCAGCATATCTGGGGGCAAGATGGGTGTGCCTCATTGGCAGGGCTGCAGCATACAAAGGGCATCAAAAGAACACCACTGTGAGCTCCCTGTTTAGCTCTGGGTGAGCAAATACTGTCCAACTGCTGTCTCCATATGGAAAACTCACAGATCTATGATCTTTTGGCCATGCAGAAATCTTGGTCCGTCTCTCACGCATCTCACCATGGGTGTCTAGCCCCCAACTGCAGCTCAACGTGTGTACCACACGCCGCTACATTCTCCCCACAACAACACCCCGTGCTCTGCTGGCTCTTTCTTTTCTGATGGCTGGGGACAGCACCATCACTCTGCCTGCTATTGGGGGTGAGGGGCATCTTTAACTCAGACCACTCTCCAGATTCTCACAGCCAAGCTAAGGCCCAGTCTCGCGGTTCTCTCTGCACAACAGCTGCAGCCTTTCCTATCCACCTGCTCTCAGCTCTCATCCTTTGGCACCTCAGTTACTGCAGTATCCTTCTCTTGGGTCTTGACAACTGCTGGCTTGCACGGCCCGTAGCTGCAAAGACAATTTCCTGAGCCCATCCCTTTGGCTATGTCACCCCTTTGCATCCCTCCCCTGGCTCCCCCTCCCCTAGTGTGTCAAACATAAGCTGCCTGTTTTCCCTTTCCAGGCCATTCCTGACCTGCGCCACCCTATCAGTCCTCTCTCACTTACTATTGAAATACTGATGTAATGGCGACAGAGCCCAGTTGTCTGTGGGCAGCACTGAATCTGGGACCTCTAAAGCTTAAGCACACCACACCAGCAAAAAGCCAGCTGCCTGTAGCCATCGTCCTGTGTCCAATACACCGATTGCAAACTCTCTAGGCAGGAACAATCTTTTTGTTATTTGTTTGCACAGCGCCTAGTGCCATGGGCTCCTGCTCCATGGCTGTGGCTCCTCAGGGTGACAGAAATGCAACTAATACATAATAGCTAAGGCAGAAGCCCCTCTCCTTGAGTAGGGCAAGGCAGAGATCCACTCATGCCCCTCTATCAAGGACCTGGGAGCTCCTACTTTGACTCTGTCAATGCCACTCTGCACAGGGGGTCACTCAGAGCAGCCCAAAGTGGCGCCTTTCCCCAGTGCAGGCCCAACTGTCTGCCTCAATTTTGCTGGAAGTGTGGGAGAAAAAGGCACTAGCAATTGGCCCCAGCCAATGACTGAAAACAGGGATGATTCACTGCAGGGAGACTGTGCTCAGTGGTGGATCTTCTAGTTATATGGCAACACCCAACTGGACATCTCAGAACAGAACTGTGTCCATAAACCCCAGAGACCATCCCCTCTGCTGGCTGAGAAGCACAGGACACAAGTCCAGAGGGATAGCAGCCTTCCCAACACAGGCCATACCTCCCTAAACCAGGCCTCTGGACCACAGATTCTCCTGGAGGACAGGGAGGACTGGTGGCAAGAGAGCGGTGGCAGTAGTGGCGGGGGGGGGGGGGGGGGGGGCCAGAAACTTGGCCGGGAGTACCATAAGAGGGGAAGTGGATGGTGTGGTGGGGAGCTCCAGCCCCAGTGGCAGCAGCCAGGGAGCCCCGGCCCTGGCAAACAAGGGGGCTGGGACTGGAACTGGAGCTTGAGCCCAGAAACAGCAGGGTTGGGCATGAGCCAGAAGGAGCCAGCAGCAGGGAGTGGTGATGGGCTGGGAGGCTAGTGGCTGGGGACCTCCCCTGCTCTGGCATATTCCCTCATTCGGGACCAGAGAGGTCCCAAGCATGCCAGACCAAGGAAGTCCAATCTGCTGGCTTGCAGGGCCTAGAAATGGGCCAGCGTCGAAGGTGAACTACAGTGACTGCTCTCTCACAGATACTGAGCAGCATTTGCCCAAAGGGCCTAATATACTAAGAAGTTAAATTTCAGTTGCCTTGAATAGTAGCTGAGAATTAAATGCCATTTGTAGCCTGGTTATTAATACATATACACACCATCAATCATCCTTACAAAACTGCCATGAAATGCACCAGGCTAAACCTGTGAACAAACATTTTACAGTACTTCTTCCCCACTTCCCTCTCCCCGCCTCCTCAGAAAAAAACTGCTTCCCCAGTGGTAACAGTTTTGGAAGGCTGATACTCAGCTGGTGTGTTATGAGACAACAGAGAGGAAGATTTGCAAACAGGTCAAACATAATGTTTTAAACTTTAATTGTTAATTCAAAAACAACTGAAGTCTGAATAGCTTTTTAAATAATGCAAAAAATACGTATTTCTTTTCCTGCTGCTTTTCATTCCAAAGTGGTTAGAAACATTTTTTTCCTGACTTTCCAACACACTTGTTTGTGACCTAAAATCAAACATAACTTACTAGTTTTGTTGCTCTAGTGACTGAATTACATAAAAGGATAAAAGTCTACTACTGCACCAGCGGAAGGAGTTGCACCTGTACTTAAAGCCGTGATGGTGAACTCTTGCATAGCTAAAAATCCTAGGGTGATGATCTGTGACTGGGTCTGTTACTCAAATGTGGAAAATTATAATAAAAAAGAATTTTTTTTCCAGGATGCAATGAGCAAACTCAGAGGTTTCAAATCAAAATTCTGTTGCAAGCTTAACTATCCAGTCTCACTCACGACATCTGGTACCTGAACTCTCTGCCTGTGCACGCATGCACATTCCTATTTCCTTTCGTGTACTGACAACAAAGGGCTGAATATACATTGGATTACACCCACATAGCAATTTCACTGCTGCCTCTCTACAGTTATCTACTAAAGATGTCCCTGTAAATAAACACAGTCACTTACACAGCTACAGCACTGTCTCTCCCACAGGACTTTCCAAATGATCACTAGTGATAAGCAGAAACGCAGCCATCGCAGGCAGGAACAAAGCAGCGACTTGATGGTCACACAAGAATAGTAAAGGTCAGGAAATGAAGGATAATGTATCCAACTGAAACCACCTCAGAAACTGAAGGAAGCACTCAGTAATTAAACATAAGGATTGTAGTTTGGCTCGGACACTGGAGCTAACACCACTGCAAAGTGCCAGGAGATCTTTAATGACCAGGGGTGCTGAGCAGAGTTTTAGACCCCCCCTCCCTGAAAGCACAGAGCGAGGCTGGGGTTGGCATAGACTCCTCGCCACAAATTTTAAGACCTGGAGTTCCCTTGGGGGGGGGTCTCCCCTCTATTTAATATCACATAACCCAGCTTAGCTTGTGAGGACTCAGTCCCAGGTGGCCAGATCTCTTGGGAATAACAAGACTCTCCCACAAGTGCAGCCTCCAAGGCCCCTGAAGCTAGGCGCCCTTGCTGCTGAACTGTTTCCTTCCTCTGCTACACACACTCAGCCCTGCTGACAGCGCAATGAATTCCTTCCTTTCATCCTTAATACAGCCGACAAGCTGAGGCACTCGGGTTAATGAATCTCCCAAAAAACACACCACCAGCTGCTTTCAAGCCACAGATAAAGGGAAAGGGAATCTAGGAAGGGAGGGGTGAACAGGGGCTCCCTGAGATTGATACAAGGGCAAATGGGCCAAAAAGCAGGAAACATTTGAGCCCAATGGCTAGAGAAGGCAAATGCTCTGACTCAAGGGGAATCCCCTCTGCTCTCCAGGCTCCTGGACGGGATTGTGACCCTGGCACTGGGGATGGCTCCATGGCCCTGTATGTGAGGGGTATGGGCCACACGCAGCGGCAGAGTAGGCCTGTAGAGGTGACAGGTTTCCCTTTTTAGAACCAGTCCATCTTCTTCTGCATCTGCTCAAGGCTAATTCTTGTTCAAGACTTTGATCCCTCTCCTCCCCCTCCCTTGCCAGCTCTGCAGCACAGCTCCTGTTTCTCCTCAGGGGAAGGTATGCTCCTAAGAGCTCACCCCACATTCCCAAAACATCCAAAAGGTGCAAACTCATGACCCACCTCTTCTCCACCCCTACATCTAGAGGGAAATATGGGCTCTCGCAGATAGATCCTTCAGAAGAGAACATACCCCAGATCTCCACCAGGCCTACTCCAAAAAGCAACACACTAGGGAACTTCTGCAGCTGACCCAAATCACAAGACAGCACAAGACCCAGGGCCTTGAGCTGCCTGTGGAAAGCACCAGCTCGGCTCCAAGAGTAGATCAGACCCCCTGGAAAGCATACAATGACTCCTAGCCTACAGCAAACAAGGAGGAAAGGGAGCTGCTTCCTGGAGAGAGCATAGAATTGAAGGAGGCTTTGTAACAAGCTGGTGGATTGCATGCCAGATGTCTGCTGGAAACGAATAGGAGAAGGTCACCATGCCAGGGCCCCACTGCAGTCCCTGGCCAATGGTATATAATACCCTGTTCCCGACAGATGTTCAGTGAAACTAAGCCCGGGGCCCAGGAGGTGGAGGGGGGCACAGTCCTCATTCCTGGAGAGCAGGAAAATCATTCATTAGCCATAGAGAGACTGGAGCTTTGAAAACCCTTGGCTGGACCCTTCGATACCTTTTGGGGAGTCCTCCGTGAAGGATCTCCTCAGCCCAACATGCTAGAACCCTTTTTTTGGCTGAGGACGAGACCCCTTTTGGAGCCCCTCCGCACAGCCCTTACACTGTCCGGGAGGGTCACTGCAGAATGACTCATGAGGCCAGCTTCCCGAGGCTGGGAGTGAGCAGTTGAATCCAGCACTGGAAGATGGCGCTCTTGGACAGCCACACACATGCCTCAGGCATTTGGGAAAGCCAGACCCTCCAGAAGGCTTCGGGCAGGTGACGCACTGAGTTGATTTAGCTACATGCTAAATCCAGAGAAGTCTAGATTTGTCATAGAGTCATCAGCAATGCCAGGGTGGGAGCATGTGTGCTGGGGATTGTACAGCTGGGACAGGTCAGCGTGCCTCTGCTGTGCCCTGGTGTAGCATGCCGACTGTGCCTCAGAGGAAAGAGTGTTGCCTAACCATCTCCCTGAGAGCTCCAACACGGGTGCAGCGAACATTATTCTTCGGAGGGAGGCGTGAGAACAAAATAGGCCGAGAGCTGTTTCCAGCTGCGGCAGGGTCAGGATGGCTCCCACTTGGCTAGTCTGTGGGAGACCTTGCTCCTCCGGTTTGCGTGGGGCAGCAGATGCGTACACGCTACATTATTCCCAGGCCAAGCCAGGGCTGCAGTAGTGAGCAGGACGGATCTGGCTGGCACAGGGGCAGAGCCAAAAGGCAATTCTCCTGAGACATTGGCTTTATCCCTTCATGGTGGTCGCATCAACTCCATGAAGATGAAATCCCAACTTTCCCCCATCTGCAGCCTCTTCCGCAGCAGCCACCAGACGTAACAATCAGAACGGTCCTCTCTTTGAGATCCAGCCACCTGCTGTGCCCAGTCACCCAGGAGCTTCAGGCCCCATTCAGCTCCTGAGACTAACTCTGGCAAAGAGAACACAACTGCCACTCGGCACCTCCCCTGTGGCTAATACGTCATGGTTACCACCAATCCTCGGAGTTTGAGGCAGCCGCTGCAACGTCACATTTGTTCAGAGTGCAGCCTAGGAGAGGCGTGCGGTGGGGGGTGGGGAGGTGCGACGGGCACAGATTCATGCCTCCCCACAGTCTGAAAGGAAATATGGGCCTGGGGCAGGGAAGGCTCATGATGGAATGAAGACAGAAATAAGGTAGCTAACCGAAAAATGCTGAGAGGAAATCCTGGCCCCAAGGCGGCTGCAGCTCCTGTTCCAATGTCCACTGGCAGACAAGTGCTGTCTGCACGCCGCTGCCCTGCTAATTCCATCCCGCTGAGAAGCTTTGTCCGCAACCTCAGCTCCATCCTCCCGGTTTGTGCTCCCGGTGGGGGGAAGTGAGAGATGCAAAGAACCACCTGGGAGTGCTCGGTGGTCAGTGCCGCAGTTGGCTCCACCCGGGGTTTTTCCACCACTCAGGACAATCCAGATGATGGGTTCACTCTGCTGTGGTCTTCTTTGGGCTGGAGCCAGGGAGAAGGCACAGGGCATGGGAGAAGGAGTGTGGCATGGATGAAAGCAAATCACACGTAGACAATTAAATGCATGGAAGTCTGGAAGATGTGGATGGAGACACTGAAGCACATGCAGCATGGAGCGGGAGCCTTTGGCCACCAGCACACAGGAGGTTAGCTGTTCTGTGTGAAGGCCTGTGGGAGGTTACCGCAGGGGCACTGCAGGTGGTACACGGTAGCCAGAGACAGCAGGATACAGGTGGAACACAAGGAGCCAAAAGAGGAGTGCTGCGGTGCTGTCTCCTAAGCTGTGAGCTCTGCAGTAAAGAAGGTAACAGTTCTGGTAGAAATTTGTGCTTTTATATATATATATTTATATATATATATTTTTGTTTAAAACAAAGTTCCTGCTTCCCTGAGGAAGTCCTGTCCGATGTTCCCAAGGAAACACGCGGAGGGGGAGTTTCGTCCTTCATTCGTTCTCTACATTTTTGTCCTTCCATTTTCCGTCATTCCTTCTTTTGTGATTTTCTGCCTCTCTCTCCCTCTCTCTCTTGCATTTTCGGTTTGTATTTTAATTTTTTAGACATTATAACTTTCTTGAGAAATCCTCCAGGTTCTGAGCTGGATCCCTTTGCGTGGCCATGCTTGTCAGTCTTTGGTAACATATGGACACTTTGGTGTGCCAGTAAGGAGGGGGAGGAAGAGGAGCAGAGGTGGCTGAGTAAGAAAGGAGCAGGAATGTCTTGGTCAGAAGACAGGAGCTCTCACTTGCCATCATCTGAGCAGCACATAAAGGAAAAAAGTCAGTGGTCCACCAAAGGAGGAGCTGTGCAGGACTGGGGCGCCGTTCCCTGGAAGGGCGACCGCTGCCGGTCAGAGAGAGAAAGAGAGAGATTAGTTAGGGAAACAGCCAAGCCCTATAGAGCAAGTCAACCAATATCAGTTCCAGCTGGCACCACAGGGTGCTGCAAATTCCACATACACTGGTTACCTGCATTTCCATCCTCTTTCTTCCCCCCGTGGGGATCCAGTGGAGGCAGTGGCTGGGAATAAGCTCATGGGAACCCAGCATTTATTCTCAGGACAAAAGTCAAAGAAAAAAAACCAATGTCCCTCTCCCCCAGTGCTATGTGGTATCAAACAGCACTTTGGTTCATGGCTGCACGTTCCCACAACCAAGAGGGAAGGGTCCCTCTTTATATCCAGAAGATATTGGCCAACTGGGGAGGCTTAGAAAAGAGAACCACAAACGATCATGGGGACAGAGGAGTTTACTTCCGAATGAAGATGAAAGAACTAAATTTGTCTTTCCTGCCAAAACATTGACCGAAGGGTGTTGTGAAATCCACCTACATAAATATCTGAAGGCCGTATTTCCTTTATGATGAAATAAAAGCAAGGACAATGGTTGAATATCAGAACATATGTCATGGCTGTAAAATTCGTTAGGGGAATTGTCTCCCTAGGCAAAAGGGGCATTGCTAAAGGCATTTACAATGAGAGCAAACATACAGCTGCAGCATACACTATCAAGACTGGTCCTGCCTGGGCTTCAGAGGTGGACTAAACAGGCCCCAGTATAACTACTTCTGTCTGATCTCGAAATTCTAGGATTCTTGGGTGAGCTGAGCCTTAAAGGCTCAAAGAAGATCTACCCTCTTCCCAAGGCTGCTCAAATGACTAGTGTTCATGGGCTCTGCTGGTACAGGACTGGTGATGCCTAAGAAACCTCTCCAGAAATGGTGACCCTGCAACTGCCCAATACCCTGGCCAAGTCTTTGGCATATTAATAGAGTTCAGTGCCCAGCTGAGGGCTTCTGACCAGTGAGCAGGTCCAGCAATACAACCCATATGGACTCTGCTTCATGCTTTAAGGCAGGGATCAGCAACCTTTTCAAACGAAAGAGCCAAACTACATCAGAATTCAGAACAAGCAGTCCACAAAGAGCCATATAAGAATGTCCATTTGCATGACTGAAAATAGACAACTTAATATTATTGATAAATGACATAATGATTAATAATAGCACAAAGGAAACGTACTCACAGACTTCATTTAATGGGATTTCTGCTGCTGCATCTTTTTGCACATTTCTTGGAAGTTTACATCATAACTAGTCAAATCCAGCTTCATGCGCACGTTCAGGCTGTCAATTTTATTGCAGGGGGCTGATGATGTGCGGTTGCAGAAGTCTGGGTTGGGATGTATGAGGGGCTCAGGGCAGGAAATTGGGTGTACGATGGACTCGGGGCACAAGGTTGGTGTGTGTGGGGGTACAGGAGTGTTATTGGAGGGATCTGGGAATGTGGGGGTGCAGGAGTCTGGGGATGTGAGGATATGAGGGGCTCAGGTTAGGGGGTTCAGGTGTATGATGGACTCAGGATTGGTGTGTGTGGTGGGATGCAGGAGTGTTATGAGGCTGTGGCCAGACGGGGGCTGGGCCCCTATTGGGGGCTTGTTGGCCAGGCTTCATTTTTAAATAAAGTAAAATATTATGTCCAACACAAAAGGTCTCAACGTTACCTTGGTTTATGGCAGCAGTGAGGATCAAGGCTTCAGGACAGATTTATTCTTCTGGGGTTCTGGGGTTAGTGGATTTTGTGGACCCACCTAGGCTCTGAGGTGGGGCCAAAAATGAGGGGTTACTTGTGCGGGACAGGGCTACCAGTGACTGGGTTAAGGATGAGAGTGCAGGATCTGGGCGGGAGGAGGTAGAGTGTAGGAGGGGAGGGGGTGATGGTGCAAGGTCTGGCCAAGGGGCAGGCTGCTGGCATGTGGCAGGAGTTGGCTGTGGGCAGGGTGCCTGGCAAGGGGGCAGGAAGCTGGCTGCCTGGCCAGAGGCCGGGGCGATTCTGGCCAGGGGGCAGGGAGGGATTCTGGCCAAGGGGCTGGGGGGTAGGGGGGATTTTGGCCAGGGGGCAGGGGCTGTCTGGCTGGGAGGGGGGGGTTGAGCGAGGGGGTGGGGGGACACTGACTTGTTTGCACTCTGCATGGCAGGCATCGTGTAACACACTTGCCGCTCCCATTCCCCAGAAGCCTCCAGGCAGGATTCACAGGGGAAGCCTCCAGGGAAGTGTTTCCCAGAGGGATTAAAAAGGCAGGGTGACCATATATGAACTTTCACAAAAGAGTACACCCCTGAGGGGGAGTGTATCTGTATCAGTATCTACCAACTCACCTGGTATGTGTTAACTGTAATGTGTTAACACATGAATACCAGGTGAGTTGGTAGATACTGATACAGATGCACTCCCCCTCAGGGGTGTCCTCTTTTGTGAAAGTTCAAATACGGTCACTCTAAGAAAGGGCGGTGCACATGGAGCCATTTTGGCTGCTTGTTTCCCGCATGCGGAGGGAAGGAAGAGAGCAGCGAAACCGAGACATGTTTTGCTCCACTTGTTTCCCACACGTCGTATCCAACATGGAGCCTCGGGACTTTCTTCCCCTGTCCCTCCCACAGGAAGCCAGCGCTGATGCTCCGGTCTTGTGGGGAGCTGTAAAGTTGTAGCACCAGTGCAAGCTCCCTGCTGCGGGGAGAGCAAGGGGGAGCTGAGCTGGGGCTCCAGAAGAGCCGTACCTGGCTCTCTAGAGAGCTATATGGCTCGTGAGCCATAGGTTGCCAGCCCCTGCTTTAAGGTCATGTTGACCCTGGGCTGTTAGTTGCCAGTTCGTGGGGTGAAGGTTCTGGAGCAACCTAACAGCAGTGTCTGGTTGACCCTGGGTGTTCCCTGTTCTAAGCAGGCAATGTCCCTGTTTTACCTGACCGTGCAGCTAAACACTCCTCTTTCCTGTGGAAAGGCTTTGCTTTAATAATGTGTCATTATACAGTAAGTCAAACCCTTCCCCCTAACACCCACTGCATCCCTCCATGCCCTCCAACTCGACCCTCCTCTACACATCCCACAGACATTCAACACTTCCCTACACACCACCCGCTCAATACGACCTCCACAGAGCCCAGCGGCATCCAACTCAAACACTCAGACAGACCCTGCAGACAACCAACAAGCAATCGCCTCCCCAGTGCACATGCCAACCCACACACACAAAGCAACACAGATGTATAAATACCACAGACACAAACATCCCATTAACACTCAGCTACACACCCCGGATACTTCTATCCACACACGTTCTCTCTCTTTTCGTGGATACATGCTCCTACCAAAGCCTCAGATCCCACAGACACCCATTTCACATTCTTCCTCTAGCAGCCCCGCCAGGTGCCCACCCACAGGCACTTCCAAGCCGGCTCACGCACTCACCTTTATTTGTGCCGAATGGCTTCCTTGGGCAGTCTCCCTTTTTCAAGGTGACATCATCAATGGCAATGTCCCCCTCGTAGCTTGTGCCACGGACGCCTTCAAAGATGATCTGTGGACAGGGAGACTGGTCAGAGAAGGGACTGCCCCAAGGCAGGGGAATGGCCTCACTGACAGGCCACGTATACAGCATGCCACATCCACAGAGTCCATCTGCCCAGCACAGGCTCTCCCCCACGCCAGGATCCCAGCTCCTGCAGCTCACTGGTCACCTCCTCCCTCCCAAACCATCTCTGTTCCATACAGCCGCCTGGCTACCCCTCTGGATGAGCCCCCTAAGCAGACTATTGCTCTCCCAGCTCTCTGGTCACTGCCTCATAGCTTTTCCCCATGAGCCCTTCTCCCTCTCCAACCCCCAGCCCAACCCTGGTTGCCTCAGAATGTGATTCCTTGTGCTTGTTGTGACCTGACACCCTGCACTGTGAGAGGGGCACTCTCCTTGGTGCCTTTGAGCAGGCCAGTGAGGGACCTAGCATCACCAAAGCCCTGGGGCGGGAGTAAGTTGAACTGGGGCAGTCCCTGCTCCCCACAGACAGGAGAGAGCGATTCCCACTCCACTTCTGGGGCATCTCCAGCATCTCCCTTTGGCGGCTGTAGGGCTCCCCTCCCTGTGCCTCCCACCCTGCTCCGGAATCATGGAGAGACTGGCTTCTTCCCTCTCGCAGCTTGACATTCATCAGCCTGAGCTCCCTCTTCTGTTCCCATGGTTACCAAACTCTGCCTGCAGCCCAGGGGCAGAGACTCAATCACTACTTGCTGGCAGGAGGGGGACACACTCAGTGCCACTCTCACTCGCTGAGGAGAGGGGTAAATCCCAGCTTTGGGTCTGTCCCTTCTCCCCCCAGCCCCGCATGGCCACAATCATCCCTGGAGAGAGCACACACTCCCTGCTTGCACCAACACCATGCTGCACTCAGACTCAGGCAGACAGAGGCTGTTTGGGGCATGAAAAAAGGGTGTGGGCAACTCTCTAGGGAGAGCACCTTCACCCATGGTGCTAAACCCTCTGCTCATCTCCGTATGGGCTCACCCCAACCTGTTAGTCAGCTCACACCCACAAAAACCAATTCCCAACCCTACCCACTTGGACAAATTTTTTCAGACAAATTTGTGTCTGATGCAACCCTCAAGGGTCATCCTATAAGAAAGTAACACGCCAGTGTAAGCAATCCTACAAACTTAGCAACTACCAGCATCTGTGCAATAACTGGCTGCTTCTAAAACACTCATCCACATAATATCTGTGTAGCCCAGGAGCCACAAGTAGGATTGCCCGGTGTCTGGTTTTCACCCGGACTGTCTATTATTCATGGTTAAAAAACCCAGAAAATTCCATTCATGTAAAAATGTCTGGTATTTTCTGTTTTTCTTGGATGGAAGGCGTCTGGTGGGGGGAGTGAGGAGATGAGGAGATTTTTAAAGGCTCAGCGACTTTTTTTAATTTATTTTTTTGCTCCCCAACTTTGGTTGGTCCCCCGTTTTTTTTTTTTTTTTTTTTTTTTTGCACAACCAATTTTTTTCATGCCATGTTCGGGATTTTTTGTAAAAGCATCTGGCAACCCTATCCACAAGAAACCCTAGAAACCCCCATGTGTGCCCAGGCTGTGATGCTACGGTACCAACTTAATGAGTACTGCATACTACGCCTAAGCATCTGCAGATATCACAAATGAATATGCACAATGCAGTTTTCATAATCACTGCAATAACTAAGCAGCCATTGCTGAATAGCATTCTCATGAGTATCTACATTCTTACGTTATTTAATAGCACCGCCGAGTATAGGCACTTCACGTCTACACAACAAATCAGTGCACACAGACCCAAGAAGCAACCCTACAACACCAGCCCAGTAGAGCACTGCTTTAGGCAAACCTACAACAACTCACAGGTGCATGTAGAAGTAGGCAGGAGGTTTGCAGCGGCATCACATCCTTCCTGAAACTGTCTGTGACTCTGAATACGCACCTTCCCCCTAGCTCTGAGAGCAGGTAGCTGCCCTGTGCCCTCCCCTCTACTTTACACACCCTCTTTGCTCTGGTAGGGGACGTGTAACTGCAAGGCTGTTCTGGTGATGGCTCTCCCCAGGCATAGCATGCACCCAAGGCTCTAGTGCCTGTTTACCTGAAAGGGTCCCGGAGGGTTGATGGGGACGTGTGCTTGTTGCCACTCGTTTCCTCTGTTCCCACTGAGCGACCAGACTTGAGTGTCAATGGCCCGTTTGTTCCGCACACGGACCAGAAGATTCAAGGAGCCTGCAAGAAAGAAACTGGACACTGGAGGCAGGGGTCAGGCTCCATCTGCTTGCAGGTGTCCCCAAAATCCAGCTGAAACGGGACATTCAGGACCCTATATCAGTGGCTAAACACAGCAGCCCAATGATTTCAACATGGGCTAGTGGTCTATACCTTTTAGGATCTGGGCCACAGAGACCACCCTGGGCAAGACTGTGCTCCTAGAGGAAGAGGACAGAAGGGGATGAGCACCAGGGAGGTCTGTAGGACTTGAACAGAGTCATGGCAGCCCCAGCACTGACGTGGGAGGATGGTCAGGGATGTGTAATAAAGATGATGAAATGTTTGGACTCGGGTGGCTGGCTGAAAGCAAAGACTAAAGGCATGGAATATCTGTAACTCTGCAGTTGGACTATGGTGGGCACAGCGTCACTGCAGGCTCCCAGCCCAGGTATCCTGACGCATGAAAGCTTGACTTGAGCCAGTGCACTTAAAGTTGCCGCTCCAACAAAGACATGAGCTTCCCCCTGCACTCAGCCCCCCCCGAGGTTGGGTGGGCTTGAGAGACTGAGCCGGTACCAGAGCTGCAGCGGCAACACTGCTGCTTTTAGCACAACAGTGCACATCTGTCTGTTTAGTCTGGGAGGCGAGTTCCCAGGTGCCATGTAGACATATACTAAAAGAAGGGGAGAGAGAGTTTGGTCAGAAATGTCCAAAGAGTGTCCACATTAATGGGGAAGAGGGATTGCTTGGGAAGGGCCAAGGGACTGGTTGTAGGAGTGACGCCCTTAAACCAACAAGGAGAACATCAAGAAAAAGTTCTCAAGGTGGTGAGACAGAAGACAGTGGATGAGTTTCCAAAAGAGAAAGAAAGGAAGCTCTGTGTCTGCAATTATTCAAAGGTCACCTTGAGTTTCATCCGGAACTGGTGAGGAGGCAAGATGGATCAGATAACCTAACTTTCCCTCTTGGATTCCAATGAGATGAATTAGAATATGCGAGAGAGAAAAATCGTTGGAAAGGGGAGAGTAGATCCTTTCCTTGCAGGTGCTATTTTGCACTTGGCTTGGCACCATGAGCCACAGTGGCATGTGAAACAGCACATGGATCTCTGGAGAAGTCAGCTGGCCTAGTGTGAAGACCCGGTCTCTCCTCCATGAGAAAATAGAGCCAGGAATGAGGGAGGCACTGGTGGAGCCTCTAGCAAACAGGAGCTTTGAGCCACAGGTGTCTTTATGTCCTCCCTGCCCACTGGTCTCTGAAACTCCCAGTGAAGGAATTTCTGACGGAAGAAGAATGAATCCTGAATCTCATTGAGGCCGGAGGGTGAATTGATGGTCCAAGCAGGAACTAAATAACCCCATAGATCAATGTCAATGAGACTGTGTTGAGCGCAGCTAATTACAGCCACCAGAGCTGGGAAGGTGAGAGGTAGAGAGGGAAGAATTAGCATGAAGCTGCCAGTGAGCGAGGATTAAAGGCAGCCACCCTCTATTCTAACTTCACTCAGTGACAGACACTATGATCTGCCACACCAGAGCCTGGCTGAGCAGCCAGTGGTGGGACAAATCGTTCAGTAAATGGACTCTGGTGCTCACGGGAAAAAAAGAGGGCAAAATGAGCAGCTGGCTTGCAAAATGGTGCCGACTAGGTACAGGCTTTGAACTCCTGGCTGAGAGCCAAACCAATCCTGAGCATACCCTTACTGGCAACTCCAGGCCGCTGGTCTGCAGCAACAAGGGAAAAGGAGCAAGGTCCACCAAAGAGCTCTGGTAATACTAATTATACACACTTCCCAAGTGAAGGTCTTGGAGCACTTCACAAACATTGGCAAAGCCTCACAACACCCCTGCAAATGTGGATCAGTAGGACTAGCTCCACTCTCCATAGAAAAGCTCAGTCACTTGCCCAAATCGGTGTTAGAGAACTAAGTGTGCCAATCAAAGCCCCCTGCTCTAACTGCTCACCCAGGCTGCCTCCCTGAGTTTGCCTGGAGAGAAACAGACCCTCCCCTCGCCTCGCTGGCCTTGGTGACTATGGCCTTCTGATGGATTCGTAGGGCCACTTTCAGATTTGGCAAAAAGAATGGAAGCCCCTGGAAATCAACAGGGTTTCAGCCTGCTCCTTAATTGGCTTGGAGTCATAGAAATGAAAGATTGAGGAGGGCTTCCAGTCAGTGCTGGTTTGTTTTCTATAATGCTCTCCAAGTGCAGCTAGCTTAAATGCCTCATGATAGGAGTACCTCCCCTTGGCTCTAATCTCCAGATGGGACCATCTGGTATTATTGGTCCTGGTCTATAAAAAGAAGCACAGCTTCCATTCCAGTGAACCACCCTGAATCCTGAGTTGGGAAGACAGGTGGGGGTGGTGAAGCTTTACTGGAATGACAGAGGTGGCTTCTGTCCACCCCATCCCTCATCTTCTGCTGGGGCAGTGGGGAGAGTGATACACATAGGGGCCCTCTGCTGGGACTGCAGGGCACTGATGTTTCTTTCTTCCCAGACCAGGCCCCAGTGTTTTTGAAGATCAGGAACAAAGGGCTGAGAAGACAGATCCCAGCCAGCTTGATGGCCCTCATGCGCTTGAAGATATTCCTCTCAAAGCAAACGCCATGAGCTGAAGTCCTCACAGTCCTTGCCAATGACCACAGGCAGCTCTGGTGACGAGGTGCCTTCTCCAGGCCCATACACAGGAATTTCAGTGTGTGGGGGGGTGCCAGCTGTGGGAGGGGCTCATAGCTGTCCCCTGCCCTGCAGCCCAGACCCACTCCCAGCCTCGCTCCTGGGTGAGGAGGGGGGGGGGAAGGTCAGCCCCAAACCTTCCCCAAGTGGCCAGAGCACAGGGCAGGGAGGCTGGGCAATGTACTGCCCCAGCCTTCCCTAAGGGACCAGAATCGGCCCCATGGTGGGCCATGAAGGACTGTGTGGGGGTGGTGTGTTCACGCTCTTCTTGCATACAGGCCTGTTCTCCCATCTTTACTAGTTCTCCTTTCCCCCTCCAGCCCCCTGATAAATACTTCAGATGGGCTCAGGTCAAGACAAATGCCTTACGCCTGTCAGGGGACCAAACGTTCCTCTCCTAGAAGACAGACTGCCTGTCCAGCCAGTCGTTTATAAAGACTGCCCCACAGGTCCAGATGGACAGTCCCCAGCAGCAGGCACTGTACGTCTCTGGGGTAAGGAAGGATACCGTGGTGGTGCCAGCACAGGACAGGGAATCAGGACTCTGGGTTCCCTTCCCAGCTCTATCCCTCTCTGACCTGCTGTGTGATCTTCAACAAACTAGCTCTGCGCTCTCTCTTTCTGTGCCTCTGTTTCCCCATCTGTGAAATGGAGATTATGCTTTTTGATCCTTGTTTCAGCAAGTGGGTATTCATCGTACTGACTTTCCAATGGCTCCAGGCAGGAGAAGAATCTAACTGGGACATGGCTCTAGTCCTCAGCTCACAGCCATCAGAGAGGGGCAAGGCCTGCTCTATTTCTTCCCTGGGACCCAGTGCAGGATGGCTTTTCCCCATCCCATGAGAATTTTTGACATGTTGAAACATTTTCCAGTCTCAGATTGGGAGGCAAAGATGAAATCTCAAAAATTTTCAGAAACAGAAAAACTGGAAAAAAATCAGTTTGAGTCAATCAAAATGTTTAGACCATATTGAAAGGTGGTTTCAATGTTGATATGTTCCATTTTCAAGGAGTAGATTTACTAATATTTCCAAACAAAAAGTTGTTTCTACTCAGCTCCCTGCCCCTCAAAAAAACCTCTCCTGGTTCAACAAGCTCAACATTATTTTGTTACCAAACATTTGTGGAGTCGAGTGCTTCACTGAACCTGATTCTGATTCACAAATTGCTGGTCTCGCTGAATCAGCAATTTTCAGCAAAAAACTCCCAAGCAACTGTACCTGTGGTCTATCCCCCCGCCTAGTTTTCCTCTATAGTCACATACAGTTTCCCATTTAGAAATCCATATCCTTCCTGGCAGTTTTTGTTGTCTCTTCATTCTCCCACCTTCACCCTGCTGACTGTTTGGCCTTTCCTCAAAACACCTGCTAGTGATGCACCGATAAGCGGAGGCCAGGTGTCTGTTGCTAGTGTGCTGCAGCAGGTCAGAGTCCATAGTGGCAGAGAATCAGAGAAGAAATCCCTGGGCACCACCAGTCTCATTGGTAACTCCCTCCAATGGGGTGATCTTGATATTTTATTTACCTGTATCATTTCATCTTTTCAAAGAAAATAAAGGCCAGTAATAAGTGAGGAGGAATCAATTACGGCATGAGTAAGCCATGCCGTCTGCTGGATCTTTAAACCCGGAGCTGGCATTTCAGAAGAGTGGCATGTACACAAAAGAGCACCAGCTGGGATGCCAGATACAGTAACCCAAGGGGATGCTGCTAAATGTTACCTGCTTGCAGGATGAAAAGGTCTCATTTCAGTTGCCATAGGATAGAAACTTCACTCTGGCGGAACTGCAACAAAAGTTAGGAACAGCTGGCATGGGTTGGCCAGTTAGCCAAGGAACAGGGATGGGAATGACAGCAGCATAAGCGGCAGTGTGGAGTTTTCCATAGCAGTTTTAGGCAACACACTATGGGCATGTCTACACAGCAGGGCTAAACTCGAAATAAGTGACTCAACTTGAGCAAGGCTAATTGCGTAGCCTAAGTCAAAAGAGCTTATTTCTGCTTTGGGCGCTGTCTGCACAGCAGTTATTTCGAGAGAGAGCACTCTTCCTCCAACTTCCCTGACTCCTCGTATAATGAGGATTACAGGAGTAGGAGTAAGCAGCCTTCCAACTCAACATTATTTCAGCATTATGTCGAAATAACTGCTTGTGTGTGGACACAGATGATGTTATTTCAGAATAACATCAGCTATTCTGAAATAACAGTGCTGTGTGGACATAGCCCATGTGTGTGTGAGTAAGGGTTGCCGTACAGCAAGCCTAACATACTGACCAAAGGGATGATGTATCTATAGTATGGATGGAAAGAAGCAAAGTAACAGAGTTGAAATCTAGTTCAGAAAAGGACAGCATAGTGAGTAGAGAGAGACACATTTCTTGTAGGCATAACACTGAATCCTCTAGCTCAATGAAGTGGAGCATGAAGCCAGGTGGTGTTTGGAATCACATCACAGACCCGGATTAGCTGTGGGATGAGGTGTGGTTTCAGATTGAATGACACTGTAGCTCAGGACAAACGTTCTTAAAATATTCCACCTCCCAAAAGGTGGAAATTTCAAGAGATCAGCTGTTCCCAGGGCATTTCATCTGCATCCAGATGAGGCCAGAAATTACAGTTGGGTCCAACTTCCAACCAATCAGGTCTGGGGATTGGAATCAAAATATCACCCCAGAAATTCAAAAGGGCTGCATCTAGACTGGCATGATTTTGCACAAATACTTTTAACGGAAAAGTTTTTCTGTTAAAAGTATTTGCACAAGAGAGCGTCTATACTGGCATGTGCCTTTGCGCAAAAGATTTGCTTTTGCGCAAAAGCATCCGTGCCAGTGTAGACGCTTTCTTGTGCAAGAAAGCTCCGATGGCCATTTTAGCCATTGAGCTTTCTTGCGCAAGAAATTAACATGGCTGTCTGCACTGGCCCTCTTGCGCAAGAGGGCTTATCCCTGAGCGGGAGCGTCGGAGTATTTGCACAAGAACCACTGATTTTCTATATTACAAAGTCAGTGTTCTTGCGCAAATACTCGCGGCCAGTGTAGACAGGCGGCAAGACTTTGCGCAAAAGTGGCTGCTTTTGTGCAAAGTCATGCCAGTCTAGATGCAGCCAAGGAGTTGAGATTCTAAGTTAGATAAACAGAGATGTAAATAAGAGAGCAACTTACAATAGATGCAATGGCTTGAGATAGAATATAGGAGGGCAGATATACCACAGCTTTGTAGAGCCAACTGTAAACCTAAGAGGGCCACAGACCCTGACCCCGGCAAGGAAACAAAATCCTTTCTCCTTTAACCATGCCTCTGACAGCATCCTGGGTACAGCTGTTTATTTTAACACAGCTGATCATAAAGCAAGCCCAAAGCTCAGAGCAGGCAAATCCCTGGAGCAAGCTAAAGCCCTCAAAAGGAACCTATTACTGTTCATAATCCCGGGAACAAACACAGGCCTCTCTTTTTCTCATTTAAATAAATGATAATGAAAAGCAATCAGCGGCAGGCTTGCGTTCTCAATTATGATGCTGTGGCAGAAAGTTACCACTCAGAGGTGAGAGACGGAGTGGGGAAAACTATCATATTGGCGATGGAGGGAGAGAAATACTATCAAGCTGCATTGAGTTGTAATTGATAGGAATGTAATTTGTCTCTGTGCCACAATAAGAGGTATTTACTCTTCCATTGTCTCTAATGATGTTTTGTATAGCAACATATGTGTAATAAACCCAATTACAGGCTCTCAATGGCCTCCGAATCCTGCTTGCTCAACGCTTCGTTTCACTTCTTCTTTAATAGATGGGATTCCTTCCAAGCTCTCTCGAGCCCTAGTCCTGTCTGTTGGATCACTCACACCAGACTTAAGAGTTCTTTGCAGACAAAGACCCTTCTGCATGGCAAGACCCAGCAATTTCATGGAGGGCAGACTCAGCCACCTAATGGCACAACTGACTGCTAGTTACATGTTGGAAAGCACTACCACAGACTATAGGCAGAGGATAACATATGGATCTCATAGCACTTTGCAAGCATGAATGAGTTAACCCCATGTGATAGGTATATACGGTCACAAACTGGCTAGTGTGTATGCTTTCCACAGAGGGCAGTGGTGCGCAATCAGAACTCCTTAACTGTGTGCCATAGGCTCTATCCTGCTAACCAGCAGGGAAGATTTTCCATTTGCTCAGGTGGTAGAGGTATGAGTTCTTGGAGTAAGAGGATCAGATTTCCCTTCTTGCTATTGCCATGACTTTTTAAATCAATATCTAGTGCAGTGTAAATGATAACATGTTTTTAAATTGGCAATGTTCCCTCCTTGGCAAACCTGAGAAAATCAGCTTCTGGTAGAGGCAACTTTGTTGGGTTTGGCCAGGGATTAAAAATACCCAATTAAGTAGCTGACAGAAGGAAGGAGCAAAGCCTGGCAGTGTCCAAATCTGTGCAGTCTCATTGTAGGCTGCGTCGTCATGGAGCAGAAACATGCAAAGGGAAAATAGAGTTGCACATGCCCAGGTGTATGGAGGTGTGTGTATGTCGCTCTCCACACCACAGGCCAATTCCATCCCAGCTGCAATTTGACATCCATGGACTTGCAATGGAGCTTCATCAAGAAGAATCTGGCTCACTGTCTGTAAGATGTGGTAGGGGGAGGTGATGTGTGCACTCCCGTACAAAGAAATGAATGACAGGAGGCATTTATCAAATAGGCTCAAATTAAGGGGCATAATACTGCAGTCTACCATATGCAAAATGCCCATGGACTTTGTCTGATGTCAGTAAGAGCCTTCCTTGGTGAGACCGACAGGATTCGACTCAAAGGATTTTTAAATGGGATAATTTTAAGCTACTAATATTTACTGCCATGTTTAACGAGAAAGTCCCCACTCAAAACCCAGCCAAAACAAACGAGAGGGAGGGTTCAGGGGCTAGTGGTTAAAGAACAGGGAGTCAGGACTCCAGGGTTCTAGTCCCAGCTCTGCTTCTTATCCATTGCAGGACCTTGAGTAAGTCCTTTTCTCCTCCCTCTGCATCAGCCTGTGTAAACAGATAATGATAAAGGGGGGGAGGATTTGGGGGAGGCAAGTTCCCAAAAGGTCAGGCTGTCTAATTGCAAATCCCCCCCCCCCCCCCCCCGCAAGCTGACCCCGTGCTCTCAGCCTCCATTGTACCTTGGTCCCGAGCACACCTCTCTCACATGGCACAGGGGAGCCAGGACACCAACTTACAAAGATCAAACATCTCCCTCGGCAGCAGATTCCCTCTTCCTGTCACCAGCTTGGTCCCACCCTTGGATGCTCTCAGAACAGTCACTTGGGCTTATGAGTCTGTCAGTCTCCCCTGGCGCTCCGCTCCTTGACAGGGATGAGGAAGGCAAGAGAGGAGGGCAGAGCCTGCAACTCTCTCAGCTGGACACTTGATTATTTATAGCTCAGCAATGCAGAAAATAAAGGAGCAACCGGGACTGACTGAGTCTTCAAGCACTTGCATTCGTCCACGTGGCAGGAGGAAGGGCTCCGGGAACCTGCGCTACTGCTCTGTATCTCAGCAGGCGTCTGTGGAGATGGCACCTGCTCTCTACCTCTCTCAACAGGACCATCCTCTAGCCCTGGCCAGTGGAAGATGCTTCCTTCCCCCAAGATAAGGGTCCGAAGCTTGGAGCCCATAGGTCACTCAGGTCTTTGCCCCTACATTTGCCATAAGGGCTACGATACACCCCGTTATCTCATTGTCATGAGGAGCTGAGGCTCCCCTTCCTTCTCGCTGCTGTGCTGCTGAGGTGCTGACACAGGCAGGCTGTGTCTGGCTGGACTTGGTGTCCCTTATTGGCCCCGCTTCACACCAGCACCCCGGAGATGCTTCCAATCAGCTGAAGTCGGGCTCAGGCCTGGGTTTGCCATGCTGCTATTCTTTTAGTACGGAATGTACCAGGTCCAGGCCCACTGACAGGTGAGGTCAAAGGGGCAACTGCTCCAGGGCCTGATGATACAAAAAGGTCTGGCACTCCCAGCGGCTACCACTACTGCAGCAAGTGCTGTGGCCAGAGCCCCAGACTCTAAATTGTCATGTAGCGTGCTCCAGGCAGCTCGGAGGGCTGGCTGGTGGGGGAGCCATGGCATGGCATACTCCAGGCAGTGCTGAATGTCTCCAGCCCTGCCCTTCTGCCCGAGGTCCTGTCCCTTCTGGAGCACCCTGCCCAGGTCACCTTGCTCAGAGGCTCAGCATTTTGGTTGGTCCCCCTGACCAGGAGACAGTATCCCTAGTCAACCAGGGTCACAGTCGCCCTGCAACCTTGATGGAATGGTATTTTGGATATTGCTAATAGACCTGTTCCTTAAACATGGCTTTCCATGAATTGGCATATATATAATATAATATAATATTGTATGGCACCGATCTACCATGAGCCCTATCCATGATATCCATTATTCGTTTAGAGATGCCACAGTCAAGTAAGGGAAGGCACTTCCATTCTAAGTAACTGTTGTCCATACACCACAGCGAACAGCCTTGTATGCAGCCCAGGTCAATTTCAAGGGTTGAGTTGTCATCCTCTGCTGAGGCAAAGGCCTAGCTACTTCATGGACCACACTTCTCTACGGATGTTAAATATCGAGTAAATTACCAGTCGAGTAGTCGATGGAATGTCCATCAACAACTTGACTAGTCGATAGGCACTTCCACATTCCTCCTTTGAAATGTACAAGACCCCCTATTGGGCTCCTGTGCATTTCAAAGTAGAAGCGCCCACATAGAGCCTGGGATCGGTGGGGGACTCCACAGCTGACCCCCAGCTCTGCATGGTTCAAAATGCTGCGCTGGAACCCAGGATCAGCTGGGGAGTCCCCAGCTGACTCCGGGCTCCATGTGGCACTGCCACTTTGAAACACCGCAGTGGCACTTCAAAGGGGCAGCACCACACAGATGAGCTGGGTGCTCAACTTACCAAGGCGGCATTTCAAAGCAGCAGTGCTGCATGAAGCTCGGTACAGGCTCCATGTGGCGCTGCCACTTTGAAGTATCCCTTCCTTCCCCCCCCTTTGCTGCCTCTATCTGATAGAGGCAGCGCAGGGGCGGGGGAGGGGAATCGACTAGTCGACAAGTCCTTAACATCCTTACACTCCTCATACATCCCTGATCAATGGTCTAGGCTCTAGAGGGACATTGTTTCTGGAAGAGGGAAGGCTAGGCAGCTGGACAGAAATCCCTAGACTGGAACTCTGACTCTAGAGACTGAGAGGAAAGGATATTACTTAGTTTAGGGCTTGGCATGGCTCCCATTGAAGTCTCACACACACACACACACACACACACACACACACACACACACACACACACACACACGTATGACAGGTCACAAGGACTTTCTCCAACCTAACACACCACCCTACAAGCTACCTGATGGGCAGGGGAGGGGTCCCAGGCAAATCCCTGGAGTGAGCCCCTTCCTACACAACAGGAGCTACTTCTCTTAATTACTGTATTTGGTGCCTAGACACCACAACAGTAGACGAATTAAACAGATGGATCAAACTCATCAATTTTTGTAAAGACAAATGCCCTAGCATGGACTCCTAGTGAAATAAAATATACACCCAGAGGTGCAAACTGTCATAGGCAGATTGATCATGGTACAGGAAGGAAAAATTTGATTTTACCATCAAAAATGACAGATAAGAGCCAATGTTTTCATCTGCAGTGCTACAGAACCAGCATGTAATTCAAAACGGCCCAGGGAGTCTGTTTAGTTCAAATGTGCCTTCCTGAACATTGCACACTGAAATAAACCCAGCTGCCTTCATTTCACCCCGAGTATCACCAGAGAGGAACTCTCTGCTGCAGAACCGGCCAGCGGGGGAGACCCCCAATGCACACACATGGTATGCAATTCTCAACCGGGGCAGATACCTGCATCCAGACCCCGAGGCCAGATCCTTTCTAAACCGACAGCCACACAGCCCAGCCCAGCAAGAACTCGTCCCCTGCCTCTAGTGCCTAGGATGGTTTCCTCCAACCCTGCACTAAGTTCATTTGTCATGCCGCTGATCAGTAAGCACAAGCCAGTGTAGGTGAATCCCAGGGGACATCTTCAGTCTTATTTCAATGAACAACAATGGAAAGCGATCGGCACTGGGACTTGTGTGTTCAGTTACAGCACCATATGGGCATGGAGGAGGAAATAATTTCAAAACACCCTTTTCAGGGTACATACGGCGAATTCTGGGGGAGCGGGGCAGGCTCCCAGCTCTATCTGCTAGGCAGGGCTGGATCTCACCCAGTCCTAGGGGGTTCGGCAGGAATTTCTGTAGGATCCCTGAGAAGATCCCCAGCATGGAGCTTTGCATCCCAGACTCCAGTTCTGATCTGCATTTTGCTACCCAGCCAGCCACCTTTCTCCAGGGTCTAAAATGTCTCTCCAGTGTCACCACTAGAGAGCCAAAGTGGAGCTCAGCTTCCAAATCCTGTACAGAGCAGCTGGCCAGATAACCAGCCACTGGTGCGTAGCACGTACTACTTGAGTTGGCTCTTCCCCGGTGGGCTGCTTTTACCCGTGGAGCTGGGGATGCGATTCCCCGCTCATGCAGACCTATGCGTGCTAGCGCGCTCCTCAGCAGCATGGGCAGCAGCAAGCGGAATCTGGGCGGAGCAGGGCAGGGGGTGGCTAGTCCATGTCAGCGCTTCTCGTTGCCGCACTATTCACAAGTCACCTGGACTACGGCATATTAGGGTCTCGGCTAACTTGCTAACTTCTGCTTTTCCAGCTGGGCAGCCCCTTCTTTGCTCTAGCCCGGGCAGCAGACTCCAGGTTTGCAGCCAAACCATCTTGCCTTGCCCGTCTGTCCTGCAGCCAATCTACCCCTGCACGGGGCAGTGCAGGCAACTCCTACTCCAGTCTACGCCCACCTCAGACCTTTGTCTCTAGTTCACATTATGCAGCGTCCCCAGGCTCTCCTCCTGGCTACCAGCTGTGAACACCTTCCATTGCACCTCCAAGGCAATTTCATTCATCTGTTGGCAGCCCCGGGTAGTTCATTCATACCAACTCCAACTGCCTACATGACCATCTCTGACTCCCTTTGGCCCAGAGGAGAAATTAACTCTTCCACACCCAGTGGGGAACACCACACAGGGAACGGAAAAGCCAAGTCATCAATTTCTTCGTGAAACCAAAACAGGGTGATCACAGGAGGCCCCTCTCCCCACTACAAGCTCTGCCTCCCTCAGGAGGGTTCTGAAAGGTTTGTCTTCTCCTTCCCTTAAGTCCTTCATGTTTGTGGCATCTGTGCACCAAGAGGTCCCAGAAGTAGTGGGTGGCAGCAGAGAGAAGAGATGTTGGGGTTGTTTCCACCATGAGAGGAACTGGGGCAGGAATCATGCTGGTTTTGCAGACTGAAGAGGCTGCAATAGAGCCAAAGGGAATGCTGACCCTTCTGAGGTTTGCCAGCCACTTGCTCAGCTATTGCTTGTTCCACGGCACATTCAGTGGTCTCCAGGAGAATTCTCCTTGATGGTGCAGTGCAACACACAGCCCTCCATCTCTGTTGTGATAGCCTCCCCTTTCATCTCTGCCACAGGACAGTCATGCCCTGGCTCCCTTCATGTCCTCAGCTCCCTTGGCTAGAGCACTGAGCTGGGTTTGCTCTCAGTCTGGCTCAGGCAAGGGCAAAATACCCTCCACAGGCCAGATCCAGCCGGCCAAACCACCAGATCCGGCTTGCGGACACAGCGAGGAGCCTCAGGAAGACTCCCTGCTTGCCCCGCGCTCCCCCCAACACCACTCAGAAAAGCAGATGCTGCGGCCATTTCTCTCTCTCAGCTGTGAGCACGGGGGAAGGAGAGGGGTGCTTCATGCACTGCTCCCACCCCCAGCACAATCCATTGGCAAATTTCTGACCAATGGGAGCTGCCTGTTTGAAGAACAGGCAGTGTGTAAAACACCACTCCTTCCTCCCCTCAGACTCTTATTCACCAATGCACATGGCCCCTGCAGCCAGTGCAGGGATGGGGCAGGCAGGGAAGCTGGCTGAGGAACATGCTGGGCTGCTGGCCAGGAGTCACCTAGGTAACTCTCTCAGCCAGAGTCTGCCTCTGGCACCCCAGCCCACCCTTCCTCCCAACCCTCTGTCCCCCTACTCCTGCCCCTCTACTCCACATAAGCCAGGGGTGTCCAAACTTTTTTCAAAGAGGGCCAGATTTGATGAAGTGAACATGCGTGAGGGCCGACCATTTTGCCTGACATTCTTTGAACCATTAAAATTAAATGCAAATTAACTATTTTATGCAAAGTTTATTGCAAACGGCATACTTTTCATTTCGTCACATGGATGACAAATCTAAACAGGTGTTAAATCACTCTGCCTTTCATATCTGAAGACCAGATGAAAAAAAAAAATCCAGGAAGCTGAAATATATGTCAGGAACATTGTAAAGTACATTACATATTATTGGTAATAAAGGTTGTCTGTCAATTTTAAGTTCAAAAAATATGAACAGGAACATAACACCAAGTATACATGTTGTGTCCAAATATATTTATAACTGATTTAGACCAACTGACATTAACTGAGATTTTACAATGTATTCATCTCAATACATATGGATTCGTTGGGGGCCATAAAAGATAGATATTGCCAAATTACCTGGGGGGCCGTATTAAACCGGAACACGGGCCGCAATTGGCCCGTGGGCCGGACTTTGGACATGCCTGACATAAGCCAAACCCTCTATCCTGCTCCTGAACTTATACCCCCTCTCAGACCCTGCACCCCAATCCTCTGCCCAAGGTTATAACCCAGCCCCCTGCACCTCCTCCTGCACCCCAGTCCCCTACTCTAGGTCACAACCCAAACCCCTGCACCCCAATCCTCTGCCCCAGGTCACAATCTAAACCCCTGAACCCCAATCCAGTGTCCCAGGTTACAACTGCCTCCTTCACCCAAACTCCCTCCCAGACCCCACATTCCCTCCTGCCCTCCAACCCCTTACCCCAAGCTCCCTTCTGCACCCAACCTCCCTCCCAGGCCTCAAACCTCCTCTATAAATATCATGGAAGAGTGCAGTCCTTGACGTCTTTCCAAATTCTTGGAGTAGCCCCCTATCAAAAATGATTGCCTATCCCTGGTCTTGCTGCAACACTAGCACATGTGGCTGTTCTGCTCCAAGGTACTTAGTTGGTCCAACTATAGGATAGTAGCAATCTTCATTGACAGATGTATATCACTAGACAGTGATGAAGCTATTAAAATTCCACTTAGACAACAGAAAGGTGGCTTAGAAATACTTCAGGGGAATACAGGCAGAGCTCCTGTTTTCTTGTAATTTCTCTTCAATGCCCGGTAAGTGTTGATTTCAGGATTTGAATAATTGATGAAAACATCTTGTGCCCTGGAGAGGTAGGTTCTGTAATTCTAAATCAGGGCAACCTGTGGAGACAGAGTGGGCCTCCTCTGATCAACTGGGGGTGACTAGGTTAAGCTGTTTCCCAGAGGAACAACTCTTCAGATAACTAGAAGTGGGCTAATAGTGCCAAAGGTTATCTGCAGGTGTTCCCAAGTCTGTAGGTGAATCTCTGTTGCCTATTTGTACCCGCTGAAGATTCATTTCCCACGGATGTTACTGCAAACAAATTCCCTGGCAGGAATGCTGCCAAGCAGTGAGTTGTAAGCAAACATGGGAGCATGTCTGAAGAATACAAATGCTGGCTGTGTAATTTTAGTTGCACTTGAATCTTGACCCAGAGGGACGCACTTTCAGGGTGGGGGAAGCATAGTGCAGGGGGCAGGTCAGGGCAGATGGACTCATGGTAAAAGGAGGGAGTGGGGAAGGGGTTTTAGTCACAGAATGAAACATCAAGTGACTCTTTTCCTTGTCCTTGAGATGTTGGTTTTTTTTTAGTTTTTAGACCTAAGCTCTCAGATCATTAAGCAGTTTTGTCTTCCTTCTGTAATGTGTCCAGCACACTTTAGGTCAGTGTTTCTTAACCTTTTTAAGACCAAGGAACACCAAACAATATTTTTTTTATGAGGGACAAAAAGGGTTGGGGAAAATTGACACATAATAATTATCCGACTCATGTCAGAGTAACTGGATTTCTTGGCCTGTGATATACAGGAGGTCAGACAAGATGATCTATTGGTCTCTTCTAGCCTTAATAACCTATGGTCTTACTCCAAAGCCCATTGAAATCCATATTGGCTTCAGTGAACTTAGGATCACACCGTATGCGTTTGATCAAAAGAGTTTGAACAACATAGTACCAATGTCTGGTTAACTTGCCAGGTATTTATAAGCTTGTTCATCATCATGGCACTTGAGCAACTTCCAAAAATAAAACAAAAACAAATGTTCAAACAGCTGCCACCAGAGTACACTGAAGTACAGCAGGGCACTGAACGCCCCTAGCCCACAGCAAACAACCCATAAGCGGCTATATGTTTGCATAAAGCAGTCAAATACATTTTGAACAACAAACAAATCAGGAAGAGCGAGAGCCTGTTGGAGGATGCTTTGTGAACAACAACAACAAAAAAGGGTTATGCATATTGAATAAATTATTCATTACAAACTGTTCACTCGGCTCCTATTGCAACTTATTTCCCAAGAGCCTAGAAGGGACATGAATCACACCCATTTGGAGAAACACGCCTCCTCTATTTCAGCCCCGTGACAATCTTACAGAATACAGTGCTGTGCCCTCTGGAGGCAATTCAACATGTCTTATAAATGACACGTTATATAGTGGGTTCCCCTTCCCCCACTACTATAAAGCAGCTCCCTCCAGGGTGGAAAGCAGCTGCTGTTTTTAACAGCGTTCAGTAACACTGCGCAGCGCGGGAAGTGATGAGCACGGTATGTCTGCAGGAGGAAGACTGATCAGGAGCCTGAGAGACTAACATCCTCATTCTTGCGACAAGTGCCGTGGGATCATTAATGCCTGCAAATATTAGGGCCTAGGTTTCAGCTGAAAGCTGGCACCTCTTTCTGCCTAAGTACCTCTATGGCCCTCAGTCCTGCACTATTCTTTCCATAGTTACTCAAAAAGAATAGCTCCTGCTGAGTCACCAGTGTCACTCCACTCTTCTCTCGGAGGCATGCCACCCAGCTAGTGGCCAGGCCAGACCCCATCAGGATCACAGCCAGAGAGGGATTGGAATAGCAGTACCTTTCACACTTGTCAGATGAGCTGGAGAGAGGTCGGGCAGATCCAGGCTGACAAACTGGTTCCCCAATGCACAAGGAACTCCTAAACCAACTGGGAGGCTCACGAGTGACCAAGAGGAATCCAGAGGTGGGTTTTGAAATTTTAATTTTAATTCGGGCCCAGCTCTCCCGCCGAAGGGCTGGTAGTTTGGATATAGATTCTACATGAAGCTGCCATAGGTACACAGACTACTAAAATCGGAGTCCCCCCAGTGCCAGGAGAGGTAATTCCCAACTTTGATCTCTGGGGCTACCTCCCTCCAGAGCCTCGATGTAGACTGCATATGCCAGTGACTAGCCCTGGTAAAAATATAGCAACCCCCCCCCCCCCCCCCCGTCCCAAATATAGCATTTTGTGCCAGGCTAGCAGTGACATCATGAATCAGAAGTCAGAAAACAAATCCCGTTCACTGATTGGATGAAAATAGTCACATGACTGGCTATTCAGCCCAAGCCCCTTTGATGTGCGTACAATTACTGCTTTCCGAGAGACGCGGCATTCTGGGCTGGAGACCAGGCACCTGATCACACTAAGGAAGCCAACCAGCATGGTGGCCACACATATTAAGGTGCTGTGTCTGGGGGGGAGCCACATCCCCTGCTCTGGGAAATCCTCAACCATTCGTCATCCTGCAATCGACCACGTGAGTAGCGGACGGAGGCGTCCTGACCTCCACTGCAAGCGGTGTGTCTGGCAGGGGAAGAGATGTGGCACTGTCCTAGAACAGCGGCTCATGTGCACAGCGCTAATCAGACGCCCAGCTACGACTCTGGCAAGCGTCCCCATGGATGAATAGCTGTGAGTCTTGAGATAAGTGGTCATGGTAAGAGAGACTATTGCAGCTCCAGCAACTAATCTGCTACATTAGTAGCCTGTTGGGAGCGAGTTTAGTGTAATGGTTAAGGAAGGGGGGGAGAGTAAGAGTCACGACTCCTGGGTTCTAGTCCCAGCGGTAGCACTGATTTATTGTGGTACCTTGGACAAGACTCTTCTCTGGGTCTCAACTTCTTGTGTTGTTAAATGGGGACAACAGTGCTGACCACCCCTGCCCCCCACAGGGTGTGTGAATTCATTCATTCCTGGGGCTCAGGGGCGGAAGAAGCAACGGGCAAATAAATCAAGGTGAATGGGAAGGGTCTCCAGAGAGCGCCTGTCCATCCAGCTCCCGGCTCAGCTGGGAGACATTCAGCATCACCTTGCTATGCTCGCCACTGAATATTTTATACCCCCGCGACACACGCTCCATTTGTATTCTGTTTCTCACTTTCGTCATATCTATTATAAACGAGCAGTGGCTGGCAACTCTCCCAGGGAAGATTTGCCTGAATGGCGATGGATATTTTATAGTCAAATTGTGAGAGCAAGTCAGCTTCCAAGTTGTGGTGAGGGGGGGAATAAAAGGCAATAAACAGGTTATTACAGAGAAATAACTGTTGCTTTTTACACCGCTGTTTTTCATGGTGGCACAGGGCTGTGTGGCGTTGCGGTGGAGGGCCAGCTGCTGGGATAGGGTGGGGCTCAAATGCATGCTGCCCTTCTGACACTCTGCTGGTAGTGCAATGGGGACACAGAATGGCCCTGGCACGATGGGCCCGTGCGAGCGCTGGCTCTGGTCCAGCTACGCTGGCGTGCGTGTAGACACTGCACACGAGAGGAATGGACAGCATTGGAGGACTGCAGTGACCATCCGAGCGTCCAGTATGATGCACTGCTGGGTAGGAGGCCTCAGTCCAGACTCTCCGTTGGCACAATAGGTCCCAGCGAAGAGGATGATGAACCAGAGAGTTATGGCTGTGATTGGGCTGGACCTGATCTGCAGCAAGAGGCCTTCAGCCTCCAGGGATTTCCCATCTGGCACCCTTCAGCAGTGCTAAGGCTGCAGGGCCTGGTCCCACATGACCCTCTGCTCGAGCAAGCAAAACTGGTCTTAGAGCAAGCACTGCACCTTGGAAATCAAGATTGAATCACAGAGACTTCTATAGGGAACAGAGTATGTCCTCAGTGGAGGAGAACAGCTACTGCCCAGAGAACCCCCAGGCTGGAGATCTGCCTAAGGCAGGCAGCATCCAGGCAAGGATCAAGCCCACGAAATGTGGTGGATACGAGTGACAATCCTGGATGTGAGAGGGATGAGAAGAGGAGCCAGTGACATGCCAGTACTGAAAAACTAGCCAGCTTCATGCTTGCAGTAGAGAAACCGACCCCAGAGCAAAGGTCATCTTGCAGCACAAGATTTGGTGAGCCAGGCAGGGTTAGGGTTGCTGGGTGGTCTGATTTCCTGGGAACATATTGATTTTTGCTGGGTATCCCAGCAAATTCTATAGAAGCCCGAATGACTCGAGATTGCAGCGATGGGCACGCTACAGGAGACCCTGCAGCAAGTGTGGGAGCTCAAAGGTCTGGAAGGACCACTGCAAATGGACCACTGGGAAAATAATTCTCTTCCCTCACCTCTCCTCTCTGACTCTGTCCAGTCATCTGCATTTTAAATCATTCGCTCTCAGCTCCGGTGGCACCCACATGCCATTAACATTGAACAATCCAGCCACTTCGCACACATGTAACAGTCCCTTTGGGTGGCCAGAGGGGGGCAGGGACAAGGCAGGGAGGATCATATTAAAGTCTGAATGGAGAAATGAACAGAAGTGGAAAAGACCTGAGACAGGGGAATGGAAATGGGACAAAGTGGTTTTCCCAGGTCTCTGCAGTAATGGAGTCTTTTACCCGAGCCTCTGAGTAGCTGGAGCCAACGCAGAAAGGGTTAAAATGCCAATAGCGAAAGAGCTTCAGTGCACCTGTCCCCATTTGCATCCATTTCATCCTGTCTCCAAATCTGGAACACATTGTTAATTGAAGGTGCTGCAAGGTTTCCATGGGAAAGAGGGAAACTCTGAAGCGGGTCTTTATCTGTCCTGCAGAAGGGATTTCTTGTGATGTCCCTGTATGAGATGCAATGCCCAATTCCCAAACTGAGAAAGGCTGGAGGAGCTCTTCTTTCCCCTGCCACTCTTCCTTCCATCACTGGGGTCTCTCGCTCTGCACTGGCCTGATGAAGGAGGAAAGCCTTCGAAGACATCTGGAGAAGGGCTGGCTAAAAACATACACAGCCCAGTCAGCAGGAAAAGCTCCTGATTGACACAACAGGGAATCATGGCTGACCTTATCAGTGGCGGTCAGGAGAGTCCATACACAAAGCCACACAAGTAGCCAGTTGTGACCTGATCTTAGTTGAGTGATGGATGAGTCCGGCAGGCACAGAAGAACTCGGCATGAAGTGGAACAAACATGGGTGTAAGTTCAGCATCATCTGCCCTTGAGAGCATCAAAAAAGCACAGCCCACTCAGACAGCAAGTCTGAGAATACAGAGTTCCCGCCGTATCACCATCAAGAGTGCGGTCCAAAATCATAGACTCATAGGATGGAAAGCAAATTTAGTCCCATCCCCTGAACTCATGGCAGGACTAAGTATTATCTAGACCAGGGGCTCTCAGTCCTTCCAGACTCCTGGGCCCTTTTTAGGAGTGTGGTTTGTCTTCCATACCCTCAAGTTTCACTGGCTTACAAAACCAGACATAAAACTGCAAAAGCGTCCCAAGCACACTAGTACTGAAAAATTGCTAACTGTCTCCTTTTTACCACATCATTATTAAATAAATCCATTGGCATATAAATATTATACTTACATTTCAGTGTACAGTACATAGAGCAGTATAAACAAGTCACTGTATGAAATTGTAGTTTGTACTGATTTTTCATGATCTTTATGTAGCTTGTAAAACAAGGCAAGTTTCTAGATGAATTGATGGACACTTTGGAAGACCTCTGTGAACCCCCTAAGGTACGTGTGCCCCACTTGAGAAGCACTCATCTAGACCATCCCTGACTCCTCACTTCACGTCTATGGGTGGGCACCTTCTAAGTGACCGCTGGGACAACCTTCCTTTCCTCATGGCTAGAAGGCAGTTCATAGCCACATGATCCAGAATAGTCCAAGCCATGCAGGAAGTGTCCAGATGTTGGACCCTGGCCTCTTCTACCCTGCCACACCCAGTAGCCATGGGCCCTGAAGTTCGTTCCATGCCACTGACCTCAGTGGCGAAGAGGCAGAGCTGTTAATTAACCCCATTTACCAGAAGCCAGACACACTCCTATCTGGGCCATGATTTTTCAGTCAGGCTCCAGTCCAGCAGGTGATTAATAACCCGGTGCACTGTGGGAAGACTGCATCTATTATTCAAATTAATGAAATTATAATCAAGAGGTGACAAATTAGCAATTACTCTGTGACTGTATATGGAAACTCATTAGCATGCCTGGCTCTTCCATGCTGCTTGCTAAGTACATGGGCTCCAACTCAGCAATGAGAGGAGCAGGGTGGAGGGGGAGATGCCCCCTCAGAACAGCTTTGCCTCAGGATAAAACCTCCTCCCCCCCATAGATCTCCATCACCCTGCCAAATCTTGCTTCCACCCCCAAACCACTCCAGCAACCATGAAGCCCTATTTTCCTCTTATGTCTCCCAAAGGGTCAATACCCCCCTTGGGACAATTCCCTCTGCACCCCAGACACCAACGACGCTCCTGTGAAATTACACCCTGCTGTTGCAAGGCTGGGCAAGGAGGGAGTGAGGGGATTGCAGGGGGGCTGAGGTGTGGTGAGAGGAGATCAGATGAGAGGGTGTGATGCAGGGCTACATTGCTGGGGACGGAAGAGGGGCTGCTGCCGGGGAGAAGGGGCTTTACAGGGAGAGAATGACCAAAGGAGCACAGCCCTGTTTCCTGGGGGGACGGGGCACTGTGCTGGGGGGTAGGGAGGCAGGGGCTCCGGGCTGAAGGGCTACTGCGAGGTACAGGGTAGACACATTTGGCTCTGCACTGGGGTGGTGGGAAAGGACAACTTCAGAGGCTCCCAGCAGACCTGGCTGGAAGACACCCCCCCACCCCCCGCCCAGTGGGGGATTCCCACTCCAGGCCAGTTACCCCTTCCCACGTGACTCACCGATGTGCTTCCCGTACATGTGGTAGAAGAAGGAGACGCAGTAGTACTTGGCAGTGATGTTGTACAGGGGGCTGATGAGCCGGGCCTTGTCTCCTGTCACCCGGGGCCGGGAGGCCTCTATGAACATGTAATAACCTACAGACCAAGAGGGAAAGGTGGGGAAAAGGCAATACACCGGGTCTCCCTCCCTGCAGAGCAAAAGAGATACTGACAGCTTAGAGCCACCATTTAGGGCAAGCTCTGAACGAATCGAACATGGAGAGAAATGGTGGGCGAAGGAGGGTCAGGCTTGCTCTTCTCAGCCTTTGCTTTGAACGCGCCCCACCAGGGTGTTGGCCCAGTTGTGCCCTGCTGATTCGGCTCAGGCTTTTCACTGGCCACTGGAGGATCAGGTGCTGAGTGGCAGCAGGATGGTGAATGAGATGGGTCAGCAGGTTTAGCTCATGCTTTTGAAAAGCTGGGATTTTGGGAGGGGGATTAAGGCCTTTTCGGGCAGCTCTGAGAACCCCAAATCGAGATGCTTTGTGCAGGAGGAGAACCAAGGAGTGAAATGGAGGAGGCAGAGGAAAGTGAAACTGATCAGTCTAATTTCACTGTCCCAAGTTGCGTGACAAGCTCCAGCAAATTTGCCCTGGATGGAGGTATCTTTAAATAATAGTATCGGAGAGGTTCTTAGGGCTGGGCTACACTACAGAGCTACACTGCTGTAATAATGGCACTCGGGGGTGTGACAAAACCTTACCCCTGTGCAACCCAGTTCTACCAACCTACCCCCAGTGTAGGCAGCACTATGCGGGCAGGGGAGCTTTGCCTGTTGACATAGTTACCTTCCTGTCTCTTGTAGATCAGCGTTAACTGTGCCAACGAGAGAGCTCTCTCCCACTGGCATCAAATGTCTCCACTGGAGCTCCACAGTGCTCGAGTGTAGGCTTGCCTTTAGCCATGCGGAGAAGTACAGCCTCATAACGCAATACAATTTTACAATACAGCCACTTATTTCACCGGTGCCCGTCTCATGTTGAAGCAGATTGGTAAGAAGAACAATGACAAGACAAGCAATTGACTCGGCTGACACATCGGTGCTCCCATTTGTTCTTGGTTCCCCTGCCTTTGGATGTAACACTGCTGGGCTAAAATAGCACAATTCCCTCCCTACTCAGCCAGTGGGCTCCTTCCACCTCTGCACTGCACCCCAGAGACTTGGCCATGAAAGGAGACCCCAAGCAGGGAGAAAGAGGCTGTTCCAAAGCACTGACTCTCCCCATTTGCACTGCTGATCTCAGCCCACAAGGGCTCACACAGTCCACTTCTACGTGGACGCAGCACAGAGGAGACACAGTGGCCTGGTGGCCTCGCTGGGTTTCCTCCTTAAGACAATATCTAGCTGCAACCAACCTGGACATTCCTAAGCACTAGAGCAGTTTCCTGCTTGTTTCTATCTCTGAGACTTCAAAACAAGCATCAGATGGGACAAGGGCATTTGGCAGCAGGCAATTAGCTGGTAACGAGCTTTCACTATTCCTTTAAACAAAGTTGTGGGCGTTTTAATTGTGTATTTAATGCCAATCAGTAGCATGCAAATTAATTGCTTGCTCCCTGTGCCCCATGCAGAGCAGACATGTGTGCCTAGAAAGCAGATCCTCCGGATCCTGGGGGTGGGAAGGCAGGGTGCTGAGCGCTACAGATCTCCTGACAGGGGCTTGGCAAGACACCAGGCGATGTCTCTCCTCCCTCACACTACGCACAGAATGGAGTGACAGGGGACCTGGAAGCCTGCAATACCTTCTTGCGTGCCACTGATGTCTGTGGGTGGACCTGTGTTGACAGTGCGCTTGGGGTTCTGGGTCAAGGCATTCTGACGGGTCCAGTCGAAGTTATCCATCTTGTCTTGCATGAAGCCACAGATCTTCTCGTCCTCGAAGCGGCAGGTGTTATCTGTAGATGGAAAAGGGGCTGATCAATTACTAAGCTTCACCGCTCCCAAAACCTGCCGGTTTGGCTTTTTCACTTGGGGTGAAGAGCGCTGGCCAGTGTTTGTGACTCTTCCTTGTAAGGCTGTGTCAGTGCAGAAGGAATCCATGTCATCACAGGCTTAGGTGGGCGTGGAACAAATCAGAGAGGAAGGCTTAACAAGCTTAGATACAGCTAGAGGGTGCGACTGTCTACAACAATGGAGTAAGAGTATAAAGATCAAGGAGAAAGAAGAATCAAGAGTGCTTCAAGGGGCAGAATTACAGAAGGGTAAAAGGAACATTTAAGCTCAATAGATCAGAAAAGCTTCCTAATAACAAAATCTGCTAGACTGCGGAATGATCCCCCCAGGGAAAAAGGTAGAAGCCTCATCACTGGGATATTTAAAACCAGCCTGGACCAGCATAACACTATAGGGAAGAATGTAAAGCCAGGCCTACTCTAGAAGAGGTCTGCAGGTATAGCTATACCAGCAAAGCTTCCTAGGGGAGACACAACTTGCACTGAAGAAGGAGTTCCTTTGCTTTTCTAGTTAAACCATTTCCCCGAATGAGATAAAAGCTCCATCAGCCAAAGGACTCTTGCTAGTAGAAGCTGCACTTACATGGGGGATTTTGCCAGCACAGCTGTGTTGGTTAGGGGTGTGATTCTCCTCCCTCCCTTACTCTTAACTGGTACTGTTATGACAGCAAAATTGTAGCGTAAGCTGGCCTGAAACAAGCAATACCTGTAAAAGCACTTTTAGGGTAGTGCAAGTGCATCAGTACTTTGCCTGGTACAGAAAAGTCAACCCTCCCCCACCAGCTAAAAGTGTTATTCCACAAAGCTTTCTAATGTAGACCCCACTTTACACTGGCTCCCATGGAGCAGGCCCAATGGGACCTGACAGTTTCTCCATCTGTAATTTTTATGACAAAGGACTAATCCCAGACCCAGGAGATCCAGGCCCAGACACCGAGCCTGGCTGGCTGCACTGGGATTCTACTGAAATCAACAGGAGCTGGATGTAGGAAAGAAACAGAGCAGAAATAGGAAAGGATCCAGTAACGGCTGGTGAAAATGATTAGAGGCTGGAGAGAGAGAGCCTTACGACAGGAAATTGGGGAAGATGGGGATCGCTCAGTTTAGTGAGAAAACGAATGGGAGGGAGCACAAGTGAGGCATAAAAGCTAGTGAATGGCCAGTGAAGGTAAATCAGGAGTGTGATGCTGGCAGACCAAGCCAATCCATGTCAAGGTCACAAGGTCTCCACTGAACAGTGACAAATACATCGCTGGAATCAGTCTGGCTCACCTCTGGCTTAGTATTGTTAAAACAGGCATTAAAAGAATGTCTTTAGACATTATTGAACACTTGGGAATCACGGCATGTATTAGTCTCACTTACAAGGTCTGTAACCCACATTGCAAAGTCATATTTGAGCATTTGCATTGCAAGTGGCTTTGTCACTGCATACATACCACACAGGAGAGAGATGTTAATTAGTGTGAAATGCAAGCAAGCATCCAGAGGCCTGATCAGGAAGGCCCATCGACACCAAAAGGACTACAATGGAACATCAAAAAGGATAGAAGACTTTGTTGTTTACTCTCCCCCAAAGCCATGAAGACGAGTCTTAACAAGTGAATTCCTCTCATAAGCTGAGTTTGCAACTCAAAGCAGAAGTGGGATAAGGGAACTACACCTCTACCAAGGAGAAGCAGTGTCTCATTGCTGCTTAGTGATAGAGATGTAGCCGTGTTAGTCTGGTGTAGCTGAAACAAAATGCAGGACAATGTAGCACTTTAAAGACTAACAAGATGGTTTATTAGATGATGAGCTTTCGTGGGCCAGACCCACTTCCTCAGATCAAATAATGGAAGAAAATAGTCACAACCATATATACCAAAGGATACAATTTTAAAAAAAGAACACACATGAAAAGGACAAATCACATTACAGAACAGAAGGGGGATGTGGGGGGGGGGGGGGGAGGAAGGTGAATGCCAGTGAGTTAATGATATTAGAGGTGGGGAAGGGGAAATGTCTGTGAGTTAATAGTATTAGAGGTGATAATTGGGGAAGCTATCTTTGTAATGTGTAAGATAGCTGGGGTCTTTGTTAAGTCGAGTGCGGAGAGTGTCGAATTTTAGCATGAATGCCAGTTCAGAGGATTCCCTTTCAAGTGCAGATTTGAATGTCTTCTGAAGTAGGATGCAGGTTAGCAGGTCATTGAGACTTGGCACACTAACTACTGGTCTATCCAGCTATGTAGACTCTCTCCTCAAACCCTACGCAACCAACACCCCCAGCTATCTCCGAGACACTACTGACTTCCTAAGGAAACTACAAAACATCGATAACCTCCCCAATAACACCATCCTTGCCACCATGGATGTAGAAGCACTATACACCAACATCCCACATGAAGACGGATTACAAGCTATTAGAAACACTATCCCAGAGGACACCACTGCCAACCTGATAGCAGACCTACGTAACTTCGTTCTCACCCACAATTATTTCCAGTTTGAGAACAACTTATACCTCCAGATCAGCGGCACAGCCATGGGTACACGCATGGCCCCACAGTATGCTAATATCTTTATGGCTGACCTAGAACAACGTTTCCTTAACTCCCGTCCCCTTTTACCCCTTCTCTACTTACGCTACATCGATGACATCTTTATGATCTGGACGCATGGCCAAGAAACACTGGAGACATTCCACAGAGATTTCAACAACCTACACCCCACCATTAACCTCAGCCTGGACCATTCCACACGGGAGATCCATTTCCTGGACACCACAGTACAAATCAACAATGGAAAATTAGACACCACCCTCTACAGAAAACCCACTGACTCATACAGTTACCTACATGCTTCCAGCTCCCATCCAGCACACACCATACGATCTGTCATCTATAGCCAAGCCCTTCGATACAACCGCATCTGCTCTAATCCCACAGACAGAGACCAGAAACTTCAGGATCTCTATCAAGCATTTATAAACCTCAACTACCCACCTGGAGAAATAAAAAAGCAAATTGAAAGAGCCAAACGAATACCTAGAAACCATCTACTTACAGGACAGACCCAAGAAAACCAACAATAGAACACCACTTGTCATCACCTACAGCTCCCAACTTATACCTGTCCAACACATTATCAATAGATTACAGCCTATACTGGAACAGGACACTAAACTCCAAGAAGCTCTGGGAGACAGACCCATAGTTTCCTATAGACAACCACCTAATCTCAAGATGATTCTTACCAACAGCCACAGGACATACCACACTAATACCAACCCTGGTACTTTCCCTTGCAACAAACCCCGCTGCCAGCTTTGTCCACATATTCACTCTGCTGACACCATTATTGGGCCTAACCAAGTGAGTTACAAGATCAAGAATACATATTCCTGCGCCTCCAGAAATATAATCTATGCTCTCATGTGCCGAAAGTGTCCGTCTGCTATGTACATTGGACAAACGTCACAGACCCTTCGCCAAAGAATCAATGCCCACAAAACAGACATTAGACAGGATCACAAAGAAAAAACAGTTGCTTGTCATTTCAACCAGAAAGGACACAGTCTCAATGACCTGCTAACCTGCATCCTACTTCAGAAGACATTCAAATCTGCACTTGAAAGGGAATCCTCTGAACTGGCATTCATGCTAAAATTCGACACTCTCCGCACTGGACTTAACAAAGACCCCAGCTATCTTACACATTACAAAGATAGCTTCCCCAATTATCACCTCTAATACTATTAACTCACAGACATTTCCCCTTCCCCACCTCTAATATCATTAACTCACTGGCATTCACCTTCCTCCCCCCCCCCCCACATCCCCCTTCTGTTCTGTAATGTGATTTGTCCTTTTCATGTGTGTTCTTTTTTTAAAATTGTATCCTTTGGTATATATGGTTGTGACTATTTTCTTCCATTATTTGATCTGAGGAAGTGGGTCTGGCCCACGAAAGCTCATCATCTAATAAACCATCTTGTTAGTCTTTAAAGTGCTACATTGTCCTGTATTTTGTTTCATTGCTGCTTGGCATCTCAGAGGGGGGGGGCAAGGTTTCTAGGTACATGCAAGGGATCTCCTGCTGCTTAGCTTGGGTTAGTCTTAAAGGACATTGCTTATTAAAGAAGCTTCTATTACCTCTTGAATGTTCACGTTGCAACTCATTTGGGTTATGTATGTTCCCCTGCTTTAACCGTGTAAATAACTATTGTTTCCTTTCCCCATTCAATAAATCTTTAAATAATTGATTACTGAATTGGCTAGAAGTGTTGTCTCTGGTGTGAGATCTAAAGTGCAACTGATCTGGAGTCGGTGGTTCTTTGGGACTGGGAGTAACCAGAATATTGCTGTGATTCATAGGGCAAGGAACCATCTATCACAAAGGCAGGCTCACTGGGAGCACCCAAAGGAACCGTCTGTGACTCCATGTAAAGAAAGTGACAGGGCAGGAGGAAATTGGTGAAATCTAAGTACAGAACTCACATCTGGTTTGGGGTTTGTGCCCTGTTCTAACAGTCTGCCTTGACGCACTCATGTTCTGAGTCACTATAGCCCAGCTCCTCTCTGCTCTCTCTTCTTCAGTAAGAACAAGGGGCACCCAGTGAAATTGGGAAGCAACAAGTTCAAAAGTAATAAAAGGAGAAAGGGGCAGGGGATAGCAACCCTTTTGCTTTGGGACACAGGGTGAGCCCGAAGCACCCGGGACATTTCCCTGTTGGACATATTAGAGCACAGCCCTCATTTAAAGCACTTACATTTTCCAATTCCTGTATTCCCAGCAAGTCTCATTCCAGATCTGGCTCTCTTTAGGCCTTGGCTGGGAGGGAACCAAGGGTCATGTGGATTTCAGTAGCTCAGTCAGTGCATGTGGAGACCTTACCTGCAGTATTGAACTTGGGGCTCTATACCGTTGTCCCCATGTACTCTATGCCTGCCTCTCCTTGATGGAGGCTGCAGAGCACCACCACTCCCTATGGAGACTGCGGTGCACCCACCACTCCCCATGGAGACTGTGGAGCACCCACCACTCTGCATGAAGACTGTAGAGCACCCACCACTCTGCATGAAGACTGTAGAGCACCCACCACTCCCCATGGAGACTGTAGAGCACTCACCACTCCCCATGGAGACTGCAGAGCACCCACCACTCCCCATGGAGACTGTAGAGCACTCACCACTCCCCATGGAGACTGTAGAGCACTCACCACTCCCCATGGAGACTGTAGAGCACTCACCACTCCCCATGGAGACTGCAGAGCACCCACCACTCCCCATGGAGACTGTAGAGCACTCACCACTCCTCATGGAGACTGTAGAGCACTCACCACTCCCCATGGAGACTGCGGCGCACCCAGTATGTTAGATGTGGGAGGGTAAAAAGGAAAAGAAGTTGACCCCTTCTGAGAGATCCATTGGTATCCAGGCACAGACCTCACTACAACCTGCTTCATATGCTCTGTCCACGAGAGACTCAACCACAGTGGCTCCCTGACCAGGGCAGCTGGGTTTTGATGCTGAATGTAGGCCCCTGGAGCACACCAGGAAATTGCCGAGCACAGACATAGGGAGCTGGCTGCCCACTTAACTGCTGATTAACCCTGGCTAAGTGCTCTCTGTTCAGTCCATTCGCTTCTAATTAGCATCCTAATCCAAATTAGCTATTGCTTTGTAGCACAGAGCGGGGGACTGCTCAGCAGCTGACGCTGGAAGAGGGGGCGGGGGAAGCGGGGACTGGCCTGGGCAAGAGAGCTTCAGCACGGGGAGCACATGCTCTCCATGTGGCTGGTTTGGGTCCAGTTCAAAAGGCAAGGGAAGCAAGGCAGCGGCTGCTCCATGTCCTTTCCGGGGGGCTATGTGAATGAGGTGGCTGAGACCCAGGCCCAGCTGTGCTGCTAGGTGCGCTGAGACCGTCAGCTCAGAACAGGAGGCCGATACCCACCAGCCTCCCATGGACTTAGTTTGTACCAACACCTCTGGCTTCACCTCGACCTGGCTCAGCTCCGGGGCCAGCACAATCAACCCTGCCCAAGTGAAAGACATGCCCACGGATTAGCCCCTAGGGCATCCCAACTCCAGGTCACAGGATGCTGGCTTCTATTAGCTCAATTCCTGGTGTGTTCCCTTGGATGTCATTACCCACAATGCACTTCCCACGCAGAATGACTGAGCAGCATTGGACTTATAGGGACTCACTGAAGGGCTTTGGGACTGTCTGCACATAGAGCTCCCTTGACAAGGGCATTGCCCTACGGGGGGCAGCCCCTGAAATTACATCTTTGTGAATAACTGTGGCAAGGAACAGCTCCACGGAGAGGCACAGTGGTAGGTGTGGGGCCTGCATGATCTGCAAGCTGGTTCTATGAAAGGGCAGAGCAATTCCTTCTCCAGGGTGACAGGTTGGACTTTCCATCAGTACAAAAATTCACTGAACTTGAACATAGGAAAAAAAACCAAACCCTCAAGATGGCAGAGGGGTAGGAAGAGAGAATAGAAAGGGAAATGCTGTGCTGTGACTTGTCAGAGCCCGAGATCTGGTGTGGCTAGCACTGATGTCTATGGAGTCATCTTTCTTGGTGTCTCTTACAGCTAGCTGGGCCTCTGACTATGAACAGGGAGTGCATAGGAGCCTGTGAGACTGGGGGGTGGGGGGTGCAAAGGGATGGAAATGCTATGAAGACAGCCATTTGGAGTCCCATGTGTCTGTGAAATAAAGTCCCTCACAGAATGGGGCAGAAAAATTGAGCAGTTAAGGTCAGAAACCACAACTGCTGCTGCACAGGTGACTGCCTGTCACATCCCAAGACATGGATTAGTGGGCATGAAACAGAACCGTGGCCTGGTAGCTCCTTTGACATTATAATGCCCCAAGCTAGAATCACTTCCCCTTCGCTGACACATACGCATGTCTCAGGTGCAGGGTAGCATCTTGCACAGCAGGGGGGGCAGGAAGTGAAGAACTCCTCGACAGTCAATAGATTCCAGAACCTGATAGTGCACATGTGGACTGTTGAAAATCTCTTGTGAGGACCTTATGATGAGGAATGCTTCCCAGCCTCTACCACTTCTCCCCGGAGGCTTTCAAGGCACTTTTTAAATAGTGACAAACTAGACTTCTCATTCCCTCTATGAGATAGGGAAAGTTCATCTCCATGTTACAAACGAAGAAACCATAGCACAAAGGAAGGGACACATCTAAGGATGGAGACAGTCAGAGACAGAGCCGGAAATAGTCCTGACTCCTAGTCCCATGCTTTAAAATAGAAGACCATGCTTCCACTCTGCAAAGCCAAACAGAAAGACTGAAGAACCTCTGAAGAGGTAAACCAGTTTCTCTGGGCCCTGAGACTCCCCAGAAAACAGTTCTCTGAAAATATCTGCACAATGGGCAGCAACAATCCCCAAAACTTACAGAATGTTATGAGTCATTAGGAAAGGAACAGATAAGAAGACATAAAAGATCGTAATGCCAGGGTCCCCACATGGTGGGGGGAAGGGAGAGGGAGTGAGGGATACACTTTACCAGGGCCTGGAGGCCCTGGGGGCTGAGTCCAGGCTATAAACTGTGGTATGTGTGTGAGAGGGGGCCCATTTTACAAGTTTGTACCGGACCTGAAAAATTTAAGCTTAGACTGTGCATAATACCACTACATAAATCTATGGTATGCCCATACCTTTGAATAATGTGTGCAGCTCTGGTTGCCCCATCAGAAAAATAATAGCAGAAGTGGAAAAGGTACAGAAAATGGAAATAAGCAGAGGTTTGGAGCAGCTTCCACAGGGGTGTTCAACTTAGAAAACAGACAATTTAGGGGGGATAGCAGAGAGGTCTATAAAATGGTATGGAGAAAGTGACTAAGGAAGTGTTATTTACTCCTTCTTATAACAACACAAGAACCAGTGCTCACATAAATGAAATGAATAGGCAGCAGGTTTAAAACAGACCAAAGGAAATATTTCTTCACATAATGCACAGTCAACCTGTGGAACTCCTTTCTAGGGAATGTTATGAAAGCTGAAACTGTAACATGATTAAACCCCCCCCAATAATTTCAAGAATGACAGGCCAGGATGGTCAAGGATAAAAATCCCATGATCCCTAAGCTTCTGACTGCCAGAAGTAAGGAGTGAACAACAGGGGAAGGATCACTCAAAACCATCTTGTTCTATTCATTCCCTCCGAAGCCCCTGGCAATGGCCAGTGCCAAGACAGGATACTGGACTAGATAAACCATTGGTCTGACCTAGTAAAGCCGTTTTCATATTCTTATAAAATAATATTTGTAATGATCCCCTTCATTGCTGAGACTCCAGCATTACCCTGCTGGCTGACCCAGGGAGCGTGAGACAAACCCTGCCTCAAAATCCATCCACCTGGCTAGGATCCTGGTTCAGCAAAATGAGGAGCAAAGGTTTCAAAATTAAACCACTGGGTTAAATACTGAACACAGTATGAGTTGTTAAGCTTTGCAGTGGTTGCAGCTGAAAATGCCCTGGTATTTATCCCTTGGCACAACCACTCACCTGGGAGTGGCCGTCGGCCATGACTATTAGCCCCGCCCCTTTAGAAAAATGGAACAGAGGGTTTCATGCCAGGCATGGAGGAGTTCAGATATTCAGGCTTGTGTAGGGCACGTAGAGCAGGAAGTTATTCAGAGTTAAAGACAACAGGAGCCAGAGAGTGATTGTTACATATTACACACATAGGCTATATATGTATTGGTTATTGGCAATCTGGTTTCTAACCTCCAAGTGCGTGAAACTTAAACACCCCATCCCCTCCCGCTGGATTGCTGTTGCTGTATAACCCCAGCACCTGCCTTTGTAACCATGCCCCATCATGCATGCATGGCTCAACATCATTACTGTCATATTAGGCAAGGCGAGAATATACATGAAGAAATAATTATATTAATTGACACTCCGCATCTGTAAATTAATCACCATTATGTGTGCCCTGGATCAGGCTGCCATGGGCATTAATCACCTCATCTTTGCCTTTCACTCCAGAGAGCTGGGCATTCAGGAGGGAATTCAAAGAGGAAGGAAGGAGAGTTAAGGGCAGAGAGAAGCACTCTGCTAATCTGAGAAGACAGGTGCTCCAAAGGGTGGGGTGCCATTCTGGGGTATTAGCTTTGCACCATGGATACAGAGCCACCAGCTTTCATGATCATATTGGCTATTTTTATGCTGCTGTTATTTTTTTGGAAAAAGTTACGCAAATTGTGAACCGCAATTTGCGTATTTTTTTCCGAAAAAGGCCTTTCTGATATTTGGCCTGTCTACACAGGGCCAAATGTGGGAAAAACCTCCTCTTTCGGAAGAGCCCTTATTCCTCATAAAACGAGGAATACAGGGCTTTCAAAAGAGCATGCCTGCTTTTTTGGAAACTGATCTGAAAAAGCAGATGTGTTCCTGGACGTGGCAGAGGTATCCCAGACAAAACTCTATAGTGTAGACATAGCCATTGATAACCATCAGATATCCCTGGAGGAACTGCAGTACTTGCTTACATGGTAAGTACCACGAGGAAAATATTGAATTCTTTTAATTCATTTTCGCAGCTGGATACAAGGAGGATAATCCTGCACTATGGGACAAGCCTGGTGTCTGTGGACTGCCAGCCAATGCTCTGTTGACAGGGCGACCTCTGTCCTAGCACTTATACCTTGTCAGGTCTCCTGTGATTCAGTTAATAGGGCTTCCACTAAGGATGTTAAGAAGCAGATAATTTGCTAATCGTGTAGTTGATAGCATTTTTATCGACTACATGAATAGTCGATAAGGAAAGAAGAGCTCAGTTCCGGCTCACGATGGGTCCAGGAGCTACCCCCTGCTGCGGCTCTCTCTTTAAATGTAGTAAGAACCAGACGGGTAGGCAGCTACTACATTTAAACTGCAGAGCCGCAGTGGGGATAGCTCCCAGACTCGCGCCAGACTGCCTGCCCGGCTGGAGCAGCCCCTGGTAGAGGCAGCAGTGTGGGGGAGAGGGACACCTCAGCACCTGCTCCTGCTTCCACACTCTCCCTCCCCTGCTGATACTGATACAGAGGCAGCAAGACAGGAGGGGTGGAATACGAGTAGTCTAGGCTTAACGGTTAGTCGGCTACCTGCTTACATTCCTAGCTTCCACCCCTCTCTCCCAGGGGAGAGGATCCCACCACTAATTTTAACCCACTGCAACCTCTCTAAACAATCTTCTCTCAAGAGCTCTGGGCACCATGCTATTCCAGGGAAACACCTGGGGCCTGATTATTCTGAGATGCTGACACAGTGGGTGCTCAAGGGACATGATGGGTGCTCAGTAGCTAAGAAAAATCAGGCCCTGCAGCCAGTTCCTAAAAGCTTTGAGGTGGAAGCGTGTCCCTCAGAGGGAATAGCTGGAAGAGAAATGACTAGACAAAAGGACAATGCTGGGCCAATAAAATAAGGAATAAGGAGCGTGAGCATTTGCAGGAAAAGAAGACCAATACTGTAAAACGTTCTCCAACGCCCTGCAGGGATATCGGGCAGCTCCCTTCCCAATTCAGACCAGACAGGGGTAACTTTGAAAAACCCAGACCTTGTGGGGACAATGCTGATACCCCTCCTGGTGGCAGTACGTGGGTAAAGTTAGAAGAGCTGTGCTGGAGGTCATACGCACACCAGGTGTGTGGGGGACGCATTTCTTTGGTATATTTCTTCTGTCGACATGAAGAGCTACAACAAAGAGTATTTGTCGGTGGAGTGAACTTTCAGTGCTCCTACATTTCATTCTGTTTCAGGGGAATGGACCTGGCAAAGCCACCTCTGCCACCCAGCACCCCTGGCATGGCTGCATCTCTCCATTCTCTCTGGCAACTCTGGTAGCTGCTGGGGCAGTCCCAGGCAACTAGCGCTCAGTGAAGTAAAAAATAAAACCAGAGGCCTCAGTGCTTACCTGCCGGATTGGGATAGTTAATCGCTGAGGAAAGAAACAGAAAACAAGAGAGTTTAGAACAGCATTTGTTTTCCCCATGGAAAAAACAAAACCCAGAATAAAAGCAATCCCAAACATTGAGAAATGTGGCTAGTGCCCAAATCACCCACAACTTCCTCACAGACTCTGAGCTGGAAATGGGAAGACACCAAGGTATGTGGGTTCACAGTTCTATTTTCAAAATGGAGACAGAAGCCCAGAGGCAAACCTTTTGTTCAAAGGGTGTCCCTGGATTTGTGTCTAGGCTGATTCTTTGGTGGAATTCTTTGGGAATGGGAAAGCTGGTATCTGATGGGGAAACCAAGACAGCTTGCTACCTGGTAGAAAACTGAGGTAGCCCCTAGGACAGGATCTGCCACCCTGCAGGAAGTCAATAAGGCCTAAGTGGTAGTGTGCAGCTAAAGGGGACTGGAATTTCTAGGGAAACTGAGGCACCACAGTGTCCCATAGGAATGGAAGGTTGTGCAGAATCACATGGAAATGGGATAGGTGGGTCGTTCATGCTGAATTGATGGGACTCAAACTCCTGTATGAAACTGAGAGGGCAACTATCCGACGGCATATGAAAGCAGGTTGGTGTCCTGCGGGGGGGGGGGGGGGAGCAGTAGCTGGGGGTCTGTCCAGTGGCCTGAGGAGAGAGGGCCCTGCGTTCCAGAGGGGTTAGGGCACAGCTCCAACACACTGGCCTCTCAGCTATGAAAAGATCTGTGGAATGAACTGCTTCACCCCTCCTCCCCAATCCCACCCTTCTTTGCGGCCAGTCTAGCTGGAGCACCCTGCCTGCTGCTGGTGGCCTAGCACGCACAGAGGTGCTGAATATCGTCCTCAGCAAAAGGGGCTGTGTGGTCTGACTGGGAACACTGAGCTGCGTACGACCGGAAAGCAAAGAACATAACAACGTCAGATGAATCCCACCCTCTGCCCTCCGGTGTTTGCATGAGGTCCCGTGGTGAGGAAAACTGGGAAGTAATGGCACTGCCTCACCATAACACAGCTTCACCACGAGACTCCCTCTGTGATCACCACTCTAGAAACAACCCCACAACTAACCCCTCCCCCTAGAAAGGGACCCTGCCACTGCTGCCTTGGGTGGGAAGTCGGAGGAGATACCTACGTTCCAGGTACTGGATGATGCGGGCAGCCATATCACCAGCCCCAAAGTTTGTGAAGGGTGTCAGGCGGACCTCATAGCTCTGAGGAACTTTCAGGTTGTGCAGGGTGTGCTCCAGTAACAGGCCTTTCTCCATCTTCTTCACAGGAATTACCGTTTGGACAGTGCTCCTCTGGTTCAGCTGCAAGGGAGAAATAAGAGCTCATGAAATCAATGTTAACAGCATCCAGACAACGAGCAACTGAAAGACTCTGTGTGACATCTAGACCAGGCTTCTGTTCCCTCCCAGCCAGGCAGGGTTGCTCCTTATAGTGAGGGCCCTGGATCTACTGCCATGGCAGTAGAAGTCACTCCTGGCCACAGACCTGTGCTCCGGAATCTCAGCTTTCATTCAAAAGAAAAGAAACGTGTACCCTTCTGGGTGGGAAGATAACCTTGAAAATGCAACTGAGTGCAAACCGACGCCTACCTGACAGCAAAACCTGAATCACTGGTTCTAAGAACAGTCCCATTCTTCTCAGTCAGGACCCATGGATGCCATAACTCCATGCCCATGGAATATGGCTTTTCCACAACAGGGCACAGAACTCAGCATTTTGTCGGCAGATTTCATTCATGGCTGCAGCAAGACGCACTGAGCATCAGGTCACCCAAACATCTCTATTGGATGAGCTTTACAGGTCAGTTGGGTAAGCCCAGTACTCTTGGTTTGGCACCATAGTTTCCCTTCTCCCTTCTTAAAGGAGGAAGAGGGACTAGAGACACTTAGGAAAATGAAAAAGGAGAAAGCACCTAGATCAGATGAAGTCACTGGAAAGGGACAGTATCAGGAATTTTACAAGTCCATGCCATGATCATCTGAAGAAAGGGAAAATGCGGAATGATATAAAAGCTTTGTAGCACCCATGCTGCAACCTAGAGGAGATGACGTTGTGTGCTAATTATCGCCCACGTAAGCACACATCACCTGCTGAAAAGGGATTGGAGAAGATTACTGAAAAGCATCTGAGAGGAACAGTTACAATGTGAAAGGGCTAGCATGGCTTTAGATGGAGAGGAACACAGGTGGTGTCATATTTGTTCTATGAATCCCGATGGAAACATTCAGGCTACGTCTACACTGGCACCCTTTTCCGGAAATGCTTAAAACGGAACAGTTTTCCATTATAAGTATTTCCGGAAAAAGCGCGTCTACATTGGCAGGATGCTTTTCCGGAAAAGCACTTTTTCCGGAAAAGCGTCCGTGTCAATGTAGACGCGCTTTTCCGCAAAAAAGCCCCGATCATCATTTTCGTGATCGGGGCTTTTTTTGCGGAAAAGAAATCTGTGCTGTCTACACTGGCCCTTTTCTGGAACAGTTTTCCGGAAAAGGACTTTTGCCCCAATGGGAGCAGCATAGTTTTTCCGGAAAAGCACTGATGATTTTACAGTAGATCGTCAGTGCTTTTCCGGAAATTCAAGGGGCCAGTGTAGACAGCTGGCAAGTTATTCCGGAAAAGCGGCTGATTTTCCGGAATAAGTGGCCAGTGTAGACACAGCCTCAGAGAAAAGAGATAGCAATCCGTGCTGGTCTGAATGGACTTGAAGAAGGCATGTGATTGTATGCTAAAAGAATTGCTTTGCAACAGAGAGATGTACTGGAAGGATATGGCCACCTTATCCAGGCTACGTACGATGGAGTGAGCACTGCAGTCAAAAACCCAAATAGGGCAACAGGAGTGAATGTTCAGTAAATGCTGGCTTACCCCAGAGATTTGCACAGAGTCCTCTTTTTGTTTGCAGTTGTGTTGGGTGTGATCAGTGAGAACAGAGGAATGGAGCTGCTTTGAACAATGTTCACTGATAACTTCATGGTCTGTGCAGAAGACCACGTGATCCTACAAACCACCACTGAACCCGGGCAACACAGTTGACAGTAGCCAGGACTTAGAGTGAGCACTGGTAAGACTGAGGCTATGATAGCTGAGGGAGGAGGGCCTACCATAAAGGATAACACAGGCAGAAAGCTGAGGCGAATGAATGAATTGAAATAGCTAGGTGGGCAATGGTGTTCTCCTGACTGATGTGCAGCATTGTACCAAAGCTGCATGGTGCAAATACAAGAGCTGACCCCTATTTGCTGTGATGAAGATCAAAGGTAGAGTGTACAAAACTGAAATTTGAGCCATCCAAATGCACAGAAGAGAGACCTGGCCTATCACAAGACATGAAATCAGAACAGCTGGCAGTTCTCTCTGGGGGTAGTGGGACAAAGACTTCACACACTCCCCCACCCTCAGACCAGTCAGGGTCTGTGGGTGGGGAAGAATGGAAGCGTCCTGCCCCCGCCTCCTTCTGCCTAAGGCCCTGCCCCTACTGAGGCTGCCGGAGGCCACTTCAAAAATTTCTGAAATGGCTCCTGGTCAAAAACGATTGCCCACCCCTGCTCTAGCCCCTCACTGACAAGACACTGAACGCACTCAGAATTCAGGACAGTGGCTACCACCAGAGTTTCCTTAGGTCAGAGCCCTGGACACTCCTGAGGTAACTCAGACCCTGTCCTTCACCAGTTTGTTTGGCCACAGCTCCCACAAGAACATTGAAAAGACTGGTCATTGCACAACCCTGTCAAGCTTCTGGAATTGGTGCAGCCATTTTGATTCCCTAGCACGTAACCCTCCTCTTGTACCTGAGAGACCGATCCAAGCATGACCTGGATGCTGAGATGCTGTCAGGGTCCATCTGCCTGGGTGCTCACTGGGTGTTGACCCAGCTCCCATTCAGCTCGGCCCTCCTGGGGTGCATATGGCACCAAAGTGGATTGTTACAGTCCTGAGCTGGAGCTCACTGAAAGGGGGAGCCTGATGCAAAGGCTCGGGACAGCTCCTGCTTTAGGTCTGGAGTGCCTCAGTCCCTGGGGGGGGGGGGGGGGGGAGTCGGCCAGCAAGGAGAAAGCAGCTAGGAAACAGGGACCATTTCCCTGTTCTAGCCCTACCCCTTGGTAGAGAAACAGACAGAAAGGCAGGACTGGAGAGCAGCCTACAGCTGGAGCTATGCACACTTCTGGACACACTGACTGGGGAGGCAGTGGGGTGATCTGAGCTGCCTGGCTTTCTACCAGATTGGGTAGAGAGCCAGGTTGATTTGCAGAACCCCCCCCCCCCCCCCGCCCCAACCCCCATTAAATCCCCAGCACCACTTCCTGCAGCATTCCTATCCACAAGCAGAGCCAATCCGGCCCCGCTCAGCTAGCATGGCCTGGTGTGATCGAAGCCCAGCAGGCCCGGGGTGTTTGCAGATCTCAGCTTTTCCCTGGACACAACAGGGAAGGGAGAAAAACGGAGGCACAGGAGCAGGTTTGCTCTACTCAGTTTAAGTGTTCGAAATCCTGTGTCATTCCCCACGCTGTCCCACAGACACGCCCTGCCCTGGAGAGGCCCTTGCCAGGCAGGAGAGGGGGAGTTCATGAACTGTGGCCCATTCAGACTTTGGCTTCTCCGCTGAGAGTGCCCATGGTGCGGCCAACTAGTGCTAAAATGTGGTGGCAGTTTTTAGGCAGTGGCCCTTTGGGGACTTGAGCAGGTCCTAGAGACCTGTAGTAGAATACCCTGAGAGACAGCTACAGAACGCTTCACATTCCTACAGCCTGGAGGCCTCGGGCTGTTCTATTCATCCTCATGCAGTCTCAGACGAGTGGACCCCAGTCCTGTAAGGGACTGTCCGCTGCAGCCCCACCACTCACTAAGCACCCCCTCCATAGTTCCATGGCCTGGGACAGTTTTTGGAAGTAGGCCTGTCTATGCATGAGCAGCAGCACAAGTCCAAACTTGCTACAAAGTGGGGAAGGAGGAAGAGGGGCCATGGCAAAGGCCCAGTTTGAAGTAGGATTGTAATAGTCTAGCCGATTAACAGAGTAACCAATAAGCAAAAGCTTTAGGTTAATGTTATAGACCACATGCATCCCCCTGCCCCCCCACATTGCCAGTAAATTTTTTGGCAGGCTGGCCAGAAGCCTGGCTCAGTTCTGGTCCAGAACCTACCCCTGCTGTGGGTCTGCATTTAAAGTGTGTTAGGAGCCAGGTGGGCAGGCTCTCACTGGGTCCAGGAGCTCAGACCCCCCTTAGACAGGGGCTGCTGCCACCCCACGCTGCTGCCTCTCTCTCAGAGGGTATGTCTACACTGCATTCCTCTTTTGAGAGAGGAATGAAAATGCAGATGAACGAAATTGCAAATGAAGCGCGGATTTGAATTTCCCGCGCTTCATTTGCATAATCATGTCCGGGCGCTATTCTGAAATACCCTATTTCGAAACAGAAAAAAGAAATGCTGTATAGATGCGGTTATTTCGAAAGAAAACCCTTCATTTGAAATAACCCTTACTCCTTATAAAATGAGTTTTAAGGGTTATTTTGAAAGGATTTTTTTGGGAATAACCGTGTCTAGATAGCGTTTCTTTTTTCGAAATAGGGTATTTCAAAAGAGCGGCCTGCTTCGATTATGCAAATGAAGCATGGGAAATGCAAATCTGCACTTCATTTGCAATTTCATTTGTCTGCATTTGCATTCCTCTCTCGAAAGAGGAATGCAGTGTAGACATACCTAGAGATAGCAGCACTGGGCGACAGGCAGCTGGCCCACAAGGGGAGTGTTTCTTTAAACTGGCTCCCCTCATGGATCAGCTCCTGCCTGGCACCCTGCACTGCTGCCTCTGATACAGCGGCTGCCAGCCCTGCCCCTGGGGACTATAGAATAGTCGACTAACCAATAAACATTCATGAGGTTACTCAATTATCCAATTAACCCTAGATATTTAACATCCCTAGTTTAAAGTGTGAGACTACAGTGTGAGTAAGACCCAGCACTGGCTCCAGGCAGCCTCCGCCACCCCTCTTCTCTCTCAGCTTGGAGCAGGTGTTTGGTAGCAATGACTGGCTCAGCCCAGCAGACAACCACAGGAGGGCCAAGGTTGGATCTAGCTCTCAGGAGTGCTTCCACCCAGGACTGATGGCAGCAGCTCTGTGCAGAGCAGGTTACAGCTGCACACAGCCGTCTTGGAGCCGTTTCTTTATTCTTTCATTGCAATGCCATGCTGACCGCTCCATTCTCCCCATAACCTGTGCCCTCCCTCCCCCCATGCTGCTCCGGTTCTGTGTCTCCGTTCCTTGCTCCTGCTGTCCCAGCACTGTGGCCTAATCTCGCTCTGTGCAGTGAGCAGCACACACCGGCATTAAGGCTAGGGAAATGCTGCCCCCCTTATTAGAAATTCCCAGGCCTCGGTAGAGGGGCGCACGCCGGACTCAGCAATGAGCTCATTCATCACTGGGCGTGGGAAGCTGCCAGTGCAGCCAGAGCCAGAGCAAACAGCAACACGGTCTCATTTCTGCCTTCACCTCCTTTCATTTACAATAATGAGAATGAAGGGAAAATAGACCATTCCCAGCAGCCTCCACATACTGCTGCAGACACTGTGGGGGCTGATGAGGTGGGGGGAGATCTGTAGAGAATGGTTCACAGTGCATGGGAAGAGTGAAGCCACCCACACAATCAATAGGTTGTGTGCACACTTATACACCCTCCAGCATTCACAAGCACACGGACACATACGCAGCCACGAATATCTGCAAGCACATGAATGCACTGTGATGCTGGCAGATCAGATGCCAGCTTACGCCAAGGTCCTCCCCCTTCACCACTGAATACTGAAAAATACATTGCTGGATGCCGTCTGGCTCAACTGTCTCTTAATACTGTTAAAATAGATACTAGAATTAGAAATAGGTGTTTAGTGTTCATACTTTATTGAATGCTTGTGAGTTGCTACGTGCATTAATCTCACTTATAACATCTGTGTCCCATACTGTAAGGTAATATTTGAGCAGCTTTGTTGGAAGCTGCTGAGGTCATGGAAATCACCAGATAGGAGAGAGATACTACATAGCAGAAAGTGCTGAGCTGCAACAGTAAGTATTACATCCTGTCCAACAGGAAAGGTCCATCCTCCCCAGAGGGATGATGATGAGACGTGAAAGAGGACAAAAGATGTTGGTTGTTCTGCCCTCCCCGTTTTGAAGACAAATCATGAAAGCGCATTTTCCCCCATCAGCTGAATTTGCAGCTCAGGGCACAAGGAAGGAGGAAATAAAAAACTTAACAAAAAGAAACTGCATGTCTATGCTGCTTCGACTGGGGCGGGAGGTTACTATGCTTAAGCAAGAGCTCCCCACTGCTTAGCCTGGGTTAGCCCCAAAGGACATGTGAAGCTTGCTTATCACAGAAACTTCTGGTACTCTTTGATATTTAAGATTAGTGTGCGCACGCATATTTAGCTGCTTTAGCCTTGTAAATAGCTTTTGTTTCTTTTCCTATTTGGCACTCACACTCTTGAGCAGTGTTCCCTCGAAGGGTGTATCTAGACACTGGAGTTTTTTCACCTGCATCTAGACTGCCGTCGCGTTCTTTCGAAATTAAATCGAAAGAATGCGGCAGTTTTTTTTAAATCGGTAAACCTACTTTTACCAGGAAGAACACCTTTTTTCGAAAGAGCTCTTTTGAAAAAAGGCATTCTTGAATGCAAACAAGGCTTTTTCGAAAGAGAGCATCCAGATTGCCTGGGTGCTCTCTTTTGAAAAAGCAGTTCGCTTTTTTGAAACTCTTGTGGCTGTCTAGATGATCTCTTTCGAAAGAGGCTTGTGGGCTAGATGTACCCTAAGATTTTCCATCCTTGAGCTGGTTGAATTTTCTTTTGGGCTGGCTGAATTTTCTTATGTGCAACACCAATATTGAGGCAGTGTGTGGATGTGAACCCACCAGCACAAACAAAAAAACCGTAGATATAAGTATATATTTTAAATAGTCCATAGGTGTGGAAGAAAATATATTAAAACAAGGGATAATTAACAAGGAGCAATGCCTATGATTATTTAATATGAAATCAAATAAAAAGAAAATTAACACTGCTTTTGGCTGAAGAAGTGGGTTGTGCCACAAAAGCTCATGATACTTTTTATATATTTTTGTTAGGCTAAGGTCCACTGTTTTTTTAGTTACAGACTAACACGACTACCCCTCTGAGACCCTGGAGTACATGTATCATCATCCTTTCTAACAGACAGATGCATGTTTCCAAGATCTTGCAAATAAGGTTTCATCCTACAAAACAGTTAGCATCACACCTAGTATTTGTTACTTCCGACTCATAGGAGCCAGAACTCTATCAGATTGCAAAGATCTGACCTTAATGAAATACACTATACCATGTATTAATTAGTAACACAGGAGTTTAAAAAATCATTAAGATAGCAATTTTAGATATCTGGAACACTCCAAAAAATTCTGTTAAAAGGATCTTTTTCTCTCTTACCTTTTAAGCCATTACTACCTTTGTAAATTTTTCTTGAAATATAATCACGCAAATGTCCTGGCACACACCCGAACACCCATGCAGCCTGCTTCTCCTTAGGTCTTTTCCAAGAGAACTCTTACGGTACTGAAAGAAGTCCCCCCTCCCTTGTTCTAAGATAACATCTACAGAACAAATTTGCCAGAGGCTCCAGCTTGCCCTGTTCCCAAGGAAACACATAGCTTCACAATCATCTTATACTCTTTGTCTGGCATTTCACGTCTCACAATGTCTTCTCGCAACATGGGGTTCTTTCCCTTCCCCCCACAAATCCTTACCAAATGTCTTTATTCAACCAGAAAACCACCCCCGACTTATCTGCAGCCTCTGCACATGTAGACTGTGGCTCTCCTGTTTCCTGCAGCCAGGGAGGGAAGCTTTCCAAGCATGGTGCTCAGAGAGTTAAAAAGGAGGGGGTACTAAAGTGATCAGAGAGATGGCTTAAACTGGGAGGGATGTCCTATTTTCAGTGACAGCAGAGGCCAGGGAAAAGTTTGGTCTTGCTCTCACTGGAGGAGATTCTGACCTGATTGCAAAGGGGGTGAAAGTAGGAAAACACAGGGGAGAGGGAAGAGAGAGATGCTGTCTTGTTACTATGTAGCAGTAGGGTTGCCAGGTGTCTGGTTTTGAACCAGACAGTCCAGTATTTGAGCTTTCTGTTCGGGAAACAAATTGAGAAAGTATAAATGTCCGGTATTTTCTAAATAAGATGTAATGTAGATTGTGATGTAATGTCAAGTGTGTCTGGTATTTCTGTTGAAACCATCTGGCAACCCGATGTAGTGGGGGGAGAGAACGGGGCAAAGTAGCAAGTAGAGAAGTAAACAGAACTGAATGATCAGCAGGGGAGTGTAACGGGAGAAAACAGGGGATCCCTGCCAGGCCAATTCCCCAATGGAAGGCTAGGGGAGAAGCAGGGAGGAGGGAAGCTGCCATCTTGTAAGCAGTTCACAGGGCAGGGGAGAGTTTGGGAGCAAAGCAGAGAAGTTGACCGGATCTGACAGCACCTGTAACTTACCCAGCTCTTCCCGTGTGGCTGGTGGCAGGCAATGAAACAGGATCCCTCGTTCTCTTCAGCTAGCAGCTTCAGCACGACCTGGGTCGCATGATCCCCCAAGTACTACCTGTCTCCCTGATTGGAGAACTCGCTCACCCCAGTGAGTACAAACCCTCCAAGGGGGTGGGGACGGAAGGGGGGGGCTGGAGCCAGTATAGCAGGTGGCAGCAGCTGCTTCTGCTCCTCCACAGCCAGAGAGCGAGTGCCCCACCCCCCTTCTCCAGCTGATCAGCTGTGTGGGGAGCTCTGAACCTCTGAGCGGGGCTCGCTTTCAGGGAACTTTGCTCTTGAGCCACTACAGGAAGCTTCGCACACCCAAACCCCACCCTACAACCACACACACAGACTGACAACTGCCTGCACACAGGCATCCAGGACTGGGCCTCCTGCTTCTAGCCTCCCCCATCACACACTGCTAGCGGGTCCTCCAAGCATGGCCTCTGCTACAGACCCATGCCTGCATCTCAACCTAGTAGCTCTGGCACTTACAAGGTGCTGCTTCCAGCATAGCCTTGGGGGGGGGGAGGTAAGGGCGCTGGCAGAGAAGACAGACCACTTGCCCCGTGTTCACAGGCCTCAAAGTGAGATGCAAGGAGTTGGGCTGGCTTCGCTTACCCTTCTTAGCTGATTTACAACAGTTTGCACAGGGACATATCAGGGCAAGAGAGCCAGAACATGACCCTGTCCTTGCTAGTCCTCCTGCTCATGGCATTTGTAGCCTAGGGGCTTTTCTTTTCAAATCAAAGGATGTTTTAATCACAAATAAACACATAAATAAAATGCCGGACAGCAGCTGAGTGTGACAAGTGATCCTATAATAGGAAAACAGTGTTCTTGGCCAGCAACAATCCCATTTGTGTGCAGCATGGCACTTCTGAAGACTTCTGCCAAAACACACAGGAGTGTATTCCTCCTGGCAGTCACAAGCCACCCTACCACAAGTCAGTGAGTCAAGTCATCCCGATATTGTTGCAGAACTCTGTAATAGATGTCAGGGCACACTGCACAGCCCTTGCAAACAACCTATAACAAATAACCAGCATTTGTTTGAGTCCAGGAGTCACTAGCAAGCCTACACAAACAAAGCAGGGTGTGCACCAATACAGGAAGCCATACAACATGCAACGTTTGCACTATAACAACATAACCATCCTAGCACTTGTGAGTCTCTCTCTGTAGCCTCACAAGTAATCTTCTGTTAATAAACCAGAAGAGAGAGAGAGACTGAAAGAGAGAGAGAGAGAGAGAGAGTGTGTGTGTGTGTGTGTGTTGGAGATACAAGCAGTAAGGAAGCCTGTTTCAGTCCCAGTCTCAGGAGGATTATCACAATTGACAAGAAAAAAAATGTATATTAAAATTGTGCAGAATACATGACAAGCAGATTAGAGCAAAGGGACACAAACAACCATAAGCACCATGATTCCCAGAGTCATTACTCATTCCTGCCACTCTCTGTCCTTATTTGTCCCAGCTCTCTGCTATATCTCAGCATGGAGCGTGAGCACCAGCCCTGCTCTCCTATATCTCCTCTTGCAACTCTTTATCTCGCCTCTGTTCTTCCAATCATTCTAATTCTCCTGGACGCTCCTTCCTAGACAGCAAATGAGGAGTGGCTGGCTGTGTGCACACACACTCTGCAATCACCGGCTAAGCAGTACATGGCCACGGAACAGGGGAAGAACTCCCAAATCCCCTTCCATTCACGCAGGTATCTGTGCAGAGAATGAAGGGAGAGGAGAGAGATGTAGAAACACAAGCTAGTGCAAAGCCATGGGACATGCAGATGCCATTCACTCGTGTTCCTTTCCCCTCGTGGTCTCGGGCGCTCTCATAGCCCCGTGGACAAACCACTGCTCTCAGGTACACTGAGGTGTATGTAGGCACACACACACACACACACACACACACAGGCCCCCCCCCCCCTGCTTTGGAGCATCCCTTCCAGCAGCAATCCTGTCAGAAGGCAGCTGGGCTTTCTTGAGCTGATCTTCATCTATCAGACAGGAAGGAGACCAGAGATGGGGCCAAAGAAGTACAAGGCCTGTAATTCCTCCTACCTGCTGGGGGAACAGACTGCTCAAAGGGGATTCAGAAAAGCCTCAGCAATGGAGCCGAGTAAATCACATCCAGCAGCAAGCGCTGCGACCTCCCCTTTGCCACAGCCACCAGTTAAACACAGCTTCAAATAAAACAATGCTGGCAGCGACAGGACGGGTTTCTGTCTCCAGCCTGCACACCCCCACTGCAGAGCTTCCGCCAGGCAGTCCATTTATGTCTAGGAGCAGCCGTGCTGGTGCTTGGACTGTGGCAGAGGCTGCGAGTAAAGCAAAGGCAGCAAAGTGAGACTTTTACTCTGAAAGGCTGCGCAAATCATGATGTAAAACAGCCTCCTCTTCCAGTTCAGCATCTCTGAGAGGAGCGGGAGAAGGATCATGATATGGAGTGAGTCTCTTCCCCTCAGGCTGGGATCTTACAGGCACTTCCTCAAATCTTTCTTCTTTGGCTGCAGTTTAACAGAACAGGGGCCAGCTCAGACAAACCCAGTGATTGCCACGTGGCTCCCTGTACAGACAACCAACAATGGTGTAATGAACGGCATCACCGCCTCCTACCAGACCGACTTAGACCCACCAGCTGAGTGTCATCCGGCCACTGCTGCTAACAGCTGATGAAGAATCAACTTTGGCTTGCCGCAGAGGCCTCCATTTTGGGGTGTGGACGGTGCAAGTTCCATTATTAATCACATTGATTACAGTAGTGCCTAGGAACCCATGAAGGACAGGGTTCTGTACACACATGCACATATAGGAGACAGCCCCTGCCCTCAAGTTCTATTCCACGAGGAGTAACAGTTAATCCAAAGTAAGGACTTAGTTCGGATTAACTTTAAACTGCCGCGTGTAGCCACCAGCAGTTCGTTCAAACTAAGGGGGATTTAAAAATGGCGGCCGGACGGGAACATGCAAATAAAGCCCGGGATATTTAAATCCCGGGCTTCATTTGCAACTCCGGTTGCCTGATTTGCCTACCTAGCTCGAATTAACGAGCTAGTGTAGACATACCCTAAGTGACTGTTGCTGCTTATTAACGGCAGAGTCCATAGTGCCCAAGCTTCCCTGCAGACATCCAGGAGATGTTCCTGTCCCCAGGAGCTCACAGTCTGAGGACTAATGGAGAGGTAGATCAGAGATTAAGGGAAGAGAAATGACAAATATGGATTCTTCTATACAAGTCAAGTCGATTCATTGTAGGTAGCACAGCAGAAGTGGGATTTTATGGGACTTAAGCATGGATTGGTTAGGAGCTCTGCCAAGGAACTCAGAGAGGTTAAAGGGACCATGTGGAAAAAGGCACGGAGGCAACTGTGCCAGAAGCTGAGAAGGAGGCTGATGAAGATGGGAATCCTGGTAGAGTAGAGGAGGAACAAACTGAGCAAGAGAAGATACGCATTTGGGACAGAGTTCTACAGAGCTTTGAAGGTGACAACAAGGTAAATACGTGATGGCAGATGGGAGCCAGCATAGGGATTCAGTGAAAGAGGGACATGATCAAATGTGATTGGCAATGAAGAGGAGCTTGGGAAGCTGCATCCTGTATGGACCCACTTGTTAAAGAAGTCTCACAAGGAATCAGTAGCAAAGCTGGGATTCGCAGTTTTGTTCCAAACTGAACCTCAATTCACTGGAGAGGCTCATGAATCTCAAAAAATATTTTGACTGGAGATGGGAGCAACCCAAAACTAGACTGAGCTTCCCACAATCCTACTGCATTAGTAATACCGAAGGACTTATGCTGCAGACAGATGTGGTATCCAAGATCCCATTTATTCCACTCGGAAGAATCTGTGGAGAGCTTGCTAAGCAGTCACACAGGCAGGTCACTCCTGGCTGGAGATTCTGCTGAGAACCACATACTTGTGCAATTCCCCTCCTCACTATCCAATGCCAGGCCTCCATCTTAGAGCTTCACCAACACCAATGGGGATCAGGGCCATTTCCCCTGCTGCTAGAGGTTGGCTTTTAGACCACTGAACAATAACAAAACAGGGACATGAGCACTAGGAGTGGAAACAGAATCAGCGGGAAAGAGGTTGGTGGTGAATTAACAAAAGCTCCCAGCAAACTGTGGGGCCCAGTTCAGAGAATATTGGGGTTATTCCTTCTGAGCATGGCCTTCAATATTTTCCACAGTGATGCAAATTTTGCAACAGCTCCCCTCCCAGACATACAGAAGTGGATTTGGGTGTCCTTGTTTTTGCTTTTCAAGGACTCAAAATATGCCGTGAGGTGAGGCTTCATAAGAAGGTTGGTTCATTGTCTAGAGCTTTGACCCTATTTATTTTTAGGCAGACCAAAAAAATCCTCACCCATTGAAGCCCATTTCCTCTTCTCTGAGCACTCAGAGAAAGTCTAAAACACAACCACATTCTGCAACAAAGAGTTTCCCTAGGGATTCAAGAGGAAACCCAATTGTGTTGGCTGGTATCTGGCCAGATTGAAGCTCTGCAGATGGGTAGTTGTGTGATTCCGTGTACAAAACCAAAAGCTTGGGTTTTCTCTGAGCTTTGGAGAGATCTCTTGTGTCTTGCGTTATTTCCCACTCTCAGTGTTGGATGGATATGTGTCAAGAGAAGATGCTGTCCCAGGAGTGGGGAAAATTTCCCAACTGGTTTGGTTTCCAGTGGTGGCACTCGATAACCATGATTTGAATTAGAAGCTTCCAGGGGGCATAACCATGCTTACAGATATACAATCCACTTTGCACCGTCGCGCACATGGGTGAATTAAAAATGAATGGCTTTATGTTTTGTGAGCTCTTGCACTAGTCAAATACGAGGGTTCGAATGTCACTGGTAAGCTAGCACGACATTCAGGGCAAATTCATTATTAAAGCCAAATGAATGGTCCTGAAACATATTTCAGCTAGCAGTAAACTATTAGGAGAATTATTCCTCTCCTGGACTGAGCAGAAAAGAAATCCCAGCTCCAAATGGAAAAACCATTGCGATCTTCAGCACTACTGCAGGGAATGGTCTGCACCAGCCAAGGCAGGAGACAGTCTCTCTCTCGCTCTCACCCACACGATCAGCTGCCCATCCTCATTAGGTGCCAAGAGCAGCAGTTTACAGCTTCCCAGAGAAGCCAAATTGGTGCTGTCATGAATTACTGTAACTGCTTGTTCCACACTCTTCAATGATGTCTTTCATTAGGGGCTGATGAGAAAGCAATATGTATTTTATTAACATATGTCCCCCATGTAAGAAGAACAAACCTAATCTTCACTTCATCAGGAAGGGAATCAAGTGAAAGGCTCAGCCAAGCTAACGGATGCCCGGCAGCCGTCTGAGCCCTGGGCCTTACAGAGACTGAACTGTACTGCTGATCCTGAGATGAGGGGGAGACTGGGGCTGAGATTGAAGTATCTGGCCAGGCAGCAGGATGGGAATGGGGGGGAAGCTGTGGGCTTCTACTCCTTCCCCTCTTGAATTTACATGAATTTTGTGCTAGTGAAAGGCAAGTGTGAACCAAGCCTGATTGGGACATAGCTCCACCAAAATGTTGGTGCCCCTAAAATGCCCTCCCTCCCCATCAAAGATACAATTCCTTTCAGACCGAGCCTCCCAACCCTGCTCTAAAAGAGGCTCTTCCGCCTCATTTCCCCCATGCTTCATTCTGTCTCCCTTTTAGGCCCTCAGGTGCACAGGGCCCCACTGTTCGGGTTGGGGCCTCACAGACCACAGGGCCAAGACTCTGACAATCTCCCCATGCTGGGAGGTGCCTGAACTGACACAACACAGCCAGACGTTCTGTCTTTGTACCTAGCACAGGCAGAGCCTGGGCCAGGGACAATGCCACACCCACGGACCCCGCTCCTGCCGAGGAGACAGGACATCGAGGAGTAAGAGAGGAATGCCAGTGTCACAGCCAGCCTGCCTGGCCTCCCTGCTGATGACAAAGCCCACTCTGGGAGGCCTGGCAAGGAGCCTTTTTTTATAAAACAAAACCAAGTACAGAATTGTGTATTATTGGAGCAGAGAGTCCTTAAATGGAACCTACTGGCACACTGCCCCCTCCCCACAAAACCCTTACCCAAGTCAATCCTCCAGCAGGGCACACTGGCAAACGGCTGGGTGCCCAAAGGCCATCCCTAATTGCATTGCAACTGCAATTTTGTACAAAGGAAGTATACAGAATCCAGCACAAAATGCTTCTTGATCCAAGCCACCTGCCCATTTGGCTCAAGATGGAGCTTTGCATGCTGGAATTGTTAGCCCCATGGACCTAACCCTGTGCACTAAAGATGGCTGGCCAGAGGTCACATTATTGAGCGCTGAGAGCCACACTTTGGCAGCCTCTGGGTTACAGAAGCTTTTTAGCATTTTGTATGGTAGGAAAAGGTCATTGTATATAATTGTGGACAGTTACAGAAAGCAATTTCTAGCCGTGCCTATAGCCCTGCTTCTGGGCTTTGGAAATCCAGCAACCTGCCTGCAACGGTTTCATAGTCTAGCTCTAGAGGGGAGGATTTTTTCTCTTTTTGACAAGATAATGTCCTCTTCCAACAAATCATGGCCACAGAATCCCTTCGCCCTCTCTGTGAGGAAAGGAGCCCTGGCCCAGGGAGGCCTCTCCGCGCACCACAGGCGTTTTCACCTGGGGGTTTGCTACAACAGAGATGGCTTTGGCTCTCTCCTCCACATCCTCACACAGTCAGCATTCATTAATAAACAGGGGGAGAGAAAGAAAACCAAACAGAAAGGAAAGAAAGCAAGGGGAGCAGAGAGCAAATAGACATGAAAAAGGCCAAGGAAGGTAGGAGAGCGGTGGAGATAAGTTATTGAAAATGATAAATGAAGAAAAGTAGAGAAAGGAAGCATTCCAAGGCAGCATTTCTACCTTCCGACAGGGGTTCCGTAACTAGCATGTACTCCTTAAAGGCACCAAAGGGAGGGGATAAGATAGGCATGAAAGGCTCTCTTGCTTTCATCTTTGATGCCAAGCTAGTATTTCTCTTCCTGTGCTCAGCTCTGTACATTACAGGCTGACTATGTGAACAGACAGCTGGGCAGGAACAGGCAAGGTGGGGGTGAAATCAACATCTCACCCCTGTAGGGCTAGCATATGATAGAGACACAGTGGGGATACCATTCCCCCCCTTTCCTGAATTAGCACTGAGCCAAAGTCCAAACTGAGGAGGAACATAAGAATGGCCATACTGGGCCAGGCCAAAGCACTTCAGTTTTATTAGCACAAATATTCCTGAAAAGTGAATCTGAAGATCAAACTTTCACAGAAAAGTAAATTCTGAGTTGCTGATTAGATTGTAACACTCACAAAAGCTACTTTTTGGGCAGTGCAGATTAATCCTGGAAATGATCCAGTCAGAGAACAGAAACACCATGTAACTGATGCAACTAACTTGCACAGCTCAAATGACCAGCATTCCCAAATAAGCTGCAGCTTTTACTCCTTGTGTAGATTCCTGAATCACAGTCAATAACAAATAAATCTGACCATTTAATGATTGTTCATGAGCAATTGTGAATAAAACACGCCAAAATTAAATTATTTGTTGTGAATTATTTGCTGAACTGCTCCTAGGTGCACTAAACAGTTTCACTAGCAGATCTGCGGCACCTTAGTGACTAACAAAAATGTAGACGGTATCATGAGCTTTCATGGGCACAACCCACTTCTTCAGATTAATGGAATTAAGGGGTCCGGGGTACAAATAAAAAGCAGAAAAAGAGAGGGGATGGGGAGGGAAAGAGAAAGAAAAAAAGGGAGGAAATATTGTCAATTAGAATGTCCATGCTAAATGAGGCTAACAGAGTGGACTCTAAGTACCCGGTGCTTAGCTATTTACGTCATTAGGATATGGAACGTAGCAGTAGACCAAGTCAGGTCTTTGTTCAGACCTCGTTTCCAGGTGTCAAACTTGTAAACGAAACCAAGTTCTGCAGCGTCTCTCTATAGTTGGTTTTTCAAATTGTCACTTTTAATCCATTAGCGAGTGCCCAGGCACTTACCAGTCTAGTGTCTCTGTCTTAGCAGAAAGTAAACAAACTGCATAGAAGGTGGAAAGTAAACTAGATCTGAAAACCTTCTCCAGGTATTACTCATCTGAAGTATTACTCATTGCAGGGAAGGACATTTTTAGAGTCAATGAAATGTTTACTTTGATGACGTCTTATTATGGCACCCTGTCATATGCAGATACTAGTCCGCTGGCTGGAGAAAGCAAAAAAGAAGTCGATAAAAAAAAATCCTTTCCAGAGTCATATGCCATGCTGAAATGAGAGGATCATCCCAAATAGGAGACATCTTTATAAAACTCAATATTGTGCCTGCACTTGGTGCTTTGTGACCAGGTGTTTGTAGTTGCCAATCCTCATAACTCTATGGGCAAACAAAGGAACTGGTTTGAGCAAGATGATGACACTGACTCTCTCAATCTCAGCTGTTGGGGCTACCCCACTTTGTATAAATGAATAGTCATACATGAGAGAGGTCTAACTCTATAACCTGGTGGCTGGGGTACTCTGTTGGGATGGGGAAGGAGATCCGGATTAACATCTCTGCTGTGTTTGATTTTGAGCAGGAGTTTGAATCTGGGTCCCACTGGCTATTTTGGAGCTGGTCTAGGTCTCTCTGTTTTTGACCAGACTGGACCTGAGCCATCTAGGTGAGAATTCTGTCAAAACTTAAATGTTTTACAGAAATGCAGCAGTTTGGATGGAAAATTGTTTCACTGCAATTTTTTGACCAGCTCTAGAAAGGTGTGTCTACAAACCATGTACCTTATTTTGAGCTTATTTCGAGATCGCCAAATGTCAAAATAGACTCTCTCTACAGTGCCAAATTGTGAAATAGACTGCTATTCCGACAAATCCCTTAATCCTCATGGACGTCAGAATAGCGCGCCCATTATTTCGATTACATTTTGAAATAACGGGTGCGCTGTCAAGATGTGGAAAATGCTATCTTGGGATACCGGAAGGATCCTGAACTAGTGCACCTGTGTAGATGTACCCAAAATGACCTTCCTGAGCCCAGAAAACAATGAATTTACACCCTGAGCAGTGATTACCTCATTTTAGCGCATAACTGCTATTACTGGTCACAAAGAGTCCACCTGCATTGCAGCAACAGGCGTGACTGCAGTGCATCTAGACACACCAGAGCTAGCTTTGTTCTAGGTACTCAAACAATTGCAGTGAAGCCAAAGCAGTAACACGCGCTGAATGAACCCACCTGAGACCCTGGCTACGTATTCAAGTGGCTAGCCCACGCTCCCGCAGCTTCACGGCTAATCGTTATTGGAGCTAGCTAGCTCAAAGGTGTTCACATGAACTGTCACCATGCCTCTGACTGTAATGTAGACATACCCAAAGCTATGCAACCTCTCAATGTGGGACTTGCCCACTTCCAGAAGTAATTCTACAAGCAGACAATCTACTGTGGAACACGCCTATTCCATGTGTCGAGAACTAATTAAGTCAGGAATGAATTACACTATGTGCACAACAGTATTTCCTTTCACTTGCGTCACTGTAAATTTACCAGCCATTGGTAAATCCTCTGATCTCCTGTCTCAGAATCTGCTAGATAAGAAGGACAAACCACTTTTCACTAGCTCCACTTCAATTTAAGAACTTCACTGAGGTTCCTCTGCATCTACTCTGTTCCAGGAGCTTCCACAGTGTCTCCTGAGATAAAAACCCTGCCAGACACCAGTAAAGGAGAGGGCAGATTCTGGCCTAGTATGTGCACGAGCAATGAACCTCAGGATAATTGTATTATGGACATAGGCCTATCATCACAGCGCCATGTGGTGTTGTTTCCTTGGTGATGATCATGGTGTTGCCTAGACAGCACGTAATCCCCAGGAACTGGCAAAACGTTAGCTTGTTTATTTGTAAAGCGTTCAGCCACCTGAGTCTGTCTTAGGAGGAGTTTCCATTTTTGTAGCCTCAAGATAACCCTTTTTTGTCGTCCCCCCCCAAGACTTCTCAAGACATCTCTGGAACATTTCCATTTTGCCTGAAGTAGCTGCCATGCCTGGAAAACAGAAGGGGCTTGGATCACCTCCCACTGTGGGCGGGGAGAGGGTGGCCTGAATGCTAGGGGAGGCTCCCATCAGCATGCTTTCCTTCTTCACCGGTTCAGAACCCTTCCTAATCATGAGCGCTGAACTGAGCACTGATTTCTTATTGCTTCTGAGTGCTGGGCTGGCACACTGTGATGTCTGTACTAGCTGGTCCATGCAGGATGGTAGCAGAGCAGCATGGGGACAGGCACCCAAGTTTGTTAGCATTGGGTTGCTCATGAGCCCAGTGCTGTGTACACAAGCTCTAAGGTTGCTGGTGAATGGAGACACATGTACACTGGCATGTTATTAGAGGCTGGCTCGTGTGCTGAGCTGAGAACACTGGCTTTTTTAAATTAAAAAGAGCAAGGAGGGCCGGACACACCTCTATTAGGAGCACCAACGCCACTGCGTCAGTCAGCCAGCAGGAGGAACTGGAGAGCAGAAGCAACCCCACTAGCCGGTCCTGTCTGGCTTTCAAGACAGAGCAACATGGAAAGAGATGCAGAATGGGGTTGGAGGAGGGCTAAAATCTGTTAGAGGCTGAAAGAAAAACAGGTTTACTGCAAATGGACCTCAGCATAAAAAACCTCCTGCTGCGCTGGCCATCAGCAGTTAACCTTCCACTCTAATCCCCATCGTTAAATCCCTGCTAACGCCCCTGTCCTGCATATGGCCCAGGAGCTCTGTTATCTGACACTTCCAATGTGGTGAGCCTGGCTCCCCACTGCCTTAGCACTCATTAATATCCTCTGGCTGGCTGACGGAGTGAGCAGAAGCCAGCTCCCAAGTCCAGATCAGTTTTGTAGGCAGCTGAGGATGTTTATCAAACACAGAGGATGAAAGCACGGACAAAGAGAAGAGTGCCACTCTCTCTCCCCATCCAGTCACTCTGATGCGTGGGGCCAATCTCATTAAAGACATGCTGGGCTCCCTGGCAGGAATTAATCAGAGATGGCCACCTGGCTAGCTAATTTAGGGGGGTTCTCTGGAGTGGGTCCAGGAGGGGAGCTCACTCTGGAGTTAATGGGGAAGCAAGCAGTCTACACTGCAGATGGCTGGCTGGTGCAGGTTACTGAGGAACACTTTGCCAGGCAAATCTGAGTCTGTTCCAATCAGAGGGCTGGCAAGAATGTGTTAAACTGCCCCTGTTTTGGTCTGAGGCCACGCATCAGAATTTAAGGTGGAATCGCTAGCCTCAGGTCCCCTTGAGGGGCCAAGCGAAGATTAAACGTTCCTTCTGCACCGGTACCTTCTCCTGCCTCTTTCTCCTTGGCCTCAGGTCACAGATGGGTTCTGTCTCATTGAGCACACAGTAATTCTACCACTGTCCCCTGTAACCACCAGTGCAGATCCTTCCTCCAGGATGCAACCTGCACACAATATTGGAAAGCTTTTCATTTCCCTTTCATGTGCGAGCCAAGAGCTCGGGGAGGGCAGAAACTGCACACTGAGAAACGAGCAATTGAAAAAGTTTCTTTTTAAGCCAGGGTTTGGTTTGAGTGGGCTGCTCTGAATTCCCAAGCGATGCAGGAGGCTTTCAGAGTGCACTTGGTGCTTTTCCATGTAGAAAAACAGTGATGAGAAAAATAAGCCGAGGCGTCACAACCTGACCACAGTCAAGCCACCTGAGCCTGCAGCTCACCAGTCTTCATGAGCAGCATCGACCCTGGTCAGCACTGGGAGGGGATACCTCCAGGAGCAAGAAAAACACATCTCCAACAGAACAGAATCCTTCAGGGCTTTGCAGCGTCTTTGGAGCAGAACGAGCTTCCCTCCAAAGCACGAATGAAGCCAGTGCAGCAGCCTGGTGCAATTGGGTGGCATGCTGAGAGAGGTAGAGTTGTTCAGGCGAGATCTAAGACCAAGGCTTTTCAAGAGGCTTGAACTGCTACTGCTGGTGCTGTACCTGGGTGGTGGCTCCTAGCTATCACAGGCTAGTTGTCACATTTAGGTTATTTTGTATCCAAATGGAACTGATTTGTCTGTTTGCCGCAATGCCCTTAACGAGCAAATCCCATCTGAAAATGCACAGACCTGGAACACATGCCCCCATCTAACCCTACTGCCTGGCCTCAGCTGCCGAACAGGGAGAGAGAAGGCTAGGAGCCACTCTGCCAATCAGTCAATAAGCAATACTTCTGCTCCTGCCCAACACTGTTTTCATCAGCTGCAACTGGCAATTTCAATTCAAAGATTCCCTGGGGTCCTGCAGAGCATGCCACTGCTTAGGGGTCTTTGCATTATAGATACACACACCAAGAGCCCTTAGACTAAATTGAGGAAGCTGAAATGAGACCCAGCAAAGATCATTACATTTACCAACTGCACCTCTTGTAATTCCGGCTGGTTGCCCCACACTGGCCCCCCTCTTGGGTCAGATATGTTCAGGGTGGGTCATGGTGCTGAGGAACGAATTCCGACAGGACAGTGAACCTGAGCTGCCAGAATGCTGAGGAATTGGTGAATTCCAGCTGGCTCGTAAATCAGGATCTCTCTAATACTGGGAATGGCTAACGGATGGGTATACTCCTAGACCTGAGGAAAAACTCCAGGAAGCTCAAAAGTGTGTTGCTTTCACTAACAGAAGTGGGTCCAATAAAAAGTTTTACCTCACCCAGCTTTTCTCTCATTGTCCCGGGACTGACACTGCACTACACCTGAGCCGAAGACCTATTTTCTCTGAGTAAAACATTCCATCATAAGTGGGTGGAGGGACATCCTTACGGACTTCACGTAACAGGCCTTTCATTCCACCCGAGGTAGCACCTTGAAGCTAGTGCAGTATCCAGTGAGAGGAGTTCACAAAGGAATACACTCTTAACATTTATCCAGACAAATTCTCTTCCCTTAAGGGCTCTTGAGATGAAAGCACTTTTTTTTTCAGCTAAGCTTTTCAACACTTTTGTGCTTTTCACAGTTGTATTCACTAGCATCCTCATGTTCTCCACCAGGAAGGTAACCCAGGAGATCAAATAACATGACAAAAACTTGTTAATGTACCCTGCCATCCTGCCATGGGGAAAACAGAATACAAAGAAAGGAGTTGAAGATGGCACTCCCTAGTTACAGGCCCAAGCGACAGGGAGAAGGCAGTGTTCTTGCAGTCAGAAAGACATAGAAGATGGCTAGGGCTTCGGACAACAAATCAGCAGCTCTATTAGGCCATGTTGAGCGTTAGTTGATGATGAAGCAAAATACAGGACTGTGTAGCACTTTAAAGACTAACAAGATGGTTTATTAGATGATGAGCTTTTGTGGGCCAGACCCACTTCCTCAGATCACATAGTGGAAGAAAATAGTCACAACCATATATACCAAAGGATATGTGTTCTTTTTTTTAATTGTATCCTTTGGTATATATGGTTGTGACTATTTTCTTCCACTATTTGATCTGAGGAAGTGGGTCTGGCCCACGAAAGCTCATCATCTAATAAACCATCTTGTTAGTCTTTAAAGTGCTACATAGTCCTGCATTTTGCTTCAGCTACACCAGACTAACACGGCTACATTTCTATCACTAGTCTAGTTGATGATGAAGCATCCAGGGAAGAATGTCAGCGACACAGACTGAGGTGCATGGACTGAATGGAGACAGGAGGAGTGCATAGAGAGATCTGAGCATGAAGATGAGAGTTAAGAGCACGAGAGTAGATGAGATCAGGCAGAAAGCAAGTGGAAAGCAAGAAGAGGAAGGGAAAGGGCCTACAGGGCAGCTGGAAGAGGACCACAGTCACTGAGGGTATGTCTACACTACTACCCTAGTTCAAACTAGGGTGGTTAATGTAGTCAATCGAAGATGCAAATGAAGCCCGGGATTTAAATATCCCGGGCTTCATTTGCATCTTGCCGGGCGCCGCCATTTTTAAATCCCCGGTAGTTCGGACTTGTGGAACGAGGTGTAACGGTAGTTCAAATTAGAAAGCCTAATTCAAACTACCTACTCTGTGCCACGTGTAGCCGCGAGCACGGAGTCCGAACTACCGGGGATTTAAAAATGGCAGCACCCGGCAAGATGCAAATGAAGCCCGGGATATTTAAAACCTGGGCTTCATTTGCAACTTCGATTGACTACATTAACCACCTTAGTTCGAACTAGGGTGGTAGTGTAGACATACCCTGGGAGAGAACACTGATCAGCAGTCGGAGGAGAACTAGATGAGGGCAGTACTGTAGATACGTATCACCTTCCACTCTGTCTGCACATGTCCAGGCATTGTCTGGAGCAGGGTATTAACTATATCTTTTCCTCCCCCCCCCCATACCTTACCCAGTGCTAAACCTCCACTGTGGAAGCTTTAGCATGTCATAGGAGCATGGCTGGGTGTGGGATTAATACACCTTACTATGGCCCTGTTTGACATCAAACTCTATTGGTGCAGCATTCAACCAGTAATAAATGTGTGCAAATGCGTTTAGATTGCAAATGCAGGAAAATACTCATTATAAGAATGTAATGATGACAAAAAAAAAAGAGAAATCGTTAATGCCAGCAGTGATATATTGTAAACTGAAGACAAAGACTGTTAGACCGTAATCTCCTTTTCACAAAATACCTTTCTACCACTCCAGTAGTGCAAAGGTAATTTTTACCCTCTTTAAGGGCCTTTTATAAAGTTGTAATGGGGCCTCGGTGTAAATGAGAATGAGATTGGAGATCTGACGTACTCACCTTGGATGGGGAAAAACTTGGTTGAGAATGAAAAGGAATGAAAACCCTAAACTATTTTGGAGCATTGCAAAGGCAGAAATGGCAATTCTGGTTACGGTGAATCCCATTTTACAGAGGAGCTGTTCTGTGATGAAGTGACTTCATTATAAAGAAACTCCCCTGCGTCCTGCACTGCGGTAGTGATTTGTTAAGTGCTGACAATGTGCTCTGCGCTGTACGGGAAACAAATATGAAAAGTCCTTCCCCTGGAGAGCTCACAATCAAACAGAGACATAAAGATGACATGCACAATGTGACCCAAAGGAGGAAGGCACTTGGATTCTTTTTTAATTATTCGATTTTGTATATACAGTAAATAATCTTTTACTCCCAAATATCACGTACATTAACTACCTACCAGGCTGCCCTCAGCTCCTAAGCAACATTCATCTTAATCCTGGTTTTGCAAATCACTGGCGAGACCCAGACATTTTGCCCCATGTGAGGGGTGAAAGCCTGCATGGAAACATCCTGTGATACTTACTCAGCTTTCCACACTCTTAAACATGTCAAACTCCTTCCTGTGATCATCTCTAGCCAGTCCCCTTTCCAATCTTCTCCCATCCTCTCTGACCCTCCACAATTCGCCGTCAGCCTGTACAGAGCTGGAAATCTAAACTCCTGCTGCTGCAAGAGTTTATGTAATTCCAGTGACTTCATTATTGTGACTTCATTATTTGTAACACGAACAATGACTTTTCCCTGCAGTTCGAGCCTGGAGAGCTCTCCACTCTATTCCCTTTATTTTAATGAGTGAAGAGGCTGACTTTCCACTTGCTTGCATCTCCACCCTCTCCAATCTACAATACTTCACTAATGTTTGGGGAGGGAGGGTATTCATATAAAGCCTCGTTCAGAACACAGAGCATGGAAGGTCTGAGGAGCGGACCTGTTAGCTTTCAATCCTCCCCCACAGCAGACTAACATGAAGGCTGACCTGCAGAATTGGCTTTCCTCTTCTATTCCTTCAGGGAAAAAGGGGCCAGACTCTCTATTTCTGGCTACTCTGCTAAGGGCAGCTCCCAATCTGCAGGCATTATCTGAGGTAAGTGCCTGCCAGCTCTCACAGAAAGCTGGTCTGTCCAAGCATGAGCACGGCACTGGAGAAGAAGGACTGGGGATCTTACCTGCCGGACATCCAGCTGGTACTTGAGAATGGGATCCACTGCATCAGGTTCCTTCTGTGTCCACTGCAAGACATAAGAGTAGTTCTTGGATTGCTTCTGGCTCTGGGTGGGGTTGGGAGTATCGTAGTAAAACTCTGGGTTGTAAGCTTTTGCTGGGAAAGAAAAGAAAGAAGAGAGAGGGGAAGGGTAGGGGTGGGGTGGGAATTTAAGTTATAACGTGAGATGGCGAGGGTGGTGAGACTTCACTCCCCAACATATCAGCCCAACTGCAGCGGAGGAGGCACTCTGCACCCAGGGGCACAGGCTGGCACCATGCCACACACCTCATTCACATTTGAAGTGCCACTCAAACCATATGTTTCGATGCTCCCATTTCCACATGCACTATGGAGAGGGGGAGAGGGAAGGTCACAAAAACCAGTGACCCCAGCATGCCACGACACTGCACCAGAGAAGGCAGCAATGGGTTCAATTCTGTGGTAGAACTAGCTCGGATCTCCCTTCTGTTTGTAGTTTATCACTTTCCAGTGATATCTTTGTTACTCCTGTTTCATCAGCTGCTTTACAGAGCTGCCTGCTGACAATCCCGCGGAAAAGATCCTTCCGGGCAATGGACCATAGTTTTCTGTTCAGGGGGAAAGATCTGATTTCTCAGCCAATGTCTGCTCCTAGAAATGAAGAGCTGCACCAGAAAAGAGAGACAGGGGAAACATGCACTAGAAAGAGGCTAGAAGGTTGGTGGCAGATATAAAAGGCGGGGGGAGGCACTGCCCTCCCAAACTGCCAGGCCCACACTCCGTCCCCAGAATGCCTACTGCTTCAGCATGGCTTCCAACAGGCGTTCTGGGGGCGAAGTGTTGCTGCTCCAGGCGTCAGCCATGCTGGGGATGTTGGAGCAGTGTGCACTCCCCATGCTCCAGGGCGGGGAGACTCCTGTGGCGGGCTGAAGGCTTGCCCCTGTGGTGGTGGTGGCTTGGCCTTCACAGAGGGTGGGGCCTCAGGAAGAAGGGACAGGGCTGGGGCCTAGCTTCCCCCAGCCCTGTGTTCACTCACCACCCATGATGGTTGGCAACAGAAAGATTTTCCACAGGGCAGCAGCAGCCCTTTATCTTCCTCTGCCTCCACAAAAAAGCTGCAAAGCGAGCTGGCTTTGTTACAGGAACTGGTTGGGGTAAAATAAGACCCAATCCAAAACTGTTCCCAAGACTGGCCCTTCCCTCTGTGCACCTGTGTTTCTGGCCAAAGGAGTCAACAAAACACCACACAGCAAGTGCTCTCCAGCCTCGAGGAGTTTGAATAAGATTTCGGGAAGCATCCAGGGCTTAATTGAATGGAATCCTGTGCCTGAGGAGGATCATCCAGCCCCTGAAAGTTGCCCATCCTTAGATGCCGGAACAAAGCACCAGGGGCGAGAATCTGAGTTTGGACACCCAGGTGTCAATCCATAGTTTCATACATTCCAAAGCCAGAAAAGACCCCTGTGATGATCTCCTCTGACCTCCTGAACAGCACAGGCCAAAGATCTACCCCAGAATAATCCCTAGAGCAGAGCTTTTATTTAGAGAAACATCCATTCCTAGTTTAAAATGGTTGCTGATGGAGACTGCACCACAACCCTTCGTAAATTATACCAATGGCCAATTATTCTCACAGTTAAAGATTTACACCTTATTTCCAGTCTGATTTTTGTGCAGCTTCAACTGTCAGCCATTAGATAATTTTACACTTTTCTCTGCCAGAGCCTATTATTAAACATCTGCTCCACAGGTAAATATTTATAAACTGGAATCAAGTAATCACTTATCCTTCTTTTTGCTAAGATAAAGAGATGATGCTCCTTGAGTCATAAGAACATGAGAACATACATACTGGGTTCAAGCAAAGGTCCATCTAGCTCAGTATCCTGTCTTCTGACACTGGCAATGTAAGAGCCGCAGAGGAAATGAAGTGATCTCACTCCTGGCACCCATTCCCAGCTTCTGACCAAGGCTGGGAACACAAACCCTGCCCACCGGTGGGGCGATCTTCCATAAGGACTTTCCCTCTTATCCCATTACAGTCTCTCTTGAGGAGGAATGTTTTTAAATCTTTCAGTCATTCTCCTGGCTCTTCTCTGACCCCTCTCTAATTTTCAACATCGTTCTTCAATTCTGGGTACCAGAATTGAACATAGTCTTCTGGCAGCAGTTACACCTGTGCCAAGTCCTCCTACTCGACATAACCTCAGTCCTCCTATTCAACATCCTCCTGTTTGTGCATCCCAGGATTACATTAGTTCCTTTGGCCATCACAGTGCACCAGGAGCTCGTGTTCAGCTGATGATCTACCACAATTCCCAAATATTTTCCAGGGTCACTGATTCCCAGGATAGACTCCCCCATCCTCTAAGGACACCCCTTGTTCTTTGTTCCGATTTACATTTAGCCACATCAAAATACATAGTTACCATGCCATTCATATTGCTCTTCGGTGACTTACGCTCTAATATTACCTTTCCCTCCAATTTTTGGGTCATTTGCAAATTTTATCAGTGATGATTTTATGTTTTCTTCCAGGTCATTAATGTCAAAAATGTTATTTGTCAGCTGAAGAAGTGGGTTGTGCCCACGAAAGCTCATGATACCATCCATATATAGTTTTGGTTAGTCTCTAAGGGTATGTCTACACTACCACCCTAGTTCGAACTAGGGTGGTAATGTAGGCAACCGGAGTTGCAAATGAAGCCCGGGATTTGAATTTCCCGGGCTTCATTTGCATAAAGCCGGGCGCCGCCATTTTTAAATGTCCGCTAGTGCGGACTCCATGCCGCGCGGCTACACGCGGCACGGAGTCCGCACTAGCGGACATTTAAAAATGGCGGCGCCCGGCTTTATGCAAATGAAGCCCGGGAAATTCAAATCCCGGGCTTCATTTGCAACTGCGGTTGCCTACATTACCACCCTAGTTCGAACTAGGGTGGTAGTGTAGACATACCCAAAGTGCTACTGAACCATTGTTGTTTTTGAAGTTTTTTTAGCTACAAACTAACATGGCTACCCCCGAGAATGTTAATAGAGTCGCTGTACCCAGCTTAATGGAGTTGATCTAGGTTTGCACGCTCATGACTGAGCTCAAAACCTGGGCAAGAGCAAAAAGGGGGCAAGGCAAGAGATGGGCCTGAATCAGAAGTCTCTTGGGACTTTATGCGAGTCCAGATGCAGGTGTGAATTTCCCAGACTGGGGCCATCTCTAGATAGCATGGGTTGGAGGAGTGCACAGCAACTATACATATCACTGCCCCCCGACCTCTGCCACTACCAGAGCATGCTCCCGCCATTTTCCATCAAATGCACAGGCCCTGTCATTGTAGCATGGTGTGATCAGCCTGGGAAGGATTCAGTATTTGTTTTCTGTGAACTCTGATGGATGATACGAATGCTTATACACAAGTCTTTTTTTCTTGTTATTTTTATCGACTTAAATTTTTGCACAAGCAAGAAGTTCAGAACCACCTCAAAGACTAATTACTACTTATTCAACTTGTATTGACTGTGGAAGTCAAGTTTCATAATGGATTCCAAAATGATGATAATTACCATCTTGCATAACATTAATTCCTTATTAATTGATTCTGAGAAGTGGCAGCAAAGAGGGAAAAAAAAGAAGCCCTTTAATAAGGGCTGCGGCATATCAGATACTTTTAAAACTTCCATTGTGGAAAGCGGAAATGTCGCTGGACTTTTTCCAACTGTTTTAGGATGAAAGGAGAACCAGACAATTACACATTCAGATCATGTTTTATGGATCTTGTATGTAAGACTATGTCTACACTGCACTCTTATTTTGAAATATTTAATGTTATTCACAGCAAGCCCGTTATTTCAAAATAATTTTGAAATAACAGGCTTCTTACGCCGACGTCTGTAATCCTCATTTCACGAGGAGCAAGGGAAGTCGAAGGAAGCGTGTTCTTCCTTTGACTTCCTGCAGCGTGAACAGCGCCAAAAGGTGAGTTAAGGTACTTGGACTTCAGCTACGCAATTAACGTAGCTGAAGCTGCGTATCTTAACTCGACGTTAGCCCGCAATGTAGACATCCCCTAAGTGAAGCTGAAGAGCAGATGAGCACTGACCAGTCCATAGGAGGACAATGGCAACGCTGCTAATCTTTACAACATGTAAGTGCAGGGGGCTGACAAACTTCTGGGCCCCTGGGCAAGGTGGGGGGTGGGGATGGCTCTGCGCTCCTGGAAGTGAGGGGCCTCAAGTAGAAGGGGCGGGCCTGGGGGCAGCTAGCCCTCAGTGCTGCCCCAAGTGCACCACACCACTTCTCCTGCCAGCCTTTAGCATTGCCCAGAGTGCACCACCCAGGGTTCAAGCACTGATCTAAAGCAGGGGTGCGCATACTTTTTTCAACCGTGACCCCCACAGCTGGGCCTGGCTGTTCGCAGCTGTGCGGAGTGGCGACCCCCCAGGAAGACATCTGCCACTCCCTTGGGGGTTGCGCACCACTGATCTAAAGGGCCCACAGCTCTGGCCACCACTCCTGCTGCTAGAGCCCTGCTCCCTTTTGACTTGCTGGGCCCAATGCCCATTTCACCCTTCTCTTCCGCCCCCACTATCGGCAAGCCTGTGGATGGGGGATGGATGCAGGACAGTGTAGAAGCATTGGCAACCTGTGTCTCTGGAGGAGGGGGAACAGGAGGGCACTTGGCTTCAGCAGTCATAACATAGGGGAGCACGTGAGTCATGATCCCACATGCTCCCCACACGTCACCTATGTCCAGGAGTCAGATTGTGCCTGTAAAACGTGACAAGCTAATTCCTTACCTGTAGAAGAAGCTAACACCTCCATACCCCCATCCATCTTAGAATCCTTACATGGGCCCCATGATCACAGTACCTGAGCACTCAGGATCTTTAATGGATCACAGCACCCCATAACACAGGATGGTCCTGTTTTCATTGTGCAGATGGGGAACTGAAGCACCGAGAGGTTAAGTGATTTGCCCAAGGTCACACAATAAGTTTGTGGCAGGTCAGGGTGGCTCAAGTCCCAGAAGTTTCAGGCAGCTTTATGAGCGCTGAACCGTATATGCTTGACCGTATATGCTGGGTGCATACAAATGGGCAGAGAAGTTAGGGATCTGCACGCTAGCACTGGAAATCGAGGCCCTGGTCTTGAGAAAGGCTGGAACTGAAGGAACACTTGTCATAGTCACCTCTTGGATGGTGCTGGCTGTTAAGGGAATCCTGTCTCATGGGACTGAGCACCGCAAACTGAATGGCATTAACCCATTAATTACCAGCTCCAGGAAGGAATCCATGTGCTGGAAGCATTTCCAAGTTCACCAGGAATGAGTAAGCTTGTTAGGGACAGAGTGTGGTTTGACAGAGCACAATGGCCTACATTTCACAGTGCTGGCTGCAAGTTAGGGAGGAAAGGGGGGTAAGTTACGGAAAGAAGCCTAACGCTGGAGGTCTGAAGGGATAAGGGAAGGTTCACTGGAGAAGGGGATGTAGCTAATCAAAATAGGCTTTTCCCTTGGCACACGCCTGGAACATCCTAAGGCCAGCATGGTACCAGTGCCTGAGAAATGACTTAGTGGAAGATGTGAAATAAAAGAGGTCCCACCAGCCCTCCTCTATACAAATACTTAATCTGCAGGACGATGGAGTGTAAATCTATCCCTTTAGAAACCAGAGCCCAAGTCAAGCTTCAGGTCAAGGGAAAACCAGTTTTAACGATCGGCAGAAGTGGCTAGGTCAGACGGGTGGTTTTAGCTCAAGTACTGCTGCCCCTTTTTGCTGCCCAAGGAGCCGGAAAGGATTTCACTTGTAGTATAGGCTGGATTTGCACAAACCCAGCAGCAAATCCACTGAGTAAGAGCCCCTGATCCTGCTTAGTTTTTACCTCAGCCGAGAGATCTGGAGAAACAAGAGAAACCTGCACCAAAGGAATGGCTTTGTTTTAGAAAAGGGGACTGGAGGTCTCCAGGAGCTGATGACGGGATGCTGAATCTTACACACCCACATGATCAACATTTACACCCAATTACGATGGTCTATAGCTGAGAGCAGAAAGCCTCAGACTTCTGTACAGCAGCCTATGTGAAATGAGTTTGGTGGGTGTCACTCCTGTTCCTTAGAGGACGTGTTAACACCACAGAAACACACCAATCCAACAAGCACCAATGAGCCCCCTTCTAAATGGTGGCAGCAGAGGCACTAAGGGGGTACATGAGAAACGGGGGCTGCGCTCCCCACTCAGTACCCCCGGAGCTCGACTAAAGCACACTGGTTGAGAGAAAGAGCCTCCATGTCCAGGGCTCGCCAGCCACAAAGCAAAGCACTGAAAACCAGCCCCAGGAGATGGCAGTGTGTGAGACTTACCAGACACCTGGAAGAGGCAGGTGGAGACCCCCACATCATTGGAGATGCTGCACTCGTAGCTACCACTGCTCTCCCGAGTCACGCTGTCCACCTTCAACTCCGAGTAGTCCTGCTGCTCACTGGGAGGCAGGGTCACGAGGTTCCCATTGAAGCGCCAGACGGCCGTGGCTACCTTCAGGGGGCTCCCTTTCAGCATGGTGCACCGCAGGGTGACACTGCGGCCTAGGCCCTGGCGGATATCCTGAGAAGTTGGCTCCACCACCGGAGGGACTAGTAATGGTAATGACAAGAACAGAAAGGAAATCCATCAGAGGAATGGCAGTCTGCTTCCACGGCTAGACCCTCACTGGTTGCGCATCATCTCTCAATACTCCCATCCCCACTGCTCTTAACTGTGTATTGCTCCCCCTTGCTAGGGCAGCAATGACCTGTACAATCAACAGCTGCTTTAGCCATTTGCCAGCCACTCATGACGGGCCTGGGGCAGCTTGCAACCTCCCGCATCTCCATTATGTAGGGGCAGCCCATGGAGAGAACAGGTCCCAGATCTAGATATAAGCTGCCAAGGTAGAACATTATATGCTGAGCCCTAGAATATCAGCCCCCTGAACCTTCATATTAAATGAAGCCCACATTGCCCCGTCCCACCACCTGCATTTTCCCCGCAAACCCTAAATCAGAACAAGAAGGGTAGTAATTCCTCCAAGACAGTGTGAGCTGCAAACACAAAGTAACTCTCATGCAGAAATCTGTTTTCTCCTGTGCAACTTAGTACAGAGAAGGGTTACAATAGATCAGATAGAGGCCTGTCCCTTGGTAGGATAACACCTGTCAGCCCTTAGAGAACACAGATCCCTTTGTAGGCCGTTGGGGTGTTAAAGGGATGTAATGGATGCAAGAAGCCAGAGATGTACAAGACAGCAGAGTCTAGTGGTTAGATCAGGGGACTGGATGTCAGGACTTCAAGTTCTGTTTTCATGTTTACCATTGACTGACTGACCTTGGCAGGCAAACCACTTCCTCCCTCAATGCTTCATTCTCCTGACCCTTCACAAGGGGCTAACACCACTGATTTTCCTTCCTGGAGGTAAGGCGGCTATGAAAAACGATGAAGGTTCAGAACACTCGTTGAGAACCTCTGGAATGCATGAGTGAGGCACAGGGGAGGGACACGGCATGGTGACAGCATGAGCCACTGCTGCTTGGGCTGTACCGGTTTGATGTACTAACAGAGGACTCTGGTCACCAGGGCTATTGATCCAGCACCTTCCGACAGCACTACACTACTGACTGAAAGTAAGAGTGGGGAAAAACACAAGCTCTCTTGCTCGAATGAGTGTGGCTGCCCCCGTGAGAGGGCAGAATCTTACTCTTGCACTGCCAAAAAGCTCCAAGAGAGAGAGCACCGAGATGTCTTTCCATGCATCTAGTACTGTGTGTCTTCCTCTGTGCACCTGGGAGCATCTACAGCCCTGTGAGCAACATCGACCCCAGCACGACAAAATCTCTTCCACCACAGGAGAAACAGCATGTCCAGGGCTGGTACAACAGCGTCTCCTCTCCCAGGTCACCCTTGCTTGACAGTAACCATCTTGTTTTCCAGGTACCTGGCCCAGCTCTCAGCCTTTTGATCCTCTTCTGTGGTTAAATGGATTAAAAACAGCCCTGAACGGAGCGTGTGATGCCCTGTTGAGTGGCATGGTCAGCTCATTACAGATGGCATGCTAGCGGCGTGTCTCAGCAGGCGCTCTAAGAGCTGACTTGCCTTTGGCTTGCATGTCTCCCACCTCACAGTGTTATAATGTGAGAAGTTGTTTGATTAGCCCTAGTGCCACGAACGTGTCATCTTCATCCCCAGCTGCTATCCCATTTCTTGGGTCACATCTGCTCCTGAGAGGAAGCTGTTCTAATCGAGACCGTCTGGTGAGGTGGAAAAAAAAAGAGACGGCTTCAAAAGTGACATGGCAGCGACAGACGCAGTCAGCCAAAGCAAACAAGTTTGTGGGGTTGGAGGGGGCAGCCACCACTTCATAGCACTGAGGAGGCCATGGAGATCCGTGAGATCTGCCGAACCAGGGTAGGTCACTAGGCTGGAGAAGGGGGCCAGGAGCTAGACAAAAAGGTCCCCTTGCTGGCTACAGGGACACCCTGCTCCTTAATAGAGAGGCACTATATGAGGGCAGAAGGAAGACAAGAGAGGAGCAGGGGCAGGGCTGGGAGATCCCAGTTCTTGCCTCAGGGTCCAGGAGCTGCAGGGTCCAGGAGCTGCAACTCTAAATGTGCTCGGGGGGGGGGGGGGGGGGGAGAGAATAGGGAATGAAGATTCCCTACTTAATCTAGACTGCCAGCAGGGTTTGGGCCTATGTTACCATCACTCTCTTCTGCATGGGCAACGGTAAAATAAAATGCTGCATCTGGTTAGGTTATGCCCTGGATGGAGATGCCCACCTCCTCAAACACAAGACAGCACGTCACAAACTTTAAAGCATGGGGCACTGTCCTGCTCGAAGTACCATAAAACCTAGATCTTGGGTGCATGAAGGTCCCTTGACATGCTTGAGGGAGTTATGGAGCTAGCCCTGGTCTCCTGGCTAAATTCCAACATTCAACCTTCCTAAATTCCTTTCCATTTCTCCCCTTACACGCTGTTGTGTAGTGCTGGTGTGTGCTGTAAAGCACCTGCTATGATCCCCCCCAGAGGTGGCTGCGTTCAGCATAGGAGCAATCTCTGAAAACACAGCATTCCAGGGTACTTCCGCCTGAAACGTACTATGCAAATGTACAGACTCCTGTCTTCCTCCTGTGCCAAATAAACCGTAGAACAGAAGCATGGCAAGAAGTATTATGAAAAGGCTGAAGAGGGCAGAGCATTCCCCTGCCAGACAGTGTTAAAGCAGCATCATTTCTCCAACAGGTTCATTCAGATGCTGCTGCTGTGAAAACACAGGGCAAAGCAAGCCCGCCTTAGCTGTAAAATTATTTTGCAACTGTAAAAATCATAGCCACTCACCTGCTTGTTAGGAACAAATAAAATCAACCAAATTAAGGTGGTTTCACTGGTCATCCCAGAGATCTGAAAGCCAAGAGAGACTCTATCCAGCACCCTCATAGCAGCCAGTCTGAGATATTTGCAGAGAATGGGGCTGCCAGGGTAGCAGGGCCATTTTTAGTGAAAGTCACAGGGAACATGTGACAAATAAGAACAGGAGTCAGGGAAGTAGTGTAAAGAAATATCAAGTGCTGGGGTGAAGTTTTGGGTCCTAGTCATGGTCTAATGTTCTTTGTTTCCTGGAACTTACTAGATCCACGCTTGTGCAGCCATACCAGAGGGTAGAGAAATAGTTGCAGGTCCACAGCCAACCTTTTAGAACCAGTTTTGTAAAGCCTTTTTTTATCCTAGCTTCAGAGAAGGGAGAAGCCACGTTTCCTCACAAAGGAATCAAAGTCGCCAGATGGGAACTCCAGTCCATTGTCTCCTTGGACTGTTACTGTGTGGCCTCCAATGCTGCCTACGATGGTAACCCAGAAAGTTTTCAGTGAACTGTCCTTGTATCGGGTCCACCTGCCCCACAGAAACATCCACAAATGTCAAGGAAACGTCCTCCCAGCCCCAGGAAAGTCACAGGAGCCACAAGTCATATGACCACAGCACAGCTAGGTCCTGCCCCAGGGCACAAAGCCTGAGAAAATTGGTTTTGATAATAGGATGGAGTCCTCGCCACTGGCAGCTGCTACGTGTCCTTGTCCATGGATTCACATCACTGTGGACTCTTGTCACGAAGAGTGCCCGGCCAAACAGTGCCCCCATGAGATGGAGGGGATGTGGTGCGAGCATGGCTAGGCAGCCCCTTCCCATTTTTTTCTAGTTGGGGCCACAGCCCCTTAGGCCTGGGATCATTATTTACACTTGGCTTTACAGCAGGTGCGAAACGCTATGCAGAAAGCCAAGAGACACACCCAGGTCCCTGCCTGGAGCTTGCAGGGCAAAGGCATGAATGCACATGTGCAAAGAGATTGGCCTGGGCCCCCAAGATAGGTGGAGCCTGAAAGAAGAAGGAGACTCAGCTGGCACTAGCTGAGAAGCTCCTCCTCCAGAGAAAGGCAGGAAGTGAGGAATGGCAGGAGAAAAGGGAGAGAAGCCTGGACAGGACCGAGCGAGGGGGAAGGAGTCTGGGCTGGAGATTCAGGTGATAGCACAGTGCTGTAGTGAGCTGGGGAGGGGAGAGGGGGGGTGCTTGAGCTGCATGGGGAAGGTGATGGACAAGCCAGTGCACAGACGCAAGGATCCAGTTAACTCGAGTCAGAAATGAACTAGCCCCAAAGGCAGCACCAATAGGGGCCTGAGCCCCAAATCCGAACTCTGTCTCCTCCCAAAACAGCCAGACTCTGGTCTTTGCAGGCTGAAAAAGATGAATTCCATCTCGCTTTTCCCAAGAACATCCAGGATCCTCAGCATGGCCTGATTCTGGTCAGGACTAAGCCCAGGAGCAACGAGTACTCTGCAGATCTCAAAGCCCTTTACTAACACTAATGAATTTTGAACCAGGCTGCCCCAGAGCTGGCCTCCTTGCTATTTCACAGCTAGAGAAACTGAGGCCCGGGGCAGGCAACTGGTGTGCGCAAGGAAGGCATGAAGTGAGGGATGGCAGCAGCAGAGCTGGGAATCCTGGAGTCCTGCTGCCTTAGATCTGTGCTTTCACCACCAGACCCGGACCTCATCTCCTGTCACACAGCTCCATGTGGAGCCTCTGGGGTATGTCTACACTGCAGTAAGATACCCACGGCTGGCCCGCTTCCGCTGAGCCAAACCCATGGAGCTATGAAACCATGGTGTAGATGTCTGGGCTCAGGCTGCAACACAGGCTGAGATCCTCCCCTTCTCAGGGTCCAGAAACTGGGCTCCAGCCCTAGCCTGAACATCTATGTCATGGTTTTACAGCCCTGCGAGCCGGAATCAGTGGACACTGGCCAGCAGCAGGTGGTGGATTGCCTGATGGCCATACTTTCAGAAATTCCTTAGCTTTTATTCAAAACAGAGGAAAATAAATTCCAACTGCGAGTGATAGAAATAGCAAAGTCTCTAGACGAGAGAGCGATTTTATGTTCAGCAGCCTTAGACTCTCCGCTGCACAACGCTCCTGCCAAACTTAGACACAAACTTAAAATGCAAACTGCACCCTCTACCCCAGAGGCTGGTCACCAAATGGAAGAGAGCAGCTCCTGCAGATTCCATTTTATCCCCCAGCATGAGCGGACATAACTGACCCCTAAATTCTCCGATTACCAGAGTAAAAGAACAAAGTGAAGACTCATTTGCTGGAGAGAAAGACTGCCTGGTACTCCTCACATGGACACACTGGCAGCCACCTCATTTGCCTGTCGCTGAGGTTCAGCGTTACCACCACCACCTCGCTAAAGGTTGTTGGCACCCACCCACTGATCTGCAGCACAGCATACCAAGCAGGGGGATCAAGCAGGAATCTCCTCTTCTATCCGCAGCACCAGATCGCAGGAAGGCAGAGAGGCCAAGGCACTGGGGAAGGGGGACGTCAGTCTACGATGACACTACGCCAGTTCCTGCGGCTACTACTCTGTGTGCCTATTGGGCCCTAGGGTATGTGGAGCTCTGTGTAACTGCTGATAGCTGTCCTATCCCACGCAATACTGCAACAAATCCTCTGCCACCAAGGGAGTCATGGCCATCACAACACTGTACAATGGGCTAGCAACAAGCTTTTCTGGACAAAGTGTGTGTGTGTGTGTGGGATTGGCTTTGGGCTCCCCTCCCCAAAAGGGGTGCGGCCTTGGGCATAAGGGGTGGGGCAAGCCTCCACCACACAACCTTTGGGTCCAGTGGCAAGTTGAAGGGCCCTGCCCAGGCGTTGGCTGATGCTGTTGCCACGGTAGCAGTGGTGGTGGGCTGGAGCCTCAGGCCCTTTAAAAGAATTGGGTTTCAGGGCAACTTCCCCCTTTACTCCCTCCTCCATCGGCAGCCCTGCCTGTACACCAAAGAGCAACTCATTCTCTTGTTCCAAAAGCACAGACCCTTCCCTCTCCTGCCCCCAGTTCAACAGGACCTATGCTGCTGAAACCCAGAGCTGAGCCATGTGGCCACCAGCCAAGGGCATGCACAAGCATACATGCTAGTGGAAGGGTGCTAATGAGCCCCAACCAAAGCAGTTTTCCATCTGGAAACACCTATGTTAGGGACATTTACTAGAAAAGTACATGAGACTGAGCATGTCAAATAGGAAATGGTACAGCCTATTGGTTAGAGCAGGGGAGCATCAATAACAATCTCTCAGGGCTAATCTCGACTCCTACGCAGACACTCGCTGTGGTGTTGCACAAGCTCTTTGCTGCTCCATGACTCAGTTTCCCCATCTGTGAAATCGGAGTGATTGTAATATCAACCCAACTCGCATAGTGGAGTCCAAGAATTGTGTGTCATTTAAATGGTTTGAACCAAAGCTCTGAGAATTCCCATTCTCACTAATACAATAAAATCTGATTTGGCACACTGTGTTCAGAGCTGAGAAGGGAGGGCAGGCTGGGGTTCAGAGGACAGAAGGATAGTCTTAATGCCAGTCACATACCTTTATGTTTTTAAAAGAGAAAGTTAAAACATATGCACACGCAGGCTGAATCTCAGCTTTCCAGCTCTCTTCTTCTACCAACTACCGAAGCCAATTAACTCAGCTAGTCAAATCTTATTGTAGTAAAGATTTTGTTTAGTGATTTATTCTGCGATTTTGATTTGTATCTTACACTACTGTTTCACCTCAGTAAGTGTTAGAATAGAGTCCATTCCGGGTGGGAATCTCCAGACCTTTTGCCCCCACCCACACTCCTCCTAAAAACATACTTAGTGCAAATATGCTGGAGCTCTGCTTAGACGGAGCATCCAATTAATTCATCGTAACGAGACACTACACAGACAAGTACTCCCCTGCAGTGTAAAGCCACATCATTCCGATGGCTGTGTTACCTTGAAGTGCTAGATTTCAGCACACTTGGTTTCCTTAATTGAAAAAAAATGATTCAAAAAAGATGGAGCATACATAGTAGAACTCTATCTCTCACCCACACAGTGTAACACACACACACACACACACACACACACACACACACACACACACACACACACACACACACACACATTACTCTCACTCATCACCAGATCAGACAGGGCATGTATGCAAGCGTGAAAAGTGAAAATAATGAACATCCCCATTTCAGAATAGGCTACAGCATGCTGTTGTCTTAGTTACTAACACAGCAACAGCATAGAGCAATTCCAGGATTTTAGCACAATTTTAGAAAGAAATACTATAACCAAGCCACAGTCAATTAGGACTTTACTATTTTGCTAACAGCAGCTACATGGACCTTCATGGCAACGGCTATGATAGAACTCAGATTTGCCTACCCTGGAAACTCCCTTGGCTGTTAGCATTATAGGACCTATGACACACAGTTGAGGTTCTGTTTCCATTTTCCAGGAGACATTGGTGTAAATGCACGCAAAGGCATGGAAATTCACAGTAATACCTTTCTAATGACACATCAGGATAGCAACAACCTTCAATTCCTCCTGTGGCGTTTCTATCCAACCATTCATTAAACATCAGTCAATTATACCGTACCCAAAACATTTCCTGTGCTAATCTAGATGTAGATACTTTTGGAAAACATTTCCTCCTGCTTTTAAACAGCAAAACCAGTTAGGGTCAGGAAGTACAGCATCTCAGTCCCAGCTGAACCCACAGGGGGAATTCAGGGAGGGAAATGGGATCACCCAGACAAGTATAGACATGATAAATCAACCACTGAGTACTCTCCTGTCGACTCCAGCATTCCACCAGAACAAGCAAAGTAGAGTTGATGGGAAAGCGTCAGCTGTTGACTCTCCCCAGTAAAGACGCTGAGGTAAGCAGACCTCAGCACAGTGCTAAAGTTGCGTTACTTAAGTTGATGGCCCGCAGTAGTGTAGACTAGGCCTTATATGCAGCAAGACATTTCAAGCCCTCTTCACAGCGTGGGTGGACACCTCTGCACCCCAGCAAACCCAGGCTGGCAGGGGGCACAGTTCCTATGGAAGAACCGAAAGCCCCCACTGCATTCACAAGCAGGACACAGAGACGCTCTCGGCCACGTTTCACTCTTAACTCTCCAAGCCCTTGACAAGGTCACTCTGGCATTTATTCTAACTCTTTACATTTCCCCTTTCCCTCCTCCTCCCCTCCCCTCCTCTGATCATCACCAGCCAAGAGCACAGCTTTATTTTACACTCTGGCTTAATTCTCTCTGGGGACAAACAGGGCCTCGGAGTTTTAAATGCCAGCAGTCACATACAAGGGAAAAAGAGAAAAGAAAGAAAATTGAATGTGCTGCTCTGCCTGAGTCTTTTGAGCATCACAGAGGGCTGCAGGGAACCAGCACTCAGTGGCTGCCAGAGACAGATGCACAAAATCCAGCAATAAGGGCGAGGGTAGACAGCAGCTGGTACCATTTCCACCTTGTGAAAAGAATCACAGAGAGCAAAACTAAGCCCCCAGCACTAGTGAGAAGGGAAAGTGAAAGCAGACCTGTTGGCAGAGACAATATCTAGTGTGCAGATCCAGGGACAAGCCCCTCCAGATTCCCAGGCAAGACTTTGGAACAAATCAGAAAGGAGACTGGTAATCTTCCCTGGCTTTAGATTGAGACAGGACTTTAGGCAATTAGCAAATGCTATTGGCATATCCATGCAACACAGACCTGATCAATGACGTTCATGCTTCTGTGCCTCCCGGTGGAGGTTCAGCACCTCGAGTTAAGGAATTCCCCAGTAAGATGGGACATGAGTTAAGTGTGAAGCGCAGCCAATGCTTCCTGCCGCTGGGGAACAGCCCTTCTATATGCAAGAGTCTTCTCCCTCCCAAGACATCACTTTTGAAGTCATTATAACAAAAGGCCCAGATGGATAACGAGATGCATATCTTTATCCAAACCAAATGACAAATCTTTGGTTCCCACGGCTGCTCAACCGGCAGCCAATTAGCACCATTTGTGGATTTGATTTCTGTGGAATAGTACTGCCTGCTAGGAATTGGACTGAGACCCCCTCTGGTTTCCCACTACACATTTCACACAGACTTCAGAACAGCCATCAGCTAGGAAGGGCTCTTGGTCATTACTGGCTGGCTTCAATGTAGCAATCTGGAAGTGAAAGGTTCTGTATCCCACCGCCAGCTGCCCTGGCATTCCAGTGCCCTTTCTGTTTGGACCTTTTAATAAAACTCAATGAAAGTTAAAAGCAGTGAAACTTCAGATCAAGCAGTGCTGGAAACAGCAAACCTATCATACGGGAGAAGAACCCCTGTTGTAAAATAGAAATGATCCTCAAAACCACAGGTGATCAGAGCCTTTTGCTTACAGCTGGCCTATTGCTTTACCTTGCCTTCTGTTTTGAGTCTGCATATTAAGCAGGGAGCACTAGACACTCCCAGCTGCTTCCAACACAGACGGAGGAAGAGAAAGGAGAGCTGCCAGAGGCAGAAATAGTTGTTCAAAAGTGGAGTTGGGTCACCACAAAAGGCAGGACTTGATGTGTGAAGTAGTGGTCCCAAGCTAGGAAGAGTCTTGTGGGGAAAGGAAGACAGCCTAGGACAATTTTATAAGAGCAAAATATTGACTATTAGGGTGTGTACACAGCAAAGTTATTTCGGAATAATGGCCGTTATTTAGAAATAACTATGCGAGCATCTACACAGCAATTCCCTTATTCCGACTTCTGTAAACCTCATTCTGTGAAGAATAACGCCTATTCCAAAATAGCTATTTTGAAATAAGGTGCATGTAGACGCTCCACTTCTGCTATTTCAAAATAGCCCCTCAGCAGGGCCATTCTAAGTTATTCCTCTGGGGCTCTATATCGAGATAGCACGTCTACATTAGGGGAGCCTGCCTTGGACTCCTTTTGAGGCTTTCCTGCAGCGTAGACGTGCTATTTTGAAATAAGCTATTTTTGAATAACTATTCCAGAATAGCTAATTCCAAAATAACTATTCAGTGTAGACATAGCCTTAGTGACTAAATATGTTTAATTTTAATTCTGAGCCATCACCTATTATAGGGTATGTCTACACTAGCTCGTTAATTCAAGATAGGTAGGCAAATCATGGAACCGGGGTTGCAAATGAAGCCCGGGATTTAAATATCCCGGGCTTTATTTGCATGTTCCCGGCCGGCCGCCATTTTAAAATCCCCCTTAGTCTGAACGAACTGCCCGCGGCTATACGCGGCAGTTTAAAGTTAATCCGAACTAAATCCTTAGTTCGGATTAATTTGTTACTCCTCGTGGAATCTATGCCAGTTGAAATGGTATATGTCCTGTGGATTATCTGTTCCCATGGACCTGCAGGGAGATGTTCAACGTGGGTCTCAACAGCCACTAAAAGTTAACAGCTTTTGGACATTACTAATGTGGGAAGAATTCAGATCATCAGCTCAGAGGTGAAAAAACTCTCAGCGTCCCATTCCCTGTTCCGTTAGTCACCTTCTTTTTGTGGGTCATTTTCCTGGTCTAGGCCTTAGCTGGGATAGAAGCAATGCCAAGGTAAGACTGGTGGGCTGACCCCTCTCCCCTCACCACAACCTGCAATAAGAAAAACTAGACTAGATGCATTCATCCTCATTTCTCAATTATTATTTGAAGACATTTAGCTGGTGAAGTGCTATGCATTAAAATGCTGCACCAATGTTAAATCGACCCCCTCCCCTTCAAAGAAAAATCCTTTGCGAGCTGGAGTGTCGCCAGCACCACGCAGGCAGAGAGATTATAAGATTTGTTTAGGGTCACACAAGGAGGCAATGGCCAAATTTGGAATAGAGGCCAGAAGCCCTGCCTCTAGCCCTCCCGGTGTAACTGCCTGACCCCACTCTGTAGCTGGGCACTGCCGGCGTGTCATTGCTGGCATTAGAACTCAGCAGGTCCCTGGGTCTCAGGCTGTGCTCAGACAAATAGCAAATGCTGCCTGGCTCAGGGATTCTCTCCCAAAGCTGTGACACTTGACATAGTCTCTCTGTCACCTCCCTTGGACGTTGTTTCTGCAAAGGAAGAACTGCCTCCTCCCCCAAACTTCTGGAGCACCTTACAGCAACTGGCTTAGGCTGCATTAGTTAGTCCTCTGTGGCTTCTGATAGCTGCGGGTGCAGTCAGAAATCATTGGTCTGAATTCAGGGTGCTTTCTGCGGCAGAGGGCACTGGAAGGAGACCAGTGGCAGAACTGGCATCCACTCCAGGACACCAGCCTGCTGCCCACTCCCGGTTCCTGCCTCCCTTGCCCTCCCCATCTGGCCAGCAGCCCTGTCTCATCTCACCTGGAGTCAGACTGGAGAGAGATTTATTAGTTAGCCCACTCACACGTTTTGACATTTGATTTGCCAGACTCCTTCAGTGGCAGACTTCAAACCAGGCTGGCATCAAAGGAGCATCTCCCAGGAGCAGAATCCATTATTGCAGAGGCAGCAGCACCCCGCACATGCATCCTTTTAATATCAAGTGGAGAGGGTTTAATCTGCAGCAGAGAGGAGCTCGCAAGGCAAGGGCCAGCAAGTGCATTGCCCTGCCACAGGCTAGACCACTCTCTAGTTGTTTGCTTTCCCCACCCCACCATGACCGGATGGATTTTGTCCCAAGGAAGCAATGACTGAGTCCATTCTGCAAAGCGCCAGTCATTCTTGTATCTGGCTCTGCTGATCCCACCAAACAGCCTCCCCCATCCTGTCCCAGAGTGCCACAGCTCAGGGTTGGGTTCCACATCTGAACCCGTTCCTTCCTAAAATGGTGCAGCCATCATGCATTCTGGAAGGAGGCCTCCAGCTTTTGGTCACTTCTTTGTGATGCCCCTCCCAGACGGGGGGAGGCACCGCTAGCACGCAAAGCACTCAGCAGGGACAATGGCAAGTTTATGACTCTGGGTAACATATGCCGCTTGCTGAGCCATCTCATGGGAGCACAGGGAAGCGGTAACTCCTCTGTGTGTATCTGGGGAGAAGCCACAGGGGATAGTACACTCACATCTGGGAACCTTCCTCCCTGAGGAGCCATGTCCCAGAGCAGAGTGTGGAGCAACTTCTCTGTGCAGCTCTTGGCACACTCCAGCACTCTGATCTGAGCACTTCATTACTATAAAGATCATGACAAAGTGATGCAACTTCAGAAAAGAGCAGAAAAAAGATCAAAGAGGTGCAGGGACTTACTTACCGGAAAAAGATTAAGAGATTTAAATATATCTAGCCTGGCTAAACCACAGCTGGGGGAAGGGAAGGATAAGTTAACATTAGCTGCAAATATCTGAAGGATATAAACACTAAGGATAGACAGCAATTTAGCATGGACCAGGGGAGGGAAGCTAGGAGTAATAGGGTCAGCTTAGGAAAAGAAACATTCAGGCTGAATATCAGGAAATCTTTTAGTTCTTTACTGATTTAGACAAAATCATGGAAAGATCAATATGAGAGGCAACTAGGAAAGAATGCAAAGAAGGCAGCCTAATTAATGCCAAACAACGTGGTTTTATGGACAAATCAGTCCTGTCAAACAGCTGTTCTATTGTCTTTTGAGAAGATCACAAGTTTGACTGTAAAAGTAAAGGTGTTGACCTGACATGCTTAGATTTCTGTGAGACAGTTGACGTAGTCCTGCCCAATAGATGGATTTTTAAAAAACATTAGCACTATAGTAACATCGATACAAACCATATTAAATGGATTAAAAAGTGGTTAACTAATAGAATGCAAAAAGATACAGTAAATGAGCAATGTTTCTAGTGAGGTCCCATAGAAATCTCTTCTTAGCTCAATGCTGTTCAATAGCAATGCTATCAATATCTTTGCAAATTTTCCCAGCCATGATTTTATATGATCTCCCAGTTAATTGATAGAACACACTAAGATTAGTAGAGTATAAATAACAATGATGTGGACACATTAGAGATGTTAAATATCAGTTAACTGAACAGTCGATTAACCTCATAAATTCTTATCAGTTACTCGACTATTCTACAGTCCCCAGGGTGGGGCCAGCAGCCAGTGTGTTCTGGCCCCACCTCTGAGGAGCCCCCTGCCACTCAGCACTGCTGCCTCTATATCAGTTTAAAAAAACAGCTCCCCTTGCGGCTCGGCTGCCTGTCGCCTGGCATTGCTGCCTCTGATACAGAATGGGGGGGTGTGAGCTACCAGGCTTGGCGTGAGCCAGAACTGAGCCGGGCTGTCTGCTCACCTGGCTCCTAATACACTTTAAATGCAGAGCCGCAGCAGGGGTAAGTCCAGGACCCAGTGCAAGCCAGAACTGAGCCAGGCTGCTGGCCAGCCGGCTAAAAAATTTACTGGCAAGGGGGAATGGGGAAATGCATGTAGTCTATAGCATTAACCAATACGCTTTTGCTAATTGGTTAATAAACTACACTATTACATCCGTAGGACGTGTCAGTAATACAGACCAACGTGGATTGCTTGCTAAGGTGAGTAACATATGTTTTAAACACAGCTCCATGGAAAGGTTATGAGGTTAGGAACAAAGAATGTAAGTTACTCACTTTCCTGGAAAACTCTCTCTGAGAAGGACTTCGGGATCATGGTAACTAGGTGAACATCAGTTCCCAGAGCAATGCTATAGCTAAGGCATAGGCAATCCATGGATACATAAGCAAGGGAATTTCAGGAACAGGGGTGGGCAATAATTTGTAATGGGGAGGCCACTCCAAGAATTTGGTACATGGTCAAGGGCTGCACTTTTGTGGAGGAGGTATGGGGATCTGGGTCTGCCGGTGGGGTGAAGAAAGGAGGAGGTAGAGAGAGGGGGATATAGAGGATTTGGGTGGTGACCTTGGGCAGGAAGGCTGGTGACCTTGGGCAGGTAGTTGCAGGGGGAGGAGGGAAAGAGGAGGTAGGGTGCCAGAAGCAGGCCGTGGATGGGAGACTCTTACCTAGGCGGCTCCCAGCCAGCAGCCCAACAGGAACCTGAGTTAGGCTTGATGCCCGTCTGCTGGGCGGGCTACTCCAAGTGGCTCTGCTCCAGTGCTGGGAGGGGGAGGAAGGGAGGAAGGAGCCTTCACTCTGCCCCTGCCTCCAGCAAAATTGTTCAGCTCCTATTGTGCCAGAAACTGTCCAGTGGGAACTGAGGGATTTTGCTGGGGATGGAGACAGTGCACAAATTCTCCCATCCCTCGACAGCCTGCAGAGCAATCAGCAGCTGACTGTTTAAAACAGTGTGAGCTGCTGCATAGTGAGGGTACTGGCAAGGTGGCTATGAGCTGGATTCGGCCCACTAGCTGCCTCTTGCCCACCCCTGAGTAGCAAGGTGGTATTACCTCTGCATCTGTGAGACTATTAGGGGAATATAGTGCCCAGTAATCATATCCACACTTTCAAAAGGAGGTTGAAAAAACTGGGCAGGATTCCAAAGAAATACAAGAATGCTCAGAGGTCTAGAAAACCTGCCTTACAGTGAAAAACTAAATCAGCTCAATCTATTTACTGTGTTAAAGAGAATGTTAGATGATTTGATCACAGTCGGCACGACTTACACGGGAAAGAAATTTCTAATAGAAAATGGCTCTTTAATCTAGCAGAAAAAGCCATAATGAGGTCCAATGATTCGAAGCTGAAGATAGACAAATTTAGCCTGAAATAAATCACTAAATTTTAATGGTGAGGATCATAAATCACAGGAACAACTTACCTCAGGACATTGCTCCAGATCCTTAAAGGTATTTGGACCTGGCTGGATTCTCCTTCATGAGCAATCTTTAAGTCAAGACAGTGCCAATATACAGCAGCCCTGGCTGAACAGTGCCTTTTCAAAGGGGGTGTCCTTCCCCGGTAGGGAGAGGGGCCTTAAGATCAAGACTGCCCTACTAATCTCACAGGGGTCCCTGTTCTGCCTCCCTGCCCTGCTCTGGCTCATTAGCTCTTGCCATAGCTTGCAGGCAGGGCTCTCCCGCAGAATGCTCTGACCTGCCCCCAGCTGGGCTGCAGTGGGCCAAAAAGTGATTGGACACTGGCCAGCGTGGCCCCCTGTGGCTGCTGGCTACAGCTCAAATAGCAGTGATGGTTTTGATGCAACAATTACTGAGTGTGGATCTTTAGTCTGAGCCATGCAGGAGGTCAGATTAGATCATCACAATGATTCTTTCTTGCATTAAATAAATAAATAAATCCATGAATTGGATCTGTTAGTGAGGGAAAAACCACCCTTGGCAAATAAATATTTTTTCCACCTGTGCTGACAGACAAAAAACTTCATGGTGAGACTAAACATCTTTTGCTTTCTCACAATGCTGCAGAAGGCGGGCTTCCAACCCAACACTTTGCTGGGAGAAGGGGGGAGGGGGATTTGGGAGGCCAAAAAACCCACAAATTTCTAATGAGCTTCCAACAAAATAACGAATAGTTTAATTTGTGTGTGCAAAAATCTTTCCTTTGTAAGGCCAGTGGTGGACGCCTGTGGAAATGAAAATGCACAACTGCTTGTTTCTACATACAAACACAGGTTTTGCATGCACAAACAAGTGCACAGCAAAAAATGGGGCCAATCTATTGGCGGCCCAACGAATACCAGCCCCACGTGTGCCTGTAGTTTCCAATTAGCTGCTGCTATTGTCTCATTTCTTCAAATTCTCCTTTCTCCTGCCCCCAGAAAAATATCTTATGCCGGGTGCCACTTTCTCTCCCTTCACTGCCAAAGCCCCCATCTCTCATTTCACAGCACAGCAAGTAATTGGCCAGGAGACCATGTACTAGGCATTTGCTATGAACTGTTAAGGAAATCCCAGCAGGGCCATGACTTTTAAGCCCATTTATATTGCATTAAACTGCTATTAGCTACAGTGTTCTGGCTCACAATTAGGATGGTAAAATATCTCTTCCCTATAAACACTAAAGAAATCCTTGATCAGTGCAAATGCTGTTTTCATTTACTGTCCCTGGAGTTAGCCCACAGCCATTTTCTGGCACCAGCATTAGTTTTGGCACAAGAGCCAATTCCTGCTTGCGGTTGTGCCCAGCAGATGTGGGCCCGCGTCTCAGCATGTTTGCAATGGGTGAGATTTATGGTGCTCGTGTATGGAGAAGAAACATGTTGCAGCAATGTTCCCGGCGTTGCACCCATGCCCATCACGGTTCAGGCCACCAGCAGTTCTCATGGGAGACCGAAGCACTATGCCTCAGGCACTTCTGCGGAGGTTATTATTGGGAGAGGGTTTCTTTTGGAGACTCCCACGTTTTCCTCGTATCTCCTTTCCTCTGCTCCCGTCCCACCTCCTGAATTGTGGTGGCTCTTCCTCCAGATGGGACGTACTCAGCATGGCTCTCTTCAGGGCTCGGAGAATTCATCGGGTGCTTGTCACATGCAGCAAGGGCAAGGCAGACCCCTCTCCCTGCTTTTTGCTCCCAGCGCTAGAGAATGAGAAGCCAAGGGCAGCCTCCAAACTTTCTTCTCTGGCATGCCAGTGATGTTAGTGCTACAGGTTAGACCACAACACACAAGATGGTCTGACCCCAGACATCAACCGCAAGCCCAGAGAACTGGCAAAATGGTGTTTCCTTCGCAGGTGCGCCAGTTGCACTACAGTTGGGCTAGGAAGCATTTCCATCCTGGGAACATTCACAGAGGGTATGTCTACACTACAACGTTAATTCGAACTAACGCATCTAGAACTAAAAACTACTTCGAATTAGCGTTTTGCTAATTCGAACTAGCGCGTCCACATTAAGTGGACCCTGAACCGGGGTTAAGGATGGCCGGAAGCAGTGCCGGCAGGGCATCAGAGGAGGACTTAGAGCGTGGAGATGCTGTCTCAGGCTAGCCGAGGGCTGTGCTTAAAGGGTCCCGACCCCCACCCCGGACAGACAGTTCTCAGGGGTGCCCCGCTTGCAAAGCAGTCCTGGCTTGGAGTGCCCTGAGTGCCCACACTGGGCACATCACAGAACTCGGCCATCAGCCCGGCTGCACTTGCCGCAGGCTGCCATCTGGGGAGAGGGGGCAATTGGGGGGCTGCAGGAGAGCTTCCACCCCCAGAAGCCCGCAGAGCCAGCCCAGTCCTCCCCATCGGGGGCTCGTGCCCCATTCCTCCCTCACCTCCTTCCACTTACCCTTCCCTAGCCCCCCTTCCTGATGTACAAAATAAAGAGAACGTGTCTTCCAAAATGGAATCTGTCTTTATTGAACAAAACTGGGGGAGACTGGGAAAAGGAGGTGGGAGAGGGGAAGAGAGAGGCTGGGAGAGGGGAGGGCAACTAAAATGATCAGGGGTTGGGAACAGGTCCCATATGAAGAGAGGCTAAAGAGACTGGGACTTTTCAGCTTAGAAAAGAGGAGACGGAGGGGGGACAGGATAGAGGTCTATAAAAGCAGGAGTTGGGTGGAGACGGTGCATACAGAAAAGTTCTTCATTAGTTCCCATAAAGAAGGACTAGAGGACACCAAAGGAAAGGAATGGGTAGCAGGTTTCAAACTAGTAACAGAAAGTTCTTCTTCACAAAGTAAAGAGTCAACCTGTGGTACTCCTTGCTGCAGGAGGCTGTGAAGGCTAGAACTGGAACAGAGTTTAAAGGGAAGTGAGATCAAGTCATGGAGGTTGGGTCCATGGAGTGCTATTAGCCAGGGGGTAGGAGTGGTGTCCCTGCCCAAGGTTTGTGGAAGGCTGGAGAGGGATGACACGAGACAAATGGCTTGGTCACTGTCTTCGGTCCATCTCCTCCAGGGTCCCTAGGGTTGGCCGCTGTCGGCAGACAGGCTACTGGGCTAGATGGACCTTTGGTCTGACCCAGGATGGGCATTGTAAGCTCAGGGCTCAGGGTCGGGGGTCTCAGTGGACCCCCTTGATTCTCTTGCACACCTGCTCCTGGGTGGCCAGGCTGGCAGCTCTCCTGCCCAAGCCGGCCACTTTCCTGTGCCTAGTGCGGAGATCGTGGACGAGGTCCACAATGTCCGCACTAGACCAGGCGGGTGCCCGCCTCTTGCGGTCCGGGCAAGCTCCCGGGAGCCGCCAGCCTGGTCCCGGGAAGAGAGGGAGGGCTGGGGGGCATCGGGTGGGTGGCTCGATCCGTGCTAGGTGCAGGGTCTGCTGGCTGGGTGCTGGCAGGCTTGCACCTGGCACGGGCACCGTAGCCAGCCCGTGCCCCTTTAAGGGGTCCGGGGCCGGGAGGGGGACAGTAGAGTTTCCCTGGTGTTGGCCAGAGTGGCCACCAGGGAAACCTGGGGAGGGCTAGCCTCCCACTAGTTCGAATTAAGGGGCTACACACCCCTTAATTCGAACTAGTAAATTCGAACTAGGCTTAATCCTCGTGGAATGAGGATTACCTAGTTCGAACTAAGCGCTCCGTTAGTTCGAATTAAATTCGAACTAACGGAGCTCTAGTGTAGCGCCTATGAAAGTTAGTTCGAACTACAGGCAGTCCCCGAGTTACGAACGGGGCACTCTCCCTGGTCTCCAGCAGACCAGGGAGAGGAAGCAAAGCGGCAGAACACGCGGGCAGCGTCTGGGCTGTCCGCTGCCCGCTGTAGACCAGGGGGACGGGGAGCAAAGCGGCGGAACGCGCGGGCAGCGGGCAGCCCAGATGCGTCTGGGCTGTCCGCTGCCCACGTGTTCCGGGGCTTTGCTCTGCTTTGCTCCCCGTCCCCCTGGTGTGCAGACCAGGGAGACGGGGAGCAAAGCAGAGCAAAGCCGCGGAGTCCGAGGGCAGCAGGACAGCCACGGCGCGTCTGGGCTGTCCCGCTGCCCCCGTGCTCTGCGGCTTTGCTCCAGACGCCTGTGGTACAGCAGCTGGGGCGCTGCCGGTTGGTCCAGTAGCGCCGCTCTGGGCGCTACTGGACCAACCCAGCAGCACCCCAGCTGCTCTGCCCCAGGCGTCCTGATTCAGCCACTGCTGGTCAGTTTCAGCAGGGGCTGAATCAGGACGCCTGGGGCAGAGCAGCTTGGGTGCTGCTGGGTTGGTCCAGCGGCGGCGGCGCTACTGGACCAACCCAGCAGCACCCCAGCTGCTCTGCCCCAGGCCCCAAGTCAGCCGCTGCTGAAACTGACCAGTGGCTGACTACAGGAAGTAGTTTCAGCAGCAGCTGACTTGGGGATGCCTGGGGTTCTTAAGTTGAATCTGTATGTAAGTCAGAACTGGCGTCCAGATTCAGCCACTGTTGAAACTGATCAGTTTCAGCAGCGGCTGAATCTGGACGCCAGTTCTGACTTACATACAGATTCAACTTAAGAACAAACCTACAGTCCCTATCTTGTACGTAACCCGGGGACTGCCTGTAATGTCCGTTAGTTCGAACTAACTTTGTAGTGTAGACATACCTAGAGATAAGAGATGGACCCCAGTTGCGTAGCTCCGATTTAGACCAGAACTGAACTGCCACAAACCTCAAGGCAGTTGAATTCAAATTTCAAATTTGGGGCATGGCTTCCAGAAGATCCAGGGGCTTATTTTAACCCAGCTGGTTCAGCCACAGCCAAGGGAAGAGAGCTGCCAGAGCATGAATCCCAACAGGGCTACTGGAGCATATTGTGTACGATCAGCCTTATGACAGTACCGAGAGGACTCCACTATGTGAGAGCACTGTTGCTCTGGGTATGGTATGAACAGAGAATGTGACAGTCACCACCCCAGCCCAATATCTGCAGGATGCACACTCTCGCATATATAATTAGATACTTTTTTGCTGGAGAGAGTCTGGCCAAAAATTAGGTTTGTGGCAGTTTATTGAAAAGTGCATGTGTCTGTTCTCCACCCCACTCCAAACAGAAATAGAACAAATTTAAGCCAGTTCTCATCCAGAACCGAGCTAATACAATCTCCCAGAATTCATACACAACGTTTCACCTGAGTCCCTCATTACAACCACAAAGATATCTACAGACTGAACTACACTCTGCAGAAGGGCTCAAATGAAAGCACTGGCTAGCCAAGGAGCAGTCCCTTGTCCTATGCCAGGGATGCTACCCGCTGCTGGCAACCAGATATAGATACAGGGCTGCTGTATGCTGTCCTGTACCCACCCCAGTCAGGAAATGGGGCAGCACTCATCTGCCCAGAGCCCTGACTAGAGTATCAGGAGCAACTAAGAAGCTCGTCCCTCGCAGCCACCAATCACCCACTTAGCTGGGAGCAGTCGTGACAGTCTGTCCTGCTCACAGTATAATGTATCTGGCAGCTTTGCCAACCAGCTTTCAGAGCTTCCCTCTCTCTGCTGCTTGAGTCTGCTCCCTCCAGGCTGCTGGGAGACCCTTTTCCTCACCCTGCCCCATGGCCAGTGACCCATGGCCATAGCAGCGTTCAACAAGCAGCAATGGGTCAATTTCAATTACAAATAAAACGAAGAGAGAACTCCTGCCACAAAGGAAACTTTCCCCAGAAGATTCCCATGAACAGTCAGAAGGGTGCAGGAACCTTTCCATGAAACAGCAAGCAGAGAAGAAAGAGACTGAAATACCCTTCGGAAAGAGCTAACAACTACACACCAAAGACAGATGTATTTAAATAAGTCTAAATCCTCCCGGGTCTTACACTGCAAAACTCAACGCAAACTACCTCCTAGGCTAACCCCTGGCACAGCTGGATGCCTGAGACCAGGGACTGGCTATTCTGGGGATCCCCTGGTTTCAGCTGGCAAAGGCTATGACTTCAACACCATATGATGCCAGGTATGGAGTTTCTTTCACTGAAGAAAGGGCACAGTGCACTGGACTAATGGGAGGCAGGAAGGTGAAGCTGATGATGCTTTATAGCCAGCAGCAGTTACATCCACATCAGTCACCCAACCAACACCCAGATTTGACACAAGCCATGTCTAAAAGTCAACCCAAAACATCAGTGGAGCAGCTGTCAGGATCTTGGTCACCTTGATCACTGGGCTGCTGGACAGTACACTCTTCTCTGAATGGCACGACAAACCCACGATCACCTAGGGATTCATAGGTGCCACTAGGCTTTGCAGCATGGCTATCTGGAACTTCATAGCCATAGCGGGCATAGAACTGAGCCCTGCCCCAGCAGGGCAAGCCAGGACCTCTGGAGATAAAGGAGAATCTCTGTTAGCCACTAGCAATATACAGCCTGTGACACACGGCTGTGCAATCCTAACTCGATTCAGCAAAGGGCAGTAGTACGTACACAGACTCTGGGCAGCATATTCACAGGCACTGGGAGTTGATTGAAGCATATGTAGCCAGAAGCACAGAGCAATATATACCACTCCGGAACATCAGTCTGCTCACCAACCCCACGTAACTCACCGCTGCAGCATGAGAAGGGTATGAACGTAGGAGAGGGGAGTGCCCATCAAAGTGGGACTGGGTCACAGAATCTGACTGTACTCTGTTGTAAAAAACAGCTATTCTGTTTACGGAGAACTAGTCGGGGGGCACGCATGTGACTAGAGCGAATTTTCTCCTTTGCACTAGGAAAGCCCCCTGGGATTGCAAACACTTAGAAGGTGGATGATGCCTGATTTCCCTGGGGGCTTTAAGGAAAGGTCTCACTTCCTGGAAACTCAGCTGATCTTTACTCCACAAAACAGCGCTTGGGGCAGGGGTCGGGGGCTTTCAGACCCTCCGAGGTCTCTCTCAGGAACACTGAGCTCCACTGGAGATAGAGTCGGTGCAGAAGGGTGGGGAGGAAAGCTCTGACTTCCCATGGGGAAAGAGGCCATCTTCTGACCCTCAGATAACTATGTACACAACTACAGCTTCCGCTGGTATAACTTATGTTGTGCAGGGGGTGAATAAGTAACCTAAGTGCTGTTGTGGACATCAGCGAGCGTTACACAAGCAGGCAAACTTCTGCCAGCCTCCTGAGCGGCAGTGGCTAAATTGACAGGAGACAAACTAGCACAAAGAGCTGTTGGAAGTTCAAAGGAGCCCAGAGCCCAGTTCTGGACAACCCCCAAGACAGACTCCATGCCAGCAAGACTTGAGAGGATTTTAATGGAGCAGCTAATAGCCAAGCTTGTGGTTTAGAGGAGGCTGGGCACCAGCAAAAAGCTCCAACATTGAGGGATGGCTTCCACCGCTGATCGAAGCAGAGTTTAATGCATTTCCATTTCCAGTTGTGGATATCCACTGATGCTTTTTTTACTTATTTACTTTATTGCTCCCTCCTCCCTCTTGTGCTCTTCTGTTAGCTACATAGATAACAGGTCAAATTGCTGAAGGCTTTTACTTGTCTAATGCACAGCACTGGAAACTGCTTAGCAGGATTCCAAAGAGGGATGAAGCAACTCTGTGTCACCAGGAATAACATTTGCAGGTGCACGAGCTAGAACAGGAAAATGTATCTGTACTTACCTGACAATTTCCTTTGAGTAATAAGATCCACAAACTGTTAAAATGGGCACGTCACCCTGCTTGAAGGTTGGGGGTAGAACCAGACCTATGTATCTGAGGGTATGTCTACACTAGAAAGTTAGTTCGAACTAACGGACGTTAGTTCGAACTAACTTTCCTATGCGCTACACTAGCGCTCCGTTAGTTCGAACTTAATTCGAACTAACGGAGCGCTTAGTTCGAACTAGGTAAACCTCATTTTACGAGGACTAACGCCTAGTTCGAACTAGCTAGTTCGAACTAAGGGCTGTGTAGCCCTTTAGTTCGAACTAGTGGGAGGCTAAGGCTTCCCAGGTTTCCCTGGTGGCCACTCTGGCCAACACCAGGGAAACTCTATTGCCCCCCTCCCGGCCCCGGAGCCCTTAAAGGGCCATGGGCTGGCTACTCACTTTGTGCCAGTTGCAAGGCTGCCAGCACCCGTGCCTGCACAGCCTGCACCTGCCACACAATGAGCCAGCCATCCGAGGGCTCCCAGCCCTCCACTGCTCCCCACGACCAGCCTGGCGGCTCCCAGGAGCCTGCCCGGGGGCGCAAAAGGCGGGCGCCCGCCTGGTCAAGTGCGGAGATCGTGGACCTCATCGAGGTTTGGGGGGAAGCCTCCAATGTCCACGATCTCCGCACTAGCCACCGGAATGCGGCCGTCTATGGACGCATGGCTGCCAGCCTGGCCGCCAGGGGCCACCAGCGCAGCCGGGAGCAGGTGCGCTGCAAGATTAAAGACTTGCGGCAGTCCTACTCCCGGGCCTGCCTGCCAGGGGCTGACCCGGAGGCCTGCCCCCACTTCCACGCCCTGGACCGCCTCCTGGGGGCTCATGCCGTCCCTGCCCCCCGGGACGTGATTGACCCCGGGGCAGAGGGACCGCTCCTGGACACCGAGGAGGAGCAAGAGGGCTCTGAGAGCCAGGAGCCTGCTGCCAGCCTTCCCAGGACCCGGGACCCCCGAGGCACCCCACAGAGCCGCTCGCCTGCATCATCTGAGGCCGGGGAGGCGTCCACCTGTGAGTACCCTCGTGTTCCCCTTATGTGTACGGGGGGCTGGGGCGAGAGGGAGCCCCGGGACCGTGCGCCTGGGCCTTGCCCACCACGGAGCAGCAGCTGGGGATCCTGCAGGGGCCCTGGCCTTGCAGAGGGGAGCTGGGTTTCACACACCTGGGCCCCTGGGGTCATTGACCGCTGGTCTTCTTGCACCACAGCTGCAGCACCGGGGACTGCAGGGCGCACCACCCCGCCTGCAGCAGCCGCCCGCGCCCGGGCAAGCAGGACAGCCAGGAACCAGGAGGACTACCAGAGGCGGCATCTCCGGTTCCTGGACCGACAGCTCCGTCTCCAGGACCACTGGGTCCAGGAGGACCTCAGGCTGCGCCAGAGGAGTCTGGAGGCCCTGGAGGAGCAGGGCCGTGCCCTGCGAGGCCACCTCCAGAGCCTGCTAGACCGCTTTCCATTTCCTCCTCCCCCTGCTCCCCCTCTTGCTCCCCCTCTTGCTCCTCCTGCTCCCCCTCTTGCTCCCCCTGCTCCCCCTCTTGCTCCTCCTGCTCCCCCTCTTGCTCCCCCTCTTGCTCCTCCTGCTCCCCCTCTTGCTCCCCCTGCTCCCCCTCTTGCTCCTCCTGCTCCCCCTCTTGCTCCCCCTCTTGCTCCTCCTGCTCCCCCTCTTGCTCCCCCTGCTCCCCCTCTTGCTCCTCCTGCTCCTCCTGCTCCTCCTGCTTCCGCTCCTGCTTCCTCCACACCCCCTGTCCTCTCTGCCCCCCCCTCCACAACCATTCCCCACCGACGCCCCCGGACCCGCAGTGTGGCGAGACGGGAGAGGCACCCAGACTCCCACCCCTGAGCTTTCCTTTCCCTTCCTCCCTTCCCTCCCCTCCCCTTCCAGCTCCCTCGTCCCAGGTTTCCCCCTCCCTTCTCCCACCTTCATTCCTCCCTCCCCCACCCCAGTTCTCTGAAATAAACAGACGTTTTTGTTGGAAAAACAGGTGTCTTTATTTGACAGTAGGTAGGGAGGGGAAAGGGGAAGGGGGGGGTAGGGTGGAAGAAGGCCCCGGTGGGGCATGCAGGGAGAGGTCAGTCCTCCTCCTCCTCCACCTGGAAGCTCTCCCGCAGGGCTTCCCGGATCCGGATGGCCCCCCGCTGGGCTTCCCGGACGGCGGCGGTGCGGGGCTGACCGTAGTGTCCAGCCATGCGGTCAGCCTCAGCCATCCAGGCTGGCAAGAAAGCCTCCCCCTTCCGCTCACACAAATTGTGGAGCACACAACATGCCGCCACCACGGGAGGGATGTTGTGCTCGGCCAGGTCCAGACGGGTGAGGAGGCATCGAAAGCGGGCTTTCAGTCGCCCGAAGGCCCCCTCCACCACGATGCGGGCCCTGCTCAGCCTGTTATTGAAGGCCTGGCGGGAGGGATTGAGGTGTCCCGTGTAGGGCTTCATGAGCCAGGGCTGCAGTGGGTAGGCGGCATCCCCCACCAGGCAGACGGGCATGTCCACGTCCCCGACCCTGATGTGGCGGTCGGGGAAGAAGGTCCCGTCCTGCAGCCGCTGGCACACGGAGGAGTTCCGGTACACCCGGGCGTCGTGTGCTTTGCCGGACCAGCCCACATTTATGTCCGTCAACTGTCCCCGGTGGTCACACACGGCCTGCAGGATGACGGAGAAGTACCCCTTGCGGTTCACGTACCGGGACGCCTGGTGTTCCGGGGCACGGATGGGGATGTGCGTCCCGTCGATGGCCCCCCCGCAGTTGGGGAAGCCGAGGGCGCCGAATCCCCGGATGACGGCATCCGGGTCGGCGAGGCGGACCACCCTGCGGAGCAGCACCCGATTGATGGCCTTGACCACCTGCGGAGAGAGACACAGCAAAGCGTCAATCAGTGGGGCGCCCGGGTGGCTGGGAGCGTGCGTGCCCTGGCAGTGCCCCGCGCCCCACTCCCGGAAGCAACCCCCCTGGCGGCGTGTAGTACGGCCGGGACAGCCCGACCCCTCCGGTGCGGGGCGCTTTCGCCTCCTCCCGCCCCCCCCTTTGTCCCTGGGGCGGCCCATCCCCTCCTCGCAGCCCCCCTCCCCCCCGGCTCGGTGGCCGACGAGCGCCGTACCTGCATGAGCACTGCTCCGACAGTGGATCTCCCCACGCCGAACTGGTTCCCGACGGATCGGTAGCTGTCCGGCGTGGAGAGCTTCCAGAGGGCGATGGCCACCCGCTTCTGGAGGGGGATGGCGGGCCTCATGCGAGTGTCCCTTCTTTGCAGGGCAGGGGCGAGCCACTCGCAGAGCTCCAGGAAGGTGTCCCTCCTCATCCTAAAGTTCTGGGTCCACTGTCGGTCGTCCCAGCGCTCCAGGACGATGCGGTCCCACCAGTCGCTGCTGGTGTCCAGACGCCAGATGCGGCGGGGCACGCCGGTGCCGGGGCGCCGCCGCGGCTCCTCCACGGCCCCCAGGGCGGCCAGGCGGAGAGGCAGGGGGCTGACGTTCCCCAGGTGGTGCCAGGCAGCCTCGAGCCATTGCTGGCAGGCTTGCAGCAGCAAGTCCAGAACGTGCACCAGAAGGTGCAGGGCGAGCCGTGGCTCCATGTTGCCACCTGCGGCGGTCCCCCCCGAAGGGAAGCACCGACACAGACGGGCACAGAGACCGACGCTTTGCTGTCCCTCGGCGAGGTTGGCAAGCAAGCAGGAAAAGCTGAGAACCGGCTGTCCAGGGGGGTCCCTTTAAGCACGAGCCTCAGATAGCCTCAGACAGCAGCCACACAAAGCAACTGCTGACCTGATGCCCTGCCAGAACCGGTTTCAGCTGCCCTTAAATGCCCCCCTGCGTCCAATCAGTGTGGACGCGCTAGTTCGAACTAGCAAAACGCTAGTTCGAACTAGTTTTTAGTTCTAGATGCGCTAGTTCGAACTAGCTTAGTTCGAATTAACTAATTCGAACTAAGTTAGTTCGAACTAGCGCTGTAGTGTAGACGTACCCTGAGGCACTTATTTAGCCCCATTGGTAGTAGCTGAGTGCTTCAAAATCTTTAATATATGCATCCTCACAACACCAGTAGTGAGGTCAGGCAGTGTGATTTAGTAACTGAGGCTTAGAGAAGCTAAGTGACTGGCTAAAGGTCACATTAAGTGTATGACGGAGTAGGGTTTCCCCAAATCCTAAACCAATATCCTAACTCCTAGGTAATCCCTCCTCTTAGGTGCAGGCAACAGGTAAATACCTTTCTTCCTTTCTAGTTAAGATAACTTCTCCAGTCAGGCTAATTCAAATCTACTTTAAGCTACAGATTGGATTTAACATAGGTTGAGGGAAAACAATTTCTCCTGCTGCAGGGCATAGTCAATTCTGTCCAATAAACAAATCTAAACCCTTGGATGTTACTTTCTATCTCTATTCTCAATGATTCATCTGTCTTCCAGATAGGCCAGATCTGTGGATCTTATTATTCAAAGAAAAGAAATTCAAAGGTAAGCATGGATAATGTTTTTGTTCTCCTTCATACTAAGCTCTACAAATCCATTATAACGAGATTCTCATTATAGGATTCTCCTCAAGGGTGGGAAGCATGATTATCCTTTAAATATGGACATCCAAAACTAGGTAGATTACATATAAATAATTATTCCGTCTTCCCCTGGGCACTCAATTATGGAGAAAAATTCTGACAAAAGAAAGGCGAAGACTGTATGACCAATATGCAAAAACGTGGTGACCCAATAGCCAGGTCTTGATACAAGAGACATGACTGCCCTGCCCTGAGATTGTCCATGTTCCTAAGGTCTGCGCTGTGATGCACAACTGAAAAAGGATAGTAACAGAGATGTAGCTGTGTTAGTCTGTCTAGCAGAAACAACTGAAAAAGGAGTATTTCTTGAATTCCCTTCAGGAATGAATGCTGTGACAGCTGAGAGGACTACTTGCCTGAATTTGAACTACAGCTCTGAGGGTTTTTTTAGCAGAAGTTCCCAATAGTAGAAGAGCTACGAGAAACAGCCAGTTGTAGCCCAGCAGACCCAATAAGAAGAGCTGCGAGGCAGAGCAGGGTTAATTACCCCCTGGAGCTCAAGGAGAGAGAACTGGGTGTCTTGCAGGCAGAAGGAGGTTAACATGCTACAGAGAGCAGTGCTGAGAAGACGGGACTGGGGGGCTAGAGAGAGATCCTGGCTAACTGCATTGCTGAAGATGGTGCTCAGACCACAAAGAAGTGGCCAGAAATTGGCTGCACTCACCTCAGAGGAAGTGGTGAGACAGTTGGACTGCAACACTTGTCCCTGGAAGGGGGAAGCAGAGATTGAGAGACTGCTAGATGGCAGCGTCATGAAGAAAACGACAGAGAGATGAGGGTCCAGGAGCAGAAGTGATGGTGGGTGAGGCACTTCCAGGTGTTGGCATACTGACCTACCAAGCTAATCCTTGCCAGCAGGAGGTGCCAGCATGATGACGAAGCCTCTTAGGGTATATCTACACTACCCTCCTAGTTCGAACTAGCGGGGTAATATAGGCATACAGCACTTGCAAATGAAGCCCGGGATTTGAATTTCCCAGGCTTCATTTGCATAAACTGGGCGCCGCCATTTTTAAATCCCTGCTCATTCGAACCCCGTGCCGCGCGGCTACACGCGGCACGAACTAGGTAGTTTGGACTAGGCTTCCTAGTCCGAACTACTGTTACTCCTCGTGGAATGAGGAGTAACAGTAGTTCGGACTAGGAAGCCTAGTCCGAACTACCTAGTTTGTGCCGCGTGTAGCCGCGCGGCACGGGGTTCGAACTAGCCGGGATTTAAAAATGGCGGTGCCCAGTTTATGCAAATGAAGCCCGGGAAATTCAAATCCCGGGCTTCATTTGCAAGTGCGGTATGCCTACATTACCCCGCTAGTTCGAACTAGCAGGGTAGTGTAGACATACCCTTACATAGGGCACAATATCTTGCTCTAGAGTGCCAAGCGTAGGACACTACCAGAGTCAGTTGAATTAGATGGACAACTGATCTGATCTAGTATATTAGCAGGACACATTCTAGAACCGATGCTCAGGTGTGGTGTGGCCCGTGAGTGGAAATTATAATGGGGGATTCCAATTGTGACAGAGCTGTCCTATATCTTAGAAATCAGGAATGGCTTTCAGAACCAGAAAATCTTTTGAGCTGACATAATATCCCAACAGGATATTACACCCAGGATATAACATCATATGGTTTGCTTTGTTACGTCTTGAAGAAACATCACAATGCAAGTATCTGAAAAAAATGTCACGTCATTGTGAGAAAACAATCATTCCAAAGGGTTAGACCTTAAATCAACATCTTTCATTTTTGGTACCCATAAAGATTCTTTGTCCTGATTTTAGGATACTTAGAATCAAAGACTTTTCACCATTAGTTACTTGGTTATTGCTGGCTTTGGGATGCATGGTTGAGACCAGATGCTATTTACTACTACTCTTTGAGATGTCCCAAACTACACTTTGGATTTGCAGAGGTATTAATGCAGGCCTATAATCTGCAGTTCAACTCTATCTCTATCTGAAGCTGGTTGCCTATTCCTAGTTTTAATATGCATCCATGACATATGCTATGTTTAACTGTGCTTCTTCTGAAAGTGACTACCTAGCTTTGAAACAAGCCTGGTAAACAGTTTTAGATTTATTATAATACTTGGTCCTTTTATAGCTCCTTTTTATTTAAGAATCTTAAAGTGCTTTGCAGCATTAACTCTCACCTACTGAGATTGGTAATAGAGATGTAGTCGTGTTAGTCTGATCTTGCTGAAACAAAAGAGAGGACTATGCCGCACTTTAAAGACTAACCATCTTGTTAGTCTTTAAAGTGCTGTATAGTCCTCTAGTGAGATTGGACACTTTTATCTCCTTTTCAAAGAGCTAGGGAATGACTTAGTCACACCTGAACCCTGGGAGACCTGACTCTCCTAGCCCCTTGCTCTCACTACTATGCCATATTTCCTCTTCCCAGCATTAGAGATGAAAGCTGGAAAGCACTCTTGTAAGTCTATTATTCCTCTAGAGCTGCAGCATCCAGGGAACAGACTGGGTGGCCTGTCACAGATCTGCCCCTAGCCAATTCCAGCATGTAACATGAAAGGAGAGCCACTTTTCCCACTTTCAAAGTATATAAATAATAAAAGGAATCAAAACATTACTTTTCTGGCAGCTGATTGGTTTGTTCCCCTCTCTCTCTCTCTCTCTCTTTCTCTCTCTCTCTCTCTCTCCCATATTGCAACACTGTTAGCAAAGCTCATTTCTGGGCTGTTTATCACAATACAGAACTATATGGGTAAAAAAAAGAAGAAAGAAGGAACAGAGAAACAGGTTCTGACATCTAATCAGATCTGCTGTATTGATTTTGCAACTTTAGCTTTGGTACAAATCAGCAAAACAACCACATTATCACCCAAAATTCACTCTCCCCAGGGTAAGCCGGTTCAAAAGGAGCTCACACAAACCCCCCCCCCCCCACCTGAGTGGATTCTCAGATAGAAGGAGCAGGCTGGGTGGAGGGAAAGGGGTGGGGGGCAGGGAGAAGCACGCTCATCACAGAGGCTTCAGAAGCCACACGATTCCCATTTCCGACAAGATTAGAATTCCAGAGCAAGCCACAAAACTAATGAGTTGCCCGCACTGGAGAACAGCATTTCAATTAACCAGAGCAAGCCCCTGCTGGGGCACCCAGCTCTTGCCACAAAAAGGGAGATGGATAAACAGATAGGTTGTTTGTTTAGCCAAGTGGGCAGGAGTGACTCTAGATCTTACTCCATTTTCCAGTTGCTGAGGTTTGTTTTCAGTGAATTTATGCAGGTAAAAGGAGTCAGATGGACAGCCCCGGAGACTGAAGCCCACTGCTTAGGCACAACATGGACAGGCAGGCAGCGGCCCTGCAAATTCTGCCATGCTGTACTGCCTTGGAGGAACCAACCTCAAGGTGGGAATGGGCAGTTCAGTCCCTGTGACCCACTCAGTGTTTGATCTCTCTACCAAGGCTGCAGCCCTGATAGGAAGGGGATGAGATGGGTGAAGAGGGTAATTTCTAGGACCATCCACGGATTCCAATGGAATGTGGGTTAAATCAGACTCCAAACAAATGTCAGTATTGCCTGTCGTAAGATGGAGCTGAAGGGAGATGCAGACAGCAAGAAACCAAATATCTGTATGTGGTCAGCTTCGCCCAGGTTATCAGAGTAGGTTTAACTCCTTCTCTATGGCGATGGTGGAGGTAGGGCTGGTGTTTTCTGAGTGACTGTGCAATGCACTGCGGCTCTTCAGTCACACCAGGGACAGTGCACATTAACATTCGCTCCACCGATACCTCACTTGTTGCTATAGGCCCAAGAGGTGTTCAATATGGAATCGCTTGAGGAGACTCGCTTGACCCTTGAGTGTGAGTCTCTTGTTCCTCCTAGGTCTCCTGCACGAGGTCCGGAATCCCCTGGGGTTATCACCCCTAGAGTAGTTTGAAGGGTGAGAAACATGTGGAAGCCTGAGGGACTTCCCTCACCGCAAACATCAGGGCAGGCAGCATCTTAGTCCAGTGCCATCTTCCACATACTTATGTAGCAAGGACTTCAGCGTCTTGTTGAATCACTCCACCAACCCATCCGTTTGTGGGTGATAGACCGAAGTTCTGAGAGTGTGGATGTTCAATAAACAGCATAACTCTGTGTGACAGGGCGGCAGGGGCTGAAGGGTTAAGCCCCGTGCCCCGCACCCAAGTGGAGTGCAGCCCCAGTGCCACAGCACGGAAGCGGCTCTGCAAAGCCTGCCCGACGGCGGCCGCCTGCGCAGGCGCAGGAGTCCACTAGGTCGGCGCGCCGGGGGGAGGGGAGGGGGCTGTAAAGTGCATGCGCCAGCGTCCTGGGAAACGGGCGCCAGCTTTGAAAGGGAAGGGCTCCTGCCCTGAGAGGGAGGAGGGCGGACAGAGGTCGGCTGGGCACTGGGGACTGGTGGCGCAGACCAGCTCAGGCCGAGCACTGGAGCAGCCACAGGACTTGGGGAAAACGGGACCCGGACGGAGGACAACTTGGGGGAAGGCAGGAGCCCAGGACGGGACCTAGGAGGACCCGAGGGCCGGTGAGTTGTGGCATTAGCCCCACTCGGCTGAACGAGGCGTCTGTTATGCCTGTTCTTAGGGTCCTGGGCTGGGACTTGGAGAGAGGGGGGATTCAGGTCCCCCTTCCCTTCCAGCGGTCACAAGAACTTCCCAAGCTACTTACTGGTGGACAAGGGACTTACAGACATGGAAAATGGCAAAAGGGGGAGGGTCAACCTCGAGTAGGGGGGTGACTGTGTAACACTCTACCATGAGTTTTGAGGTCACGTCTGTCCCTTGGTCTGTAAGTATTTCTCTAGGCAGTCCCACCCTTGAGAATATTTTCAGGAGCGCCTCAGCAATGGTGGAGGCCATGGCCATTTGCAGGGGGATTGCCTCGGGATACCATATGGCATAATTCACCACTACTAAGATATACTTATGTCCTGTACCACTCCTTTCTAGTGAGCCCACCAGGTCCAGCCCTATCTGCTCAAATAGGGTCCCCACTACTGTTTAGGGCACTAGCAGGGCTCAGGGAACACTCGTGGTGCTGGTCCTCTGGCACTCTGGGCATGATGCACAGTAGTTGTGAACTTCTTGGTGGATTCCAGCCAGGAGAATCATGGGGCTACCCTCTGTAGCATCTTCTCTCTTCCCAGGTATCTTGTCCAGGGTATTGCGTGGAACAAATGCAGCAATCCCCGTCGGAATCATCGCGGGACCAGCAGCTGGCAAATGTCGACTTGAGTATGGGAATCTGGGGCCATTCGGTAAAGAAGATCATGGCATACCTCGAACCAGGGTCCTTGTGGCTGACATCTGCTGCTCGCCTGCGGGGGAAGGGCACATTGCTTGATTCCATGCTTGGCTAAGCATTGGATTGCTCCTCTGCTCTTCAAGGAAATCCCCATCCAGTTCCAGTCCATCGGTCTGGTTCTGAATGGGCCCTAGTCGTGTTGGGTGGAGGTCTAGGGGACTCCGGGCCCTCGAGGGTCCTTCGCCGGGGTCATTGGCCTGTGGTCCGCCTATCGAAGCTTGTAGTGAGTCATACCCCGGGGTTGCTCACAGATCGTGTGCTTCCGTTTTGCGACAGCTCCATGAAACCTGACCAATTCTGCCCTAAGACCACTGGGTAGGGCAATTTTGGAGCCACCACAACTTGATACCATCCTTCCCACTGTCCAGCTTCCAGCCGGTCATTGGGTAGCACCTCACATCACCATGGAGGCAATGAAGCTGTACTGCGACACACTACTGGTCGGGAAGAGGCACCACGCCTGCTTGTACAATGGTATGGCTGCAACCAGAATCCACCAGGGCAGTGGTGGGCATTACATTCACTTGGACAGGCACCTTAGCTTGTACCTCTTCCAGGCCCTCCACTCCGCTACCATCACCTGCCCATAAGTGCAATCTACAAGGGGACTCTCCCTCCTGAAGTGTCCCTCTTGGATGCATTGGTCACTGCTGCCTCTGCTGTGCCTCCTAGGAGGCATCTCCTCTGGGAAAGCTTCCCCATCTATTAATGGGTCTAGTCCTCCTTGAACAGGTGTATCTCTAATGGGTTCTTTTGACCAGGTTGTCTCCATTTACCCCTGAGGTTCCCTGACCTGCCACTTACTTGGTTGCGGATCCAACTTTTCTGACTCCTCTGCTGCCATGTAGTCCTCCAATAAGGAGACAGCTGTGGCAAGTGTCTTCAGGCGGTTTTGTTGCATCCATTATTTGCTGCCTTTTGGCAAGACCTGCAGAAACTGCTCCAGGGCCACAGTCTCTGCCACTTGAGCCTCGGTCAGCTGCTTAAGCCCCAACTATCACCAGCACAAATCTTGGATCTGCTATGTGACAGCCCGGAGCCTGTCCCCCGGTGAGAACCTTTCCTGGCGTAACCATTGGCGGTATGTCTCCAGGCACACCCTGACTTGCTCTAGTATGGCCACCTTCAGCTTGGGGGGTTCCAGTGCTTCTCTGGGGTCTAAATTCCAGAAGGCCATCTGGGCGGTTCCCATCAAATAGGGGGCAAGGATGGTGGCCTAATGCTTTGCTGAACTACAATGCTCATGTGTCATACAATGTAAACTGTGGTTATACACTTGTGCCCCTCTACCTGGGATAGTACGGCCTAGCAGCTGGAGTTTTGTAGTAAATGCCCCCTCACCTCTCCATAATGTGCAATGGGCACATTATGAAGGAAGGCTGTAGTGGCTGACATGGCTCTGATGGAGTATACCCTGATTTGAGTCAGTAACGGCACTTTGTTAAAGTGGCAGGATTCTTTAATGCAATTTATTATCAATTGTGAAAGTCCCTGTTTTGATATGGCTTGACCCTTGGAATGGTCTGCTATAGAAATAAAAAGTCTCTGAGTTTGTCTAAAAGGTCTGGTTCTGTCTAGGTAAAAGGCGAGTGCCCGCCCGACGTCGAGGGAGTGGAGTCGTGCTGCATTGGCGTCTCAGTGTGGCTTTTGATGGAAAACGGGTAAGTATAAAAGTTCGTTAAGGCAAAATTGAGATATTATTTTTGGGAGAAACTTGGGGTGTGGTTTTAAAACTACTTAATCCTTATAGAAGATGGTGAATAGCGAATGTGCCATGAGTATGGCTAGCTTGCCTGCTCTCCTTGCTGTTGTGATTGCTAGGAGGAAGGCCACTTTTATTGAGAGGGATCATGTTGCCATGGGCTCAAATGGTGCATGGGTCAAGGAGTTAAGAATGGGGTTAAAGTCCCAAGGGGACATTGATGTCTTTATAGGAGGAAATACGTTGTTCAGTCCTTGTAGGAACGTTTTGGTTATAGGGTGTGAGAATACAGTGTGCCCGTATCCTATCTCGTGCTTGCTCGATATCACTGCTAAATACACCTTTATGGATGAATTAGAAATGTTCTGCTTCTTTAAAGCGAGGCGGTATCTAATATTACCTTTAGATGTGCTGATTGTGGGTGTAGGGATCTTGGATCTGCCCACTTGGAGAAATGCTTCCACTTTTGGGAGTATATTTTCCTTGTTGTCTGCCTGCGACAGTTCGTAATTATATTGTGCACTCCCCTCCCACCCATGTGTCTTATGGAAGCTAGGTGCTGAGATGAAGCTTTTGAATGTGCAGATGAACAACTCAGCCCCGATCCTGGGATAGTATGTCCGGCCACTGTGGCAGAGGAAGGGACGGTGCTGCTGCCAACTGGGACAGGCAAGGAAACCATGGTTGTCCAGGCCTGGCCGGAGCTATGAATAGAGGCGTGCCAGGAACCGACACTACTGTCAGCTCCTATTGCATGGTCAGCAGGTTCGGTGCAGCAAAGGCCGGTACTGCACATTGTGGCTGCACTATGGAGTCTGCCTGTATCCTGGATGTAGATGGTACTGGGGAGATCTCTATGGCTTTCATCAGTACAGGTTTCAGTGGTGTGCGTACCAACGGTTCAGAGCACCTCTTATCCCTGGCACCATGCGTTTTCTTTGGAGCCAGCTTCAGCAGTACCGTCAGTGCTGGTACCAACGGTGCAGTGGCAGTTTTCTTCAGCTTGGATGCCGGTACCTTTGGACATGTGTATCTTTCACAGATATCGCCCCTCAGGGTTTGTCCATGCCGGACTTCCCCGGTGCCTGGGCATCCCCAGTAGCCTTTCCCTTAGGTGAAAGAGGCTTACTTTGGTGCCCTCTCTGCTGAGGGTGAAGAGGGCTTTGTTTTGGTGGTCTTTTTGGCCAGGATGTCTCTTGGAACTGAGGGGCCTTGGTCAGAAGCCGCCGTTGGTAAGGTGCTCACCGGGGAGACATCAGGTGCCGATTAGAAGGCTGGTCTCTCTGTTTTTTCCATAGTGAGTAGTTTTAACTGCAGCCCCCTTGCCTTCAGAAAGCTGGCCAAGAGCTTTTAGCAATGGCGACAGCTCTTGGGCAAATGCTCTTGGCCTAGGCATAGGATGCATTGGGCATGTCTGTCCAAAACAGGTATGGACATGCGGCACGTCAGGCACCATTTAAATGCCGGTGAACCTGGCATGTTTGAACAACCTACTGTATCTATTGAAGCAAAAAGAATTTTTTTTAACTACTAAAATTAAATACTCAGGCGGGGCAAAAGGTGATAACTATCTAACAATACTATCTAATAATAACTCTTAGTACATTTTGAATAGTGCCCAGAACACTGCTGTTTTCTGACCAAACCGGGGGCGGTTGAGAAGGAACCGATGGTTGGTTGAGGGTGTGCATGAGCTGGCACATTTACTATGGCATGGGTGGTGCCGCATGTGCGTGCCGCCACTGGATGGGGGATACTGCTGCTGAAAAGTTCTGGTTCCAAGCGCTCGGCTGTCAAGATACCTATAGTGGAGCACCCACAGGGACACTCCTCAAGGAAGAATTATATATTGTTTTATCCATGCTGATTACTGGCAACCTTTGTGAGGATTTAGAATCCCCTATGTTTTGGAACACAGACTTCAAATTTAGCAAAGGAGAGCTTTTATGTCAAAGATGTGCCTTCCGCTGTCCCATGAAAATCTGCCCAGATCTGTCCAAGACACAAGCCTTTGGGAAGGGGGCGGGAGGGGAATCGAGCACAGTTTGCACATGCTCAGAAAAGACTGCATTTTGGCAGGAAAATTCCCTGAAGATTCCATTTGCACTGTGCATGTTCACTGCAGGGCTGTGCAGGGTTTTCCTGTAGTTACAGCCCTGGGCCATACCAGGACCAGGCACTTGAATGAAGAGAGCAGGGAGCCTGTATTTTATCTGCTCTCAGTGATCTGCCTGCTAAGCCCAAGTATCAGAGGGGTAGCAGTGTTAGTCTGCATCTGCAGAAGCAACGAGAAGTCCTGTGGCGGTTTATGCTCCAATAAATCTGTTAGAGTATGTCTACACTAGCCCCCTAGTTCGATCTAGGGAGGCTAATGAAATTGCAAATGAAGCACGGGATTTAAATATCCCGGGCTTCATTAGCATGTTCCTGGCCGGTCGCCATTTTTAGAAATTGACTAGCCCGAAGTAACTGCCCGCGTCTACAGGCGGCTGTGAAACGGGATTCTGAATTAAAGCCCTAAATCGAATTAGCTGGTATTCTTCCTGCAATGAGGTTTACCAGCTGATTCGATTTAGGGCTTTAATTTGGAATCTCATTTCACTGCCGCGTGTAGATGCGGGCAGTTACCTCGGGCTAGTCAATTTCTAAAATGGCGACCGGTTGGGAACATGCTAATGAAGCGCGGGATATTTAAATCCCGTGCTTCATTTGCAATTTCAGTTGCCCTCATTAGCCTCCCTAGATCGAACTAGGGGGCTAGTGTAGACATACCTTTAGTCTAATAAGGTGCCACAGGACTTCTTGCTGCTAAGCCCAAGCAGCGTGGAGGAGAAAACGAGCTGGATCTGGGAGGACAGGGTAAGACATTAGGACAAGACAACAGTGTGGGGAAAGGAATTTGGGACTGGATGTTGGGAGGGAGGGGGAAGAAGGGAAACAGGGAGATAAGATGTGGGAGATAAGGACTAGTTGGGCAGGGGGAGTGGGAGCCAATAGGATGGGGGAAAGGGATACTGACTGAGGAACCAGGAAGGGGCTGGTAAGACAAGGAGAATGGGACTGAGAATCAGGAGGGCTGTGAGAAAGAAGAAACAAAGGGCGAGGCATACAGCTTTGAGAAGGTTCTAAGATCTGTGAGGAGACCAGGGACCGGCTGGGCAAAGAGACGAGGATGAGGGGCAGAGACTGGAACTGGCTCAGACAAGGCACTAGAGGTGGAAGAGACAGGCCTGATACAGAAATAAGTTGAATGGGATAGAGCAGAAGGAGACCATGTTTGGAGGGAACGGGGAAGAAGAGTCTGGATTTACTAGAGAACACTCCATTCCACAGCCTAGAAGAAGGAAGCCAAGATTCCAGAATCTCACCATTCCTCTTTTGCCTGCAAAGATCTGTGAAACCCTCTTGCAATGTGTCCCATCCCACTGTAATGCTGGTCCACAGACAACCTACTACTGCCACCAGTCACACCATTAGCTCACACGGCAAAGGTCTGTATGGTGGATGTAAAAGTTAAACCCTGCAGAAAACCCATGTAGATGTCAGCAGGATGCCACACAATGGAAATCCATTGCTTTTAGGGTTGATTTTTTAAAAGTCAGGGAATTACATCCTCCCCGCACCCCCAGAAAACCTCCCAACAAGCCCTATGTTCTAGGAACAGTATTAAAAATACAAAACCAAGAATTCAAAATCTGAAAATGCCAGAATTATGGCTGCGTGTACAATCTTAATTTGACCTTCTTGTTCTCATGGGCTCTGAAATAGTCTTTAATTACATGACCACGTACTATTTTTTTTCCACAGGACTCCCGACTCATTCCGTGCAGAATGGACAGCGCTCACTAGTCAATGTTTTGTTTTCTCCTCATGGTTCAATGTGTGGTCCCTGATCTCATTTACTGTCTGCACACTATTCAAACTCTGCTCTGAAGACAAATTTCCTCCTTGTTTTTTTTCCTATCTGGCTCATCCCTGTAGTTACCAAGTGCGTCATGGATATTAATGAATTTATTTTCCCAGCACCTCTGTGAGGCAAGGAGATGGCACTATCTCTATTTTAGAAACATGGAAAGGAGTCAGAGATTGAGGGCAAAAGTGTGCACTAATTCTGGGGTGCTCAATTTCAGACACGTAGGACCTGATTTTTAAGAGTTCTTGCCATTATGTTCAAATCACAGTTCCCGTAGAGTTCATTTGCAGCTGTGCATACTCAGCACTTCTGCAAACCAGACCACAAGGGCAGGTCTATACTACAGCACTATTTTGAAACAACTCACGTTATTTTGAAATAAAATGAGGGTCCACACAGCAACCCCATTATTTCAAAATTATTTGGAAATAACAGGCTTCTTATTCCCGGAATAATAACCTCTCATTTCATGAAGAACACCACCTATTTCAAAATAGCTATTTCGAAAGAGGGTGGGTGTGGATAGCTCAGCTGTGCTTATTTCGAAATAATTGGCCTCCAGGGCTTCTCACAGCTGCCCGGGTGGCCTCTCTGTCCACACCCCTCAAAACACTATAGTTTCCCTTCCCCTGCAGCCTTTAAAAGCCACAACCACAGGGGAAACTTCTGGTGGCAAAACGAAGGCCCTGACAGCCCTGTGCCACACTGTAGAAGCAGTTTGTGCAGCAATGGCTGACCCCCAGTGTCCCCACTGAACTCCCCAGGGCTGTGAGCAAGCCAGCAGCCAGCTCCCAAGCCCCTACCCAGGGCAGGAGAAGACCTTTCTGATCTGTTGCGGAGATTCTGTATCTCCTTGTCACCTAGACTATGTCTACACTGCTTCCCTCTTGCGGAAGAGGAAATGCAAATGGAGTGCTCATTAGCACATGTCGTGCTTTCATTTGTATATCCTCTTCCGATCCTTTTTGCGGAAGAGGATTTTGTGCAAAAAAATGTAGTGTAGATGGGCCATTTTTTGCCCCAAAAAACCCCTTTTGCACAAGAACCCTGTAAACCTGCTGAGCAACACCCCGAGAGCTGAGCAGCACACCGGGAATGGTAGGAAGCAGCCCAGGGCAGAGGCTTGTCCTCCAGGAGCTCGGTGTGTTTCGGCAGGCACCCCTGCTGAGCAGGCAGCGGAATACTTTGGACTAGGCCTCTGAGCCAAATATACCCTGCCAGGGGGAATTGTGTGTATGACTAAGCCTCCAGGCCGTATATATCCGGATAGAGGGAACTGTGCTTTGAACCAGGCCTCTGGGCCGTATATACTCTGATAAAGGGTCATTTGCTAGGAACTCAGCCTACGAGACGTTCCCTGCGAAAAGGGAGCACAGACACAAACTTTGGGAACTTCCGGACCGTCGAGGGGACCTGCCCCTCAACACACCCGTCTCAGCAAGAGGTGCCTAGACGTCCTCTCCCTGGGGACAATGCCACTGCCAGACCCAGCATGTGCACGGCCTGGAGGGAAGGCAAAATGCCCCATTGCCCCCCTCTTGCCTGAAGGCTCCTGGTCTGGCCTGCACATTTCCAAGCCTGCTTGTCCCTGGAGCGTGAGGGTAGCGACGCTCCCCAGGACATCTGTGACCCTACAGGACTGTGCCCATTGTCTAGGCCACAGATGGCCGTGCTTGAAGCACATTGCCATCATCTGAACTGAGACCTCAGAGATGAGGGCTGGGCTTCACGCAGTGTCTCCTGGGATGACTTCCCTTGTCACTTTACTTCACAGCTGGCCCAACTACAAGTGAGGTGCATCCACCACCTCCCGCACCATCCTCCGGATCCCGCGAGAGCCGCTGCCACAGACCCCGCAAGGACCTGGAACAGGAACACATTGCCTGCCTGCGTGCCCTGCAGTGGTGTCTTGAGTGGCAGAAGCAGAGGTGTGTTGAGGTGGCGCCGCACCATCTGGCAGGAGCTGTCCCTGCAGCACTGCAGTATGTGTGTGGCAGACATTGGTGCTGTCAACCGCCAGCTTGCTGCTATTGAGAGGTCCAGCAGCTGCCCCTCCACATCCCACTCCTGCCCCTTTCCCTACCCCGCCAGCTTCTCCTCCTAGCCCTGGGCCCTGCACATGTGGCAGTGGGACCACCCGAGGGAGGTGCGAATCCCAGCCCCATTCCCAAGCCTCTCCTCCCCTGTTCTTTCCCTTCCTTTTCCTCCCAGGTTCTTTCCCCAGTCCCTCTCCAGTTATATTTACCCCCAAATTAAAAAAACAGACAGTTTCTTGTTTCAGACCCAAAAGTCTGGTGTATTGTATCTGCGGGCAGTGGGGGGAGGGGCAGAAGGTGGGAAGGGAGGAGTGGAGGAGGAAAGACACAGAGGGGCAATGTAGAGGCCCCTTGTGGGGAGGCCCAGGGGAGAGTGTCACAGCTGGCCTTGTCTGAAATGCTCCCTCAGAGCCTCCCAGATGAGCACAGCCCTCTCTCTGATGGACTTGCCGGATGGCAGTGGTGCGCTGCTGCTCAAAGGCCTGGGTGAGCTGCTCAGCCTCTGCCCCCCTCCCTGTCAGGAACGTCTCCCCCTTGTTCTTGCACAGGTTGTGCAGGACACAGCAGGCTGCCACCACCTGGGGTATGTCCCGCTCGCTGAGATCCAGGCAGGTGAGGAGACGTCAGAATCTCCCTTTCAAATGGCCGAAGGTGCCCACCACTGAGGGCACTTCTGAGCCTGGGTTGAACCTCTCCTTGGTGGGATCCAGGTATCCCGTCTAGGGCTTCATCAGCCAGGGGAGCAAGCGGTAGGCTGCATCGTCCTCATTCCCAATCCTGATGGTGTGGTTGGAGAAAAAGGTGCCGGTGTGCATCCTCTGGAACAGGCTGGAGTTCCTGAAGACACGGCATCATGCACATTCCCCAATCATTCTACGTTAATGTACGTGAAGCAGGCTCAGTGGTCCACAAGGGCCTACAGCACCATAGAAAAGTACCCTATCCAGCTGATGTAATTGGAGGCCCGGTGGTCAGGGGCCTGGATGGGAATATGGATGTCATCAATGGCTGCAGTTGAATAAGCCCGTGGCAGCAAAGCCAGCGATGATGGGGTCGGTGTCGCCCAGGATGATAACCCTGCACAGTAGGGTGGCGTTGATGGCCCTTGTCACCTATGAGAGGATACAAACAGAGAATCACAGGGTTGCCAGAGCCCTTGGGAATTCCCTAAGCCCAAGCCCTTTCCCACAGAAGGAGCATTCCCACCTACCCCATCCCTGGCAGGGCTTTCTGAAGGTGGGAGTCCATCCCCCCCTTCTCAAGGGAACCCCATTCCAGTGCTTCACCAAACTCCTGGGACAACAGAAAGAGGATGATACCTGCATGAGCACAGCCCTGATGGTCAATCTCCCCACGCCAAACTGGTTCCCGACAGAGTGGTAGCTGTCTGGTGTGGCGAGCTTCCAAATAGCGATGGCATCACACTTCTGGAGGGGGATAGCAGGTCGCATGCTGGTGTCCCGTTGCCTGAGGGCAGAGGCGAGCCACTCGCACAGCTCCATGAAGGGGTCCTTCTGCATGTGGAAGTTCTGGAGCCACACCTGGTCGTCCCACTGCTCCATGACGATCTGATCCCACGAGTCGGTACTGGTGTCCCAGCACCAGAAGCGGCGCTGCACGGTGTGCAGGGGAGGGTGGGAGGGGCTGTGCTGCATGAGCAGCACATGGATTGGGGTGCGGAGATGCCCCAGAGTGAGCTGCTGCTCCTGGTCTTGCAGTGCCACATGGGCAGCCTGCAATAACTGCACCAGGAGGTGCAGCATGAGGGCTAAGAGCTGGTGAGTGCTTTGCAGCAGGGCCGCTCCATGGCAGGAGTGCTGTGGTGTCGGCAAGGGCAATCAAAACACGCAGTATGAAGGGTTTGCCGTCCCTCAAGGAGGTAGGCAAAGGTGAAGAGTGAGAGACACGGCCGTAGAGGATAGCCCCTTAAGTAGGAGCCAGACAGCCTCAGGCAGTAGCTCCAGGAAGTGACTGCTGTCCTGAAAAGCTTCCGGGGGGCTTTCAATGCAATTCAGGCTCCAATCAGCGCGGATGCTTTACTTCTACATAATTCTGTGCTATTTCGATGGGCATATGTAGAGTGGACCCGCTATCTCAAAATAGTTATTTCGGGAGTTAATATTCCAAAATAGCTTATTTTGAAATATGCGCATAGTGTAGACATACCCCAAGATGTCAAGTCAAGCACTTGGAAAATGAGGCACAAGCAGTTGGTGACCACCTCTGAAAAGTCTGGCTTAAGTGACTTGACTATCAACACAAGGGAACTCTGTGGCACAGACAGTGAAAAAGTCCGGCTCTCTGGGGCAACATTCAACTGTGTTAACTATGAGACCATCCTTTCTCTTCCTGCAGTCCCCTGCCTCGTTCACTACACATCTTCCAACTTCAGCCCAAAAGGAGGTAGGGCTCTTATCTGCAACAGTTTCCTGATTCATCCCAGAGCAGGCCCATCCTCAGTGGAGAAGAAGGGTCCAATAGAAAAAATAATATGTGACCCTGTAATTAAAGACTGCAGCATAACACAGATGCACAAGACAACTTTGATTCTTGAACAGACATTAATTCTGACATTTCCTAGCTTCGGAGTGCTTGTCTTGCTACCCTTTTAATGTAATGCATGTGTGTAACATAGGTACACACACAAATACAGGCAACTGCTCTGCCAACAACTGAGGTGATCCCGACAACAGTGGATTAACAGGCCCCCACAGCTGGCTGGAATATGTTATCGATTGGCTGGCACGTCTTCTCTTAGGCAGGCATGAGTTAAACAAACTCTTTGAAGTCCACAAGATGAACCACGCCCAATCCCACTAAGAGATGTCAACTCACTTTGACAGCTGCACCTTAAGCAACCCCTACCCAGACTTTAGCAAGACACTAGTGCATGCTGGCCCAAAGGTAGGGGCTACAGGATCACGCTGTTATACTCACACTGTACGTTGAGCTGTACCAGGGCTTCCCGGGGTCTGATGTTAAAGCCATTGTACCTGGCAGTTTGACACTTATAGGTCCCGCTCATTTCTCGACTAACGCTCTCCAGGCGCAGCTTCCCGTCATATGTCTCCACTGTCATGGCGCCAGAGGGCATGGGGGCCTCCTTGTCTACCCGGGACCAGATGATGGGAGGCTTAGGCTTCCCTCGAACCTCGCACTGCAGCTCGGCCCTGGAGCCCTCCCGCACGGTGATGGTGGACTGGCCCTTGGGGACACTGATGGTTGGAGGCACTAGAGAGAAGATGACAAAAAGAGCCTGTTTGTCAAGGTAACATCCCTCTGGCGTAGCACGAGGAAGACCTTCGAAGGATGGCTGCATTTGTGGGGAAGGATGCCATGCTTACAGGCCTCCAACCGAGAATGGCCCCGATAGCGCCAGAGCAAAGCTCCCCATGCTCCCCATGCTTCCCCGCCAATGTGAGTCACCTCTGGGCAGTTCCCCCTCTTCGTGGAGGAGAGTGTTCCATCTTCATAGCTTCTGAATGGCCAACACCAACAAAAAGGGCCAGAACATCTCAACACCCTACACCAGGGGTGGGCAATAATTTTTGTTGGGAGGACACACAACGAGATTTTGGAAAGTGGTCAAGGGCCGCGCTTTTCTGTGGAGGAGATGCGGTGTCTAGTGTGGAGGTTGGGTACAAAAGGGTGCAAGGGGTAAGGGACTGGGGTGCAGGAGATGGTGTGAGGTTTGAGACAGAGTTTGGGTGAAGGAGGGGGTTGTGACCAGGGTCAGGGGATGAGGGTGTAGGGCCAGGGAGGGAGTATGGCTACAAGAGAGGATTCTGGCCAGGGGGAGGGGCTCTATGAGGGGGTGCAAAGTCTGGGAGGGAATTGTGTCCTGGGAGAAGGGGAAAAGGGGGTGCAGACTGCAGAGGGTTTGGGTGGTGACCTGGGGCAGGAGAATGGGGTGCAGGATCTGGGAGGATGTTTGGGTGCAGGAGAGGATTCTGGCCTTGGGGGAAAGATGTAGGGGGGGTACAGGGTCTGGGAGGGAGTTGTGACCTGGGGCAAGGGAGTGCAGAGAATTTGGAAGGTGATCTGGGGCAGGGGAATGCAGTGGAAGAGGGGCAGGTGTGTCAGAGGCAGGCTCTGGCTGAGAGGCACTTAACTTAAGTGTCTCCTGGCCAGCAGCCCTGCAGTACCCCAAGGCAGGCTGGGCTCCCTGCCTGCTGCAGCCCCTGACCGCTTGAAACTGCAGGCTGTTCCCTCCATGTGGCTCTCAGCTCCAGGAGGGGGAAGAGAGGCTTGCGTTGCCCTCATCCCTCAGGCCAATCTTTCAATTCCCATTGGCTGGTTGTCTCCAGCCAATAGGAACAGAGAGATTGGCTAGGATCGGTTTCTACTGGCTGGTTGTTTCTAGCCAGGAGTAGCTGAGGATTGGGCTGGGGGCAGGAGATCACACAAAGCCTGCCCCTGCCTGCAGAGCAGAGAAACACAGGGGCTGCGCTTTAAACCGTGGCAGCTGCGTGCTTGAGGGTCCTGGCAGGGTGGTCCGCGGGCTAGATCCAGTGGCTTGGCGGGCCGGATCTGGTCCCTGGGCCGTATTTTGCCCATCCCTGCCCTAAATATACATCCGTGAACTCCAATTAAACACTTTCAATCACTGTCAGCCTAAACCAGACTAGACCTGATCATGTAGGATGTGTAAGACTCTAGGTCCTCATCTCAATCTTGTTAGCCATTTAATTCCTTGAATGGAGTTGGAGCCTGTAGCCCACAAGTGAGAGACCAAGTCCAATCTCCTTACATGGGCTGGATTGGAGACATGGTCTACAGACACATGCTCCAAATACTCCACTCCCAGTCTCCAAGGGATGTCTACACTACCACCCTAGTTCGAACTAGGGTAGTTAATGTAGTCATTCGAAGTTGCAAATGAAGCCCTGGATTTAAATATCCCGGGCTTCATTTGCATCTTGCCGGACGCCGCCATTTTTAAATCCCCGTTAGTGCGGACTCCGTGCCCGCGGCTACACGCGGCACGGAGTAGGTAGTTCGAATTAGGCTTTCTAATTCGAACTACCGTTACTCCTCGTGGAACGAGGTGTACCGGTAGTTCGAATTAGAAAGCCTAACTTAGAAGTTAGAAAGCCAAACTTTAAAGTTAATAAAAAGGTAAAAACATCTTTAAACATTTCCCGCGATTGAAAATTATGTGTCTGTTTTTACTTATTTGGTTCTCTGAAAAAGTCAGAAAGTGTTTGTTTTTAGTGGACCTAAAATAAAGAGTGGGTATTTGTGTGGCCCTAAAATAAAGAATGGGTATTTGTGTGGCCCTAAAATAAAGAGTGTGTGTGGGGTGAGGGGCGCACGGCGCATGCGCGGGCCCACCCCCAGGGTGTGTGGGCGGATGCACGGCGCATGCACTGCCCAGGCGGCCCAGCCACAGCCGATGGCGTGCAGTCTGGGGCCACCCGGGGCGGGCTGCGCCTGGCTGTGCATCGCCCTGCGGCCGTGGGGGAAAGGGCACTGCTGGCCGGTGCTGCAGGGATTAACACGGCCCCACCCCGGGCGGCTGCTGCAGCCCGCTGGGAGCCGGATGCCCCCCGTAGGTTGGCGCCCTGGGCAGCTGCCCGGCTAGCCCACCCCTTAGTCCACCCCTGACCAAACTAAAAATCTCAGGTTACTCTCACAGCACTAGTGACACACACTTTATTGTCTAGCCTCTATTGTCAGCCAACGTTCCTAAAGAGCCTAAGAGAGGTGTTTGCACTGCAATAAACTCAAGGCACGGAGTCTCAGAGCCTGGCTGGACTCACAGCTCAGGCTATAGGGCTCACAATTGCAGGGTAGATATTCGGGTTCAGGCTAATTCCTGAGACTGCAACAGAGATGGGTCTGAGAGCCCAGGCTCTAGCTTAAGCCTGTACATCTAACTCAGCAATATAATAGCCCTGCAGCTCAGGTCAGCTAACTATGGCCTGCCACAGCTGTGCGGTGAGTCTTTTATCACAGTGCAGACATGAACATGGAATTGACTTGAAGGGGACTCTTTGCTCATGCTCCAGGCTCCACCAACAACCCACTCAGATGTAGATCACTTTCACAGATACATCTATCATCATGCTGACATTGCAACGGGCACCGTTAGGTTTCAGAGTTAACACCCATTGAGACAAATGCAGCTGTTCTCACCTCTCTAAGAGTTCTTGTTTCAGTCTGGCTCTCTACAGGTGACATTGCATTGGGATGACATTGGGACTGATGCTTTCACAAGTGGAAGGGCTAAATATTTTTCTTTCTAAATGAAAGCTTAAAATGCCAGGGGCCATCTCCATCCAGATTGTCCAGTAATCACTCAATGTACCCTCTGCCCACTACAGAGAGCATGCTGTGGCACTTTCACACACACACACCACACATAACTGCATTAAGAGCATATTTAAGATGGCTCTGGTCACCGTCTCCTTCGCTAGCAAACTCTCTATGCAACAAAGGAGTCCAGCTTTCAATTTACAGCCCCCCTGTGGGCTGTGGAATCTCATCAGACTCTCTCCTGTTTGGTGTGAAGAGAGCACTGCCCCCCGCCAGTCAGCTCCACCAGCAGACGCTCACCCAGCGAGAGGCAATTTTCACCAGAGGGAAAACCTGTAAATTGTATTTGGAGATTTTTTAATTCAAGCCATCTCTTCTGTGCCTCCCACTGGAGACAGCCAACTCAGTGAGTGGGGGGCTGTTTTGCTGGGTGGCAGCAGATGGCCAAGGAATGCAGAGCGGTTTCCGCCTTGCTGCTTCAATACCATGGTTCTGGAGGGAAACTCAAGGAGTCCCAACCCAACACAAAGGAGGGACTTTCCTGCTCCTTCAGTGCACACAGACAGCTAGGTACCCCAGAAGGGACAAACACTGTCTGTTGCCCGGGGGGGGGGGGGGGGTCAGCGTGAAGGGAGGCAGGCGATGGTGCTGCAGTCTGCCCTCCCCTGGGTCTGGGGCAGCTGTAATTTCTCCAGTTCCGGAGGGGCCCAGCTGCCAGTGACTGTGGATAGGACGTGTCAGACTGCCACATTCCTTGATGACCTTCCCCATGCCTTCTTCCCAGCCAACCCCACATGCTGTGCTGGCCCTTTCAGCTCCTGCTGGTGGAAGGCAGGTTGTGCCGTCTCTGTGCCACCACAACTGCATCCTGGTAGGGTTTCTTTTCTTTCCTGAGCCCTGGGCCTACATTTGGGGCTAGCAGATATTCTCCAGCTCTTGCAGTGGGGACAGACTATGATCTTACAGACCCTTTGCCACCTTACTCCTACGATCTTATGGACTATTGCATTCTATTAGCTATTGCGGGGAGGTGGTGGGGCTGGGGTGAGAAGTATGCTCTAGACTCCAGGCTACAGCCAGATCTGGCTTACATTGCCAGCTCTGCCACTGACTCACTATGGGATTCATGGCACGTCATGTCATGTGGTGCCTCAGTTTCCCCAGCTGTGAAAAGAAGAGCAGGAGCATTTCCCTGCCTTTCATGGCTGTTAGGAGGATAAATTAGTTAATTTCCTTTCTGCTGAAAAGCTCTGTGCACAGTAAGTGTTCAGCATCCCATTATCACAAAGCATCGGGGGGCATTCTCGTTGGAGCAGATTGTCAGAAAAACAAGAGGCAATTCCGACAGTCTCTGCTAAGGGCACAGGCAGGGCAGGGAATCAAATGGGTCATGGACAGAACCAGGACCCGCCAAAGCTGGTTAACATCACTCTGAGCCATTTGGAAAAATCCAGACAGATTCTACAGCCAGAGAACTTCCCTCGGGCTCTTTCCCCACGTAGCTCCAGGTCGGCGCAGCCTGGCTCTGTCACACCTGAGCAATCCCAGGGAAAGCAGTGGGACTGCAGGGGTGTAGCTGAGAACAGAGCCTGACCTGATCTCTTTTGCTTACACCACAGACCAAATCCTGAGTCTGTATGTTGCAGCCACAAAAGTGGCTTGACAGATTTGGGGCTCCCACTGAAGCCAGTGACTTTCCTGCAAGAAGGATAGGGCCCTTTAGGGAGAGGGTAGGGGGAAAGTGAGATTTACAGAGTCCGGGCTCCTGCACATAGCACTCCAGAGGTGCCCTGAAGACTGGAGTCAGGACACTACTCGTTCAAGCTGTTCATGAGAGGAGAGTCTGTGACACACCACACGCTGCCATGGACACAAGCCAGGTCCTTCCACATCAGTCTCTGGAACAGTTATCAGAGGAAGTGACTCTTTTAAGCCCAGCCGAAGAGTTGAAAGGGCAGTGTCTCCTTCCCTACAGACACCAGCCAGAACTGCTGAGCCCCAGGGCCTGATGGAGGGGGAGGGTTTCAGGAGGGGCAGGGCAAGGGAGGGGTTTCGGGAGAGTAGGGGGGCAGCAGCAGCCATGCACACTGGGACATGGCTCCCTTTTCTTCCCATTCCTTGGACTAGTAGAGTGCATCTACACAGCAATTCCGTTATTTTGAAATCCATTTGAAATAATGGATGGCTTATTCCGACTTCTGTAAACCTCATTCCACAAGGAATAACGCCTATTCCAAAATAGCTGTAGTTTAGGTGCTTCACTGCTGCTATTTCAAAGTAGCGCCTCCCCAGGGCTGTTCAAAGTAATTACACCCCAATGCCTCCTGGGGCTCTAAACTGAGGTAGCACGTCCCTGTTAGAGGAGCCTGCCTCGGACTAATTTTGAGGCTTTCCTGAGGTATAGACGTGCTATTTTGAAAAAAAGCTATTGAGGAGTATTTCCTCTGGAACAGCTTATTTTGAGATAAGCGTGCAGTGTAGACATACCCTTAAAGAGTGAGGGGAAAGGACTTGCATTCTGTGCATGCCTCTCACTCCTGGCTAGTGAAGGGAGGGGGCAGAGGAGTAAATCACAGACTACAAGTACTTTCTCCTCTCCCCCAGATAGTCCCAGGAACAGGAAGAAAAGCAAGTTCCATCCTGGTGTGCATGGCTGCTGTGCCCCCTGCTCTCCCGAAACTCTGCCCTGGGGGCAGGGCTGGAGGTAGACTCCCCCTGTCAGCCCTTTAGCGCAGCCTGCGACTCTGAAGTATGCCACACGGTGCTCTGGCCACTGCTACTGTTGTAGCAGCAGTGTCAGCCAGAAACGCTGGGCTCTTTTGAATCACCAGGCCTCGGAGCAGTTGTCCCCTTAGCTCTCCTACTGGCCGGCTTGCTAACAGCCTTTGAATGTTTAGTAAAATCTGATTCCCTCACTGTTCCTTCATGATAAGCCCTTGGCCAGGGCTTCTTCCAAACCATCTTCTTCCGAGGCTGGGCCGGACTGCAATCTGGGCCTTCCCAATGCCAACCCTATATCCTCAGGCATGTTGTGCCTCAGGTCACTTGAGCCCTGAAACTAACTCAGTAAGTAGGGATGTTGGCATATAATCGAGTAAACAATTAACCGATAAGGCTTATCAGTTATTCCTATCGAGTACGTGCACCCTCCCCCCCTTCGCTGCCCCTGTATCTCAAGGCATACAAGGGGGGAGCATGAGCTGGTGCCCATGAGGAACTGGCTTTAAGCAGGCTCCCCATGAGCACCGGATCCACCTGTCCCCCCACTTCCGCACTGCTGCCTCTGATAAAGCAGCAGCACAGAGGGAGGCAGGTGGGAGCGAATAAGCATGAGGAGCCGGCTTTCAAGCCAGTTCCCTGTGCTTATCTGCTTCCGTGGACCCGCCTGCTATCCCTCGCTGACTCCCATAGAGGCAGTGAGGGGGGGCAGGCAGGAGCCGCTGCTCAGCACCAACTCTGTGGTGCCGCCTGCCCCGCACTGCTGCCTCTATCAGGGGAATATGTTGGCACATTATGCCCCCTGCCCTGACTCCCTCTAAACCTCAGGCCTCCATAGAGGAGGCTCACCTGTTTCTGAAGAGATGTTCACCTCGACACTGAGGTCAGGGATGGGGGCTCCCTGGAAGGTTGCAATACACAGATATGTGCCGTAGTCGCTGAAGCGCAGGTCAATGATCTCCAGGCTGCTGGTCACTGGTGGGAGCTCAGGGTCGTTTCTGGAAATGAGCAGTCGGTCGGAGACCCTGGCTGGTTTCCCATTCTTGTACCAGAAGTAGACGACCTTCTCCTGGGGGACAGCATCCACATGGCACGAGAGCTTCAGGTCCTGCCCTAGCTGGATGCTTTCACTCTCTTTGATCACATCAGGGGTGATCTGGAAGGTAGCATTCTTCATGGCTGGGATGGACAGAGGTGCAAAGCCGGTTAGTGAAGCCAGAATGCCCTGTGCCCAAAGGGGGAAATGTCTGTACGTTATCTATCCCTTGCCCAATGGGAGACAGTGGTTCCATGTGCTCCCATCCCATGCTCAAATGAGATCCCCATGGGAGGCAATGGTGCCACCCCCCAAGCCTGCTGTGGCACTGCATGTCAGGATCAGGAAGCATCAGCAAAGCAGTGGGAAGGTAGGACTGGAGTAACCATGGATGCGGCAGGCCAGGAGTGAGGTGCATCAGCAGAACTGTAAGTGGGGAAGCTGGCACAGCACTGTCTCCAGTCAGCACTACCACTCCCTTGCTGAAGTAGCACATTCACCCCAATGTAAGGGAACAATAACAAGCTCTGGGTACTCAGAGTGTCTGCCTAGAAGTAGAAGGACGTACATCGCACCAGCAGGTTCACGGTCTTCTTGGCTGGGTTCCCCACATTATTGATGGCCGTGCAATTGTAGTAGCCAGAATCTTCCATGCGGATCCCCCAAATGGTGAGGTTGCCCTCTTGAATGAGGCTGTTGTGAGGCATGGGGCTAGGTGAGTGAGACCAGACCACCTCAGGCAGTGGGTCACCGCCTGTCAGGGAGCACTGCATAGTGACATTATCTCCTGGGTTCACCACCAGGGTCTCATTGACAGACAGCTTCAGAGCGGGTGGGGCTGGAAGAGAAAAAAGGCAACACTAGTGAGCTCTGAGGAGACTCCCACCAGCCTGGATGTCGCTCAATTCGACATGAACGGAGAAACTTTCCATGTGTTCTCAGAAAAGAGGGGGTAAGGGTGGGCTGTCCATGAGTTCATTAAAAATGTGAATCTAGGAGGACCCCATCAAACACGGCATCTCTAACCAAGTCAGGGGACCTAGCTGTAGTAGGGTTCAAAGGCATAGCATAGACTGTCTCCCACAGAGACCCCAAACAGAGGCCACATCTCAACTGCAATCACAGGGCACCACTGCAGCTAACTTGAATCTAGCTAGCTCAGGGTCCCAGAACGGTGAAGCCACTGCGGCACATGCTTACTCATGGGGATAGTCCATGCTGAATTCCAGGTGGACTGGATTCCAGCTGGACTGATGCATACATGGTCACAACTTTCCTGCTCCAGGACTGAGCTAGTGAGATTAAAACCTGCGTGGGCATGTCTACGTGAGCTGCAGTGATACATTGCGATTGCAGAGTAGACGTACTCTTTGTTTAGACTCCAAACAGTCCAAGCTTTAGAAACAGAGTTAGATCCCATCTACACTGAACCCTGTAACAAAATTAATGCTCTGGCTGTGTTATAGAGGTAGGGCCTAATTTTCTACCCCATATCAGAACAGTAGTATTTTACACCCATTTTGCATCAATACAGTTGGCAACACAGACAGACAAGCAGTGAAGAATCAGGCTACATCTACACTATGAGCTTTCCCTGCAAAAAATATGCTAATGAGGGACTCATTTGCATGAGTCACAATCTCATTTGCATCTTTTCTGCCGATCCATTTTATGCTAAGGGTTTTTGTGCAAAAACAAGCAGTGTGCATGTTTTCTTTTTGCGCAAAACCCCCTTTTTCCGCAAGATTGGTAAACCTCCTTTTTGGGGGCATAAGGATCTTGTGGAAAAAGGGGGTTTTGCGCAAAAAGAAAATGTCCATACTGCTTGTTTTTGCGCAAAAACCCCAGCGCAAAAATGGATCGGCAGAAAATATGCAAATGAGATCGCGATTCATGCAATGAATCCCGCATTAGCATATTTTTTGCTGAGAAAATGTGTAGTGTAGATGTAGCCTCAGGGTCTAAAACTTGTTGATTTTTGCTCCCAATTCAAGTAACTGTGGCTGCAGCGAGGTGGGTATGTCTACACTACAAAGTTAATTCAAACTAACAGCCGTTGGTTGGAATTAACTTTAACAGGGGCTACACATACAAACCGCTAGTTCGAATTTAAATTGAACTAATGGAGCGCTTAATTTGAACTAGGTAAACCTCATTCTACGAGGACTAATGCCTAGTTCGAATTAAGTAGTTCGAATTAAGGGCTGTGTAGCCACTTAATTCGAACTAGTTGGACTCTAGCCCCGCCCAGGTTGCCCTGGTGGCCACTCTGGGCCAAACCAGGGAAACTCTTCTGCCCCCCTCCCAGCCGCAGAGCCCTTAAAGGGGCACGGTCTGGCTACAGTACTTGTACCAGTTGCAAGCCTGCCAGCACCCAGCCAGCAGACCCTGCACTTCGCACGGCACGAGCCAGCCACCCACTGCCACCCAGCCTCTTCCCAGGACCAGGCTGGCGGCTCCCAGGAGCCTGCCTGGGGCCATAAAAGATGGGTGTCCACCTGGTCTAGTGCGGAGATCATGGACCTCATCGAGGTTTGGGGGGAGGCCTCCAACATCCACGATCTCCGCACTAGGCACAGGAATGCGGCTGTCTAGGGCAGGATAGCTGCCAGCCTGGCCACCAAAGGCCACATGCGAACCCAGGAGCAAGTTTGCTTGAAAATCAAGTTGGTTCAGTGAGACCCCAACTCTGAGCTTAGAACACAAGAACATAAGAACTGCCGTACTGGGTCAGACCAAAGGTCCATCTAGCCCAGTAGCCTGTCTGCCAACAGCGGCCAACACCAAGTACCCCGGAGGGGATGGACTGAAGACAATGACCAAGCGATTTGTTTCCTGCCATCCATCTCCAGCCTTCCACAAACAGAGGCCAGTGACACCATTCCTACCCCCTGGCTAATAGCACTCCATGGTCCCAACCTCCATGAATTTATCTAACTTCTTTTTAAACTCTGTTATAGTTCTAGCCTTTACAGCCTCCTGTGGCAAGGAGTTCCACAGGTTGATTATGTCCTGTGTGAAGAAGAACTTTCGCTTATTAGTTTTAAACCTGCTGCCCATTAATTTCATTTGGTGTCCCCTAGTCCTTATATTATGGGAACTAATGAAGAACTTTTCTTTATTCACCCTCTCCACACCACTCATGATTTTATAGACCTCTATCATATCCCCCCTCAGTCTCCTCTCTTCTAAGCTGAAAAGTCCCAGTCTCTTTAGCCTCTCTTCATATGGGACCTGTTCCAAACCCCTAATCATTTTAGTTGCCCTTTTCTGAACCCTTTCCAGGGCCAAAATATCTTTTTTGAGGTGAGGAGACCACATCTGTACACAGTACTGAAGATATGGCGTACCATAGTTTTATACTTCCCCTCCTCCTTCTTCCCCTGGCTTCCCCCTTCCAGCTCCCTCCTCCCAGGTTTTCCCCTCCCCTCTCCCACCCTCTCTCTTCCCCGCTCCCACCTCCTTTTCCCAGTCTCCCCAGAGGTTAATATCCCCTCCCCCCCCCCCCAGTTTTGTTAAATAAAGAAAGTTTCTATTTTTGAACACATGTGTCCTTTATTTTTTACATCAGGAAGTGGGGCTAGGGAGGGGTAATTGGAAGGAGGTGAGGGAGGAATGGGGCACGAGCCCCCGATGGGGAGGACTGGGGTGGCTCTGCGGGCTCCTCGGGGTGGAAGCTCTCCTGCAGCCCCCTGATTCACCCCTCCCACATGGCAGCCTGCGGCAAGTGCAGCCAGGCTGATGGGCAAGTGCTGTGATGTGCCGAATGTGGGCACTTAGGGCACTCCCAGACAGGACTACTTAGCTGTCCCTTAGGGTACGTCTACACTACAACGTTAATTCGAACTAACGGATCCAGACTAAAAAACTAGTTTGAATTAGCGTTTTGCTAATTCGAACTAGCATGTCCACATTAAGTGGACCCTGAACCAGGCTTAAGGATGGCCGGAAGCAGTGCCGGCAGGGCATCAGAGGAGGACTTAGAGTGTGGAGATGCTGTCTCAGGCTAGCCGAGGGCTGTGCTTAAAGGGTCCCGACCCCCACCCCGGACAGACAGTTCTCAGGGTTCCCCGCTTGCTTGTCTAACTCAATAGGGGTATGTCTACACTACAAAGTTAATTCGAACTAACACACGTTAGTTCGAATTAACTTTGATAGGCGCTACACTAGCGCTCTGTTAGTTCCGTCAGTTTTGCTATTTCGATTTAACAAAACACTAATTCGAACTAGTTTTTAGGTCTAGATGCACTAATTCGAATTAGCTTATTTCGAATTAACTAATTTGAATTAAGTTAGTTCGAATTAGTGCTGTAGTGTAGACATACCCGATGACAGGGAAATGGAGAACCAGTGCGGAGTTTATTTTCAACAATATGAAAGTCTCCTGCACACAGGTTATTTTATTTTGCTTGTTCTGTTTCAGTCCCTCTGCCTTTAAATGGGGCCTGCGGAAGCAGAGATGGAATAGAAACGTGACATATCCCCTACTGAAAATGCTGTGTAAGTCACTGCAAATATCCCTAAGCCTCCTACAAAACGGCCTACTGGAGAATGAACAGAAGAGGTGGCAGTGGCGGGGAAAGATGAAAATAAGAGATTCATTGAAATAGATTGTAGTAAGTTGCTACCAGCTCACCATGGATTGGGCTCAATGACTCAGGGCCCGATCCAAAGTCTAAAGGAAGATTTCCATAGACTTCAATGGGCTTTGGATCAATCTCTGGGCATTTTAGTGGAGAACAGAGACAATTATGCCCACACTGTCCCAATGCAAATGTCCCTTTCACATGTAACTCATTACCAAACACTGTTGTCTGTTCAAACAAGAGAAACTGACAAAGCTCTTCCAAGCCTGAGGTGTTCAAGGGACACATACGTGCTTAACGGCATACATATCCATGCCTGTTCTTACAGACATTGTGTCTTACGTGGATGAAGGGTCAGGTTAGTTAACACATGCCAGCTGAGCTAACCTTTTTCAAAACCTAGCTGCATATAGACTAGTTAAAAAGTTGAGGTCAGGTCAGGTTTAATTAGCACGTGTTAACTAAGCCCACCTATCCTTCTAGTCAAGACAAAGGCCAAAGGTGCTTTACCATGTTTGTACTAGTGTTAAGACATATGGGCCCTCACAGCAGCCAGGGACAGGGTTTTGATTTGAGAAAGCAACCTAGCTGGAACAGCAGAAAAGGCCCTTCCTTGCAGACATACGACAGATTCACAGAGAACATCCTATTTCACAGCATTAATGGGAACTGTACTTAAAGGAGAGACGAGAAATAAATATCTGTCTGTATCCAACAATACAGTTCCAGATGCCAAACCTGCTTAAATAGCTTGGACACCAGGATGTATTTCTCTGCCCCTGTTCAGCAGGGCTGAGAAGCAGCTTTGGAGCATGTCTCTATTAAGGATATAACACAAACAACTCACAACATGAGACTTCCCTCCTTTTCACAGCACATTCTCAGGGTATGGACAGCACTTTCCTTGAGACAAGCATTCTACCCTCCTTCAGACTGCTGCAACCCTGCTGGCTTAGCCCCAGGGGACGGAAGAACAGAACTTGTTGCTTGGATCATGAGTGCCCAAACTGCGGTGCACGTGCCACTGGTGGTACAAGAGCTTGCTGTAAAGGGGGGGGCTGTCCACTTTAAAGGGAGTGGGGCCCAAGAACAGACAAGCCCTGTTCCATGAAATGGCCCCTTTAAGGAAACAGGTGTTCAAGGGAGCAGCAGAATGGGAGCCGGTGTTAAGGAAGCAGCTACCTGCTTAACATGGTAAAACTCATATGCCAGGTGACGCCCAGGAGAAGCAGAGCACAGCCAGGAGGGAAGAACTGCAGGGGGACACAAAGTCAAGAGAAAGGCTCACCAGAATGAGAGCCAGAAGGAAGACTGGTGGGCTGAGAAAACCTGACTAAATCAGGACCCAGCCCTAAGGAGAAGGGCTGTAGGGATGTGTGAAGCAAGGCAAGAGGCGTGTGAGTCCAAGGACCAAGGGAGGGTCTGTGGAGTGTGGCTAAAATGTGGATATTGGTGGGCAGGAGAAGCCTGTTTGAACCATGGCACAGCCCTATGAGGGAAGGCTGGGGAGTCCTTTACAAAGATGAGTGTTTCTGTGTGAAAGGCTCTCCAGAGAGGTCTGCAACAATGACTGGCAGAGTTCCCTGCATCAGTGGGAACTGAAGGGAGCTGGGAAGTTGAAGCACTGGAAGAAGAGTGAACTGGAGCTGTCTGGTGTCCAGGTGATAATCAGGGACCTGTGGTCAATAGAAGCCAGCCTTGTTGTGTTATGTTCAGCAATAATCCAAGTAAGAATTAGCAGAAACTTTGAACTTAAGTGAGACAAATTAAAGCCTCAAGCCACTGGCTTTCTTTAGCAGCAAGTCATTTGACAAATCTTTTGTGTTAATCAGATTACAAGGAAGACAGAATAATTGATTATTCTTTTTGATTTACTGTCTAAAAACCTGAGAGGTTAAAATTGTTATAATTTAGCACTTTAGACTTCTTTGTGGGCACCTATTAAGGCCTAAAGAAATGGGCACTAAAAGAAGAAATTTGCTCTTGATACTTCAAACATCAATAATGAAGGCTGTACAAAAAGCCAATGAAGTTTGGAAACTGCTGATTTAGATCATTCGCGGTTCTTTATCCCAACCACCAGCTCACCACTGCAGCTCACTCCTGGTTCTCTGCATGCCTCAGATTCATGGTTCTACACACCTGGGGTACAACCCAGACGCCTCCTTTTTTATGGCACAGCTGAACAGGTTGGGCTGATTCAAAGCGCATGGGCAGCTCCTCATCTTCTGGATGCTCACATCCTTGTATTTGGTTTCCTCCATTCCTGCCCTCCCCAGGAACAGTCCTCAGAACCTTTTCTCTGCATTCTCCACTTCATCTCACGAAAGGCCCTTTTATGTTCCTTGTCAGCTCCATCGAGGGCTCCAGACAGAGCTCGAGAAACAATCAGCAGCAGCACAAAGGCTGAGAGTGTGTTTTAAGTAACAGCCATAATAATGCAAAATAAGATGTTGTTACATATTCATGAAGCCTGATTTAACAGCATCATTATTTCTGCCTCTCCTCTCCCTGGACTGCGTTAATGAGCTGTGCTGGATCTCTGAATTACAGCTCGTGCAGACAAGGCTAGAAGGGCCACTCTCTCCTCCATGCAGGCGGCATAACTTAGCATAACTATGGCCAGAAAGCTCAGCGCAGTCCAGCCTGGTGTCCTGCCTCTAGCAGTGGCCAGCGTCCCTCTTGTCACATGCACAAGGAGCACCCAACCAGCCTTGAAAGCACTGTATAGCTGCATAGTGAGGGAATGCCATCTTATGCTGCCAGCCATAAGGATCAGTTTGAGGGACAAGGTTTGATTCCTTTGATTTCTCCTCAACCTGGAGCTTTGGAAAATAAATATTAAATCCAGAGAACAACAGAATAACAGGGAGCAAAAATGATTTGTGTGCTTGCCAGTGATGACTTTAGGCTCTGATAAGGTTTCACAAATCCAAGGAGACCCCTAATAAGGTGACCTGACTCATCCTGGATGGATAAACCCCCATAAGCTGTGCAGACATGACAGAGAGCCAGACCATCCGTAAGACAGTTGCCCTGAGCCAAGAGACCTGAGCTTCTGAATAGCAGTCACCTCCCCTGATGATGAGCTGGTCTTGCCTGGGAACGGCCTTTCCTTGGCCACGCTGATAGACACTGCACTGAACTGGTCTTGGCAGAGACTCGTCCTCCCCCAGCAGACCTGGAAACAGGCAGAGATCCATTTCTTTGGGGGCTTTTGGGAGGGGTGGTGGAGGAAGGCAGCAGGGGAGCATGTGTCAGTTACTGTTCGGGTTCTGATAAAGCTATTTAGACTCCTGTTGAGTGAGGTGAGGACGTGTTCTGTGCAGGATAAGTGACCTCAAGTGGTGGCTGCTTCCTCAGAGCAGCTTATTTGTGGGCACAAGCAGGAGAGGAGACCCCTGTGAAACAGCTACCCACACATCTTAAGGCAGTGCATCTCCAGCTAGAAGGTATGAACCCAGCCCCAGCTCTGGGAGCTGAGGATGGATCGCATCCTCCTCCAGTTGGTGGATGGAGGGTAACAATATGCAGCCATTGTTATGCAGGAGATGAATCTCATTTATTTGTAACCCGTGGCGATTCCTTTTGTTCTCGGCTCAGAAAACCTGCTGGCAGAGTCTGCTGTGGAGCGAGGGGACCATTAAAAACAAAGAGTCGCTTTCAATTCCCTTTGAAGTCCAATTTGCTGCAGTAAAACTGCAGGAGAATTAACCAGCTGGGCTGCTTAACTTTGCAGAAATCAAGGGAGAAAATGTCAGCCATTCCCCAACCACAGCGGGATCAGAATATGTGGGCTGCAACAAACTGGACTTGAGAGCGCCTCAGAGCTCTGGAACCACAAAGGATCATCAGGAAGATGATGATGAGGAGGAGGAGGCAGAAAACTTCTGCAGAATGAGGATGCAAATAGAGAATAGGAATCAGAACTGGTGCTGCAGAATTTGTGCTGCAACCACAACACTCAGCTGCTGCCCAAGATAACTATCAAAGAGCCAAGCCAGGGAACAAAAGATTGATTCCTTACCAAGCTCTGGGCTCTCTGGCAGGGAGAAGTACAGATATACACCACAGACAGTCAGTAGCAAGAGGCCCCTGATGAATTGTGGGAGCCACTTTTATAGCCAAATGGCAAAGGATCAGCAACCAAACTGGGGAAAGAAGATTCTCTGGCCTAGCTTGACCTGACCCATCACTTCCCCTCAGAGGTCCATACCATCGGGGTCTATAAATACTTAAAAAGATTTCCATTCACTTCTGTGCTCCCAGAGTTCAGGTATAGAAGCAAAGACATCCCGAGTAAGGCTGTTCAGAATTCTGGACACAACCAATGCTACAAGAAAGTTACTAATGCATGAGCTGAGGAAGGGAGGAAGGGATTTATGCAAGATCAGAGAGAATTGTAAAAAAATATTCATACCTAGACAGAGAAAGACTTTAAATTTGTGTGCATAAACATGAGTATATAGCTAGCTACATATTGCAAGAAAGGAACACACATCTACTGTATGGGCCAAATGCTGAGCTGGTGCAAATTGCTAAGAAGTTGAGTAAATTTGGCACCAGATCGGATCAGGAAAACCCTTACTTCTGGTTCACTCAGTAAAGTGGCTGAAACAGAAAAGAAGGATGCTTTCTTTGCATTTACCTAGGAAGCATGGTTCTGAAGAGGAATTAGAGTCTATAAATCTACAAACATATCAACTGAGAAGCCAGAGCTAGAAAAGCTGCATGAGGCCCCATTCCCCTTGACTAGAGCAGGGTTGCTTTTTTTATAATGCATGGTCTAGTGTTCTGTGCAGTCTAGTTTGAAAGGACTCAAGAAATGGAGCTTCCAGCTTTTGAGACGATTACATAGCTGCAAAGATCTTATTGCTAGTATCGATGCCTAACATTTAATTTGGGTTTTCCTTTTCTTAAGGTATTTCATTATTTATTCATAAAAACATGTTAATTGTCTCAGCCCCTGGGCTCGGTTAGATCAATAAATATAATTTTCTACAGTATTAACTATTTCTCATCAACAGTTGGCATCATCAATAGTTCTGCCTTCATTGTACAGAGATGACACAAGGGATGGAAACTATTTTGTATTATATTAGAGCTAGGTGAATAATTCAAACAAGCACATTACATCACATTACAGACACAGATTCAGCCTCTTTTGATCACAGAATATCCCAAAGCAAAAAAGCAATTTTCTTGTATTTATTCATTATTTAAGACATTTGACAATTTTTTGCTTTTTAGTTTTTGAGTTTAAATCTATTGGTTGTGACCAGCTTCCTGCAAGGGTTTGATATAGAGCACCCAGTTGCTAATTACTCAGGAACTCTCTGAATGATCACGTGATACTGTTTCTGTTCCTTGACTGGTTGACCACTCAAGCGTCCCTGTCATGAACATTTGTGCATGTGGTTGTGAAATTCGTTTTGATATCTGCTTTCCACAGGCATTCGTGCTGGTAGAACTTACTGGCTTGAATGCTTTCAGAAAGCAGCTGCATGAGGGGTGTGAACCAGGGTGCAGCAAAGTCATCCAAATATTGTATGGAAAATTTGTGGAAAGTTTGTGCAGCGTTTTCCCAAGTATCAACTGTACAAAAAGCAAATCAGGAATATTGATTTTATTTTTGTAAAAAATTGGCTACAGGTTGGACCTACCTGGTCCTGCACCCTTAGAGGTTGACCAGCCCTGAAGGAGGGAGTTTGCCAGACCAGGGAAGATCAGGCTCTTGGGCTATTAGCCTTGGGACTCTGCTGCCCCACCCCATGGCCACTGGGACTCCACTGCCAAATACTTCCTTCTGGGGCTCTCTAGTCCAGGATTCTCTGGTCCAGCAACATCCACTGTCCTACCAGATCACAGATGTTGCCGAACCAGAGAGAGTTCCAGACAAGAGAGGTTCAATCTGTTGAGGTTCCCTCAACACCCAAACGGAGATTGACTATCCTTGCGACATCCCACCAGCTATGCTTCAAGCTCCCAGGAATTCCAAGGAGTGCCGGACACATCTTACTCCAACTCATTGGTTATTGCCAAGTGTTTGTACTATGGACTTGATCCCCTGCCTACTGAGATCAGTGGGAATCCTTAACGGGTATTTGATTGGGTTCCACTTCACCCGAACTTGGGAGGATGACAGCTGTTCAGCAAGCAAGAGGTGCTCGGGGTACTCTGTTGCTGCTCTCTTACCTGTTGTGTTAGTGAGCTGGAAAGTGATTGATTTGTCAGGGATACCGCACACATTCCGGACCGACACCTGACATGTGTAACTGGCATAATCCTGCGGCCTCAGGTTTTTCAGCTTCAGAACTTTGGTTTCACCCTGGGAAAAGTGGAAAGAAATGGAACAGAGTCACTGAGTGACAGATGCACTACAAACCACCTTCGGCTACAAATCTGCGGTCTGATTCTGAGAAGTGCTGGTCAATGGGAGTTGGAAAAGTTCAGGACCTCTCTGGATCAGCCCCTCATTCCTTTGTAAAAGGAGCGAATGTTTGTGGTAATAATTCCAAAACTAATCATTCTCTATGTAAATAAAATAAATAAATGAATGAAATCAGCAGCATTGCCATGTATCCTGAAAGCACTATTGAGCAGTTTTATAGATAATCTCTTGTCAAATGCTACAGGATCATCTTGCAGAACTGAAAGGATCTAAACCACTTACAGCAAGAGTCTGATCTCACATTGGGATATATCCAGCAGTAGCTCTAGTCAGTGGAGTCATAATGTCATAAAACCAGGGGAAACAAGATCAAATTCCAGCCCTTAAGCTTTAATACTTGGCTAAATACAGCATGCTCAACAGTTAAAACCATAAACATTTGCAGTAGAGGAAAAAGGGTAATTAAGAGAAATATTCAAATAAATCATCAAACCTTTTTTCCCCCCTTTGCTGAAGATTCTAATCTCATTTACACTGAAGTAATTCCAGAGTAACACACTGTCTGTAATGGAGTTACCTTGGATTTTTCATACGAATGTAACTAAAATCAGATTCTAGTACTGCCAGTTATGGGCACACAACAGAACCAGAAGAACTCTGTTAAATTCACATCGTATGGGCTCTGTAGATTTACATTTAAGAGACATGCATATAGGAAGTTCTGAGATACACCCCCTGGTTTGTAGCCTCTCATTCATATGCCTTTATACAACGGTATGCCTGTCCTTTTTCATTTGTTTGTGTAAATCTCTTTTTACAGATTTTTTTTTTTAATACAAATCTGGAAACGAAAAAAAAGATACCAGCTTGACAAATCCTCCTGAGATGACTGCGCAGGGCAAGACATGGAGCTCACAAGCATTAATATACATTGAACATGTAGTATCTGACCTGGGTGAATTAGAAGATAAATTCCTAGGAGACCAATACACAAGTGAAAAACACCTCCCCAGAGATCTGTTGCTATGCTGAATGAATAAGGGTATTTACAATGGGTGAGTCAACTAGTGATTTACACATAGTTCATATGCATCCAGTTTATTGATCAGTAGACACATTAGACACAAGGCTGGGTAAACGTGTATAAACCTAGATTGTAAATCAGTTTACAAAAGTATACACTGGTAAGCCTTTGGCTCATTTGTTAAATGTCAGCCATCTAAACCTTATAGTGACATAGTGTATCTGTCCTGACTGAGAATACAACAGTATCAGTGTAATTGAACTGTGATTTGTTAAACATGAAGCTTCTAAGCTGCAAGACTGATTCTGTTATCACACCCATTTTATACCCAATGTGACTTTGCTAACTTCAATTTCTGGAGTAAGCCATGGGAAAACAGAGGAGAATTAGGGCACCTCTGCATGAACAGAGCATTCCTACACTGCTTTCCTTCTAGCTGGCAATTGAAGGAATGACCCATGTTGGCAGGGGACGCCCCTTGACAAGAACCCACAGACATTCTGCAGATGCAACACAGAAAATAAGGGTATGTCTACACTACAAAGTTAATTCGAACTAACGGATGTTAGTTCGAATTAACTTTCATAGGCGCTACACTAGTGCTCCACTAGTTGGAACTTAATTCGAACTAGCGGAGCGCTTAGTTCGAACTAGGTAAATCTCATTCTACGAGGACTAAACCTAATTCGAACTTACTAGTTCGAATTAAGGGGTGTGTAGCCCCTTAATTCGAACTAGTGGGAGGCTAGCCCTCCCCAGCTTTCCCTGGTGGCCACTCTGGCCAACACCAGGGAAACTCTATTGCCTCCCTCCCGGCCCCGGACCCCTTAAAGGGGCACGGGCTGGCTACGATGCCCGTGCCAGGTGCAAGCCTGCCAGCACCCAGCCAGCAGCCCCTGCACCTGGCACGGCTCGAGCCAGCCACCCGATGCCCCCCAGCCCTCCCCCTCTTCCCGGGACAAGGCTGGCGGCTCCCGGGAGCTTGCCCGGGACCGCAAGAGGCGGGCACCCGCCTGGTCTAGTGCGGACATCGTGGACCTTGTCCACGACCTCCGCACTAGGCACAGAAAAGTGGCCGTCTAGGGCAGGAGAGCTTCCAGCCTGGCCACCCAGGAGCAGGTGTGCATGAAAATCAAGGTGGTCCACTGAGACCCCCGACCCTGAGCCCTGAGCATACAATGGCCATACTGGGACAGACCAAAGATCCATCTAGCCCAGTAGCCTGTCTGCCGACAGCGGCCAACCCTAGGGACCCTGGAGGGGATGGACTGAAGACAGTGACCAAGCCATTTGTCTTGTGCCATCCCTCTCCAGCCTTCCACAAACTTTGGGCAGGGACACCACTCCTACCCCCTGGCTAATACCACTCCATGGACCCAACCTCCATCACCTTATCTAACTTCTCTTTAAACTCTGTTCCAGTTCTAGCCTTCACAGCCTCCTGGAGCAAGGAGTTCCACAGGTTGACTCTTTGCTTTGTGAAGAACAACTTTCTGTTACTAGTTTGAAGCCTGCTACCCATTCCTTTCCTTTGCTGTCCTCTAGTCCTTCTATTATGGGAACTAATGAAGAACTTTTCTTTATGCACCCTCTCCACCCCACTCGTGCTTTTATAGACCTCTATCCTATCCCCCCCAGTCTCGTCTTTTCTAAACTGAAAAGTCCCAGTCTCTTTAGCCTCTCTTCATATGGGACCTGTTCCAAATCTCTGATCATTTTAGCTGCCCTCCCCTCTCCCACCCTCTCTCTTCCCCTCTCCCACCTCCTTTTCCCAGTCTCCCCGAGTTTTGTTCAATAAAGAGAGCTTCTATTTTTGACCACACGTTTTCTTTATTTTGTACATCAGGAAGGGGGGCTAGGGAAGGGTAAGTGGAAGGAGGTGAGGGAGGAATGGGGTACGAGGCCCTGATGGGGAGGACTGGGCTGGCTCTGCGGGCTTCTGGGGGTGGAAGCTCTCCTGCAGCCCCCCAATTGCCCCCTCTCCCCAGATGGCAGCCTGCGGCAAGTGCAGCCGGGCTGATGGCCGAGTGCTGTGATGTGCCCAGTGTGGGCACTCAGCGCACTCCAAGCCAGGACTGCTTTGCAAGCGGGGCACCCCTGAGAACTGTCTGTCCGGGGTGGGGGTCGGGTCCCTTTAAGCACAGCCCCCGGCTAGCCTTGGACAGCAGCTCCACGCTCTAAGTCCTCATCTGATGCCCTGCCGGCACTGCTTCCGGCCATCCTTAACCCCGGTTCAGGGTCCACTTAATGTGGACATGCTAGTTCGAATTAGCAAAACACTAATTCGAACTAGTTTTTTAGTCTGGATCCATTAGTTCGAATTAGCTTAGTTCGAATTAACTAATTCGAACTAAGTTAGTTCGAATTAGCGCTGTAGTGTAGACATACCCTAATTTCTTTGAGTTGCACCATTTATGCCGAAGACACTATTCCACTGTGCTCCGGTTCCTCCTCATAGTCAGCCTCAGACTCCATGAAAAGGGGAAGCCAGAGGAAGATGCGATGTTCTGCGTCCTGGAATTTTTTTACTAGACATTAGACGAGACAGAAAATCCTCTCCAGATCAAAGTAGCAGCACTGACCTACAGCATTTTTTCAATCGATTACAGACCCATAGTGCTGAGCTGTATCCCCATCTTCCTTTTTGTTTTTCTTCCAACTGCCCATTTCCATGGCATACAGGGAAGGCTTGTTTCAATAAGCTATGAACAATACCTCAATAACTGAGAGGTTGCCCAGGGCACAGCTCAAAAACAAAAAAATCTTCTCAGGGCCCAGTTGCCAGGGCTTTGGTTGTCAGAGAGATGTGAGGGATGAAGCTGTCCCCTCAAGACCTACCCTTATGCCCCTCTTTTCATTGCCTCATGGCATTGTTCTGCCTCATTAACTGACTTCCGCAGTGTCAGCAAAGCAGTCACTGAGAGGCATTGAAATCCATAGCAAAATTTAGGACACCATTACCCAGAATACTTTGGAACACAGACTACCCAAACACAATTCCCTCCACCACCACTCCCATGGCTTCAAAGAAAATGACTGGGACTTGGAGCAATGTGTGGATGGGGTGGAGATAAGTATAAGGAAGTATGAGGATTTTGACCTGCATATTAAGGTAGGGAGGAGGAAGAAAGTGTGTGAAGTCAGAAAAAAAAAAGGGAGACAGAAAGAGTAAAACAGACAGGAAGAGTAGATGTGTATCTGGGCTTCACACCAGCCATTCAGAAAAGTTCTTCATTATTAGCACTGTCAGTTCCCAGCAATTACAAACACCCATGCATATTTCCAAACAAGAAACTCTCTTCATAAATACTAAGCATATGGGATCCAATCAGGAACAGAAAGAACCAATCGCATGGCTTGTTCAGTGAATCATTTCAGCTGTTCAAATTAATTTCCACAGACTATTCATTTAATGTTAGGAGTAACTGACACAAATGTGAAAATCATGGCCTGCTCACAGGCAGTTTGCCAACATGAAAAAGGGCTACAAATCTGTTGGCTATGAGCAGTGCACGCAGCTCTCGGAACGAACCTCATGAGCAGAGATGGGGTATTGGCATCACCATGTGGGTATCAGTAGGAGGCTAAGGGATGTGCAGCCAGAGAGATGGGAGGATGGGGACTGGACTCCATTTCTCTCTTTCAGGCACATAAAACCAAACAGAGTAACCAGCCTTCGATTCCTGAGGTTTCCTGCCTAACCATCCCTGGTTGCATCCTCAAAAACACAGCAGTGCCCTTTGGGCATGGGCATCAATCTCATGGTGGGACAAGAATTTCCCAGCTATGATCCTCCCTTGTGCAGAGACCCAGTATTATTGGGAAACTATGGTGGATGCCAAGCGCCATTTTCTCCCTCCAGGAACAGTAGGGGTGGACCCATGGTGATTGTTAGGACCTGGCACCTCACGCCGGGGTGAGGTTTGGTGGTGGGTCACCTCACTCTCACCTGTGTGTACAGTGGTTCGTAGATGTCCACTCCATTATCCTGGCTGTGGGAGAGTGTCTCAGTGCCCCGTTTCCAGATGAAGCGAGCAGGTGGGTTTGAGTTGACTGTACACCGGAGGAAGACCGTCTTCTCCTGGTAGAAACTGCCCCGGACATCGCTGATGGTCTGGTGGACGGTGAGAATGGGCTCATCTAGATCTGGAAGGGAGGTGGGGAAGGTCCGCAGGGGCGATTAGCAAGCTCAGGCCAGGGCACATACAGTCTGCTGGGCAGACAAAGCTCCGCGAGGGAGGAGAACCTCTCATGGTCAGCTAATGAAAACCACTAAGCTAGAGGCTAACCTGACTTAAAACATGTGTCTGATGGGAGAAACCAGTCTTCTCCAGGTCACTCCACAGCACTCCAGGAGTAGGAAATAAGCTGATTTGCAGCCTTCCGCGGGCAGTAAGAGGAACTGATTGGCTATCTGGCAGGACCCCAGTGATATCATTCTTGCTCCCAGACATCATTCACACTACCCCTGGCCCCATCTCATCCCTCTGTTCTAGCTGACAGGCAAAAGGACTGAAAAGCTAAGGAACTCTCTTCCCACACCCTTATTCCCCTCTGCTCCCACCCTTTACTTCAGTGGCCTCTGTCCCCAAAGGGGGAGGAATTTCTCCTGGGTTTGTAGGGACTAAGCCCTTCTCTTGGACATAGCCAGACAATGAACACCCCTCCCCCCCAAAAAAAACACCCACCATGAGAAACCCTAAAGCTGCAGAGAAAATGGAACAACAGATGGATGGAGATGGAGATTCACCTCACGGACAGGAAAGTCTGATGGAACATCAGTCATGGGATCATGGAGTGTAAGAGCACAGGAACGTCTGGATGCAGCTTCTCCTTTCCAAAGTGTAGCCCCACCCTTTCTTCTCATGCACAGATCCTATCCCCTCCACCAGTTCTACTCCCCTATTTTAAAAGCACTGTCAACATTTTCCTCTCCTACCCCAAAACTATTCATTAGGCCAAGGATGGGGGGAGGGGCAATGTCCAGGGGAGCTGACAGCTTCTGCAGTATGTGGAGAGGGGCGGACTCCGTGTTCCCAAAGGGTGTGTCTAGACTACATGCCTCCTTCGACGGAGGCATGTAGATTAGCCAGATCGGAAGAGGGAAATGAAGCCGCGATTAAAATAATCGCGGCTTCATTTAAATTTAAATGGCTGCCCCGATCTGCCGATCAGCTGTTTGTCGGCAGATCGGGAGAGTCTGGACGCGATGCCCCGACAAAGAAGCCTTTCTTCATCGACACAGGTAAACCTGGTTTCACGAGGCTTACCTGTGTCGATGAAGAAAGGCTTCTTTGTCGGGGCATCGCGTCCAGACTCCCCCGATCTGCCGACAAACAGCTGATCGGCAGATCGGGGCAGCCATTTAAATTTAAATGAAGCCGCGATTATTTTAATCGCGGCTTCATTTCCCTCTTCCGATCTGGCTAATCTACATGCCTCCGTCGAAGGAGGCATGTAGTCTAGACACACCCAAAGGGACAGAGACAGGAGCAGCCCTCCATGCTGCACAGAGCATGGCACCCCCTAGCCCTTAGCAGAGCCACATGGAGCATGTGGTGGCTATTTAAAGGGCCTGGAGCTCTAGCGGCAGGCAGGAGCCTTTGAACCCTTTGAATCACTGGGCCTCATGGCAACTTTCCCCGTTGTCCCACCCAGTTGGCGGGCCTGGCTATGGCTCGAGGGCTGGGTCTGGCCCACAGCTTCTCCCCACCATAGTAGGGTGAACTGGTGTTACGTGGGCCTGGAGCCAGATCAGTGAGGGGTTTGGGTGGGGTTTTTCTTGTTGGGACCCAGGGCAGTGAGTTGTGTTTTGCTTTTCGCTTGTATGTGGTGTCCGACTGATTTTTCTGTGGGTCAGTGGCCCCCAACCGAAAAAAGGTTCCACACCCCTGCATTAGACTGTCTCCTTTCACCCCTCCCTCCCAAGCATGTCCCCTCTAAGCTGCGAGCACACAGGTGATTCGTCAGCCCCGCCCAGTCAGAGGCTCAGGGTAGGAGCTGACTGGCTGGGTGGGAGGGTTAATCACCTGTGAAGCTGCGCTGCCCCACAGCTTAGAGGGAACACTGCCCCTGAGTGGTCTTTTGCTTCCTGTGCCCCAAAACCAGGTCAGTCCTCACCCTCTCAGTGATGGGATTAACCTTGCATTTGAGAAGGTCTGGAGAAGAGCTGTGCAGAGCCTGCCATTTGATGAGCTTGCCAGACGTGGCAGGCTGCACCCCTTGCAACCTTCCGCTACAAAGGAGCTTCTCAGACTGGGCCCCTCTATTGCAGAATGCAATGTTTTAAAAGAGCACAGAGTGAGGGGCAGGTGTGAGGGCAGGAAGGGAAGGCAGGTCTCTTTCAGAAAAAGAGTTCCCAGACTCCAGCAGCTGGAGAACCCCCGGACAGCATCACTGTTCAGATGAATTGACATTCAGGACCCTCATTTAAAATTCTACTTGTCTGGAGACATGGAGCCAAGCTGGATCTCTGAATCTGAAATTCCCCAGGCCCCTCTTTCTCGCATACACCCCGCCCCGCCTTTTGAGGGGAGGGTGGCCACTGAGCTCAGTGGAGTGATTCTGGATAACCACCCATCACCAAGATCAGAATCAGGGTCCAACTTGACTATGAATGCTACAGCTGAGGTAACTATCAGGTGAAACTCATGTACACTGCCTTCGTTTGTGCCTCCCTGAGACCCAGTCCCTTCCCCCCTCCCAAGCCCATGGAGGGAAAGGATGTGTTCCCATCACTCCTTGTTCTTACATGTCACTGGATTTGAAGATATTGGCTTAGATGCTTGCAAGTTTGGAAATCTGGCTACAGGGAGAAAGATTAATCACTGTTAATGCACTCTGTGACTAGCATGCCTTTCCCACAGAGATGTGCACATGGTCCAGTCTATTTACATATTTTAATGAGGCATGTGTTCTGAAGACAGCATTTATAATGGAAGCCAAGATTTGTTAGCTTGACAACACCATGGTTCAGAGACGTGAGCAGAACTGTTAGCTGAATGACAGCAAGAGAGAGAAGACAGACAGAGAGACGAGACCCTCCTCTACCTGCAGTGTTCACTGAATTTTATACTACCCTTCCCCCACTCCTCCCTTTCTTTCCTTTATCCATTAGGACACTCCAGGACTTGAGTTACAGCTACCACACCTCTAACCTGGCAAGAGGATCATTGTATTGCAATAAGGGATATTCCTCCAACCCTTAGGGACAGAGCACACCAGCTTTCCAGAACTCCACCCCTGTCCATTTGGGCTCTGCTCATGGTAGTACAGAGTGTAATTTCCTCCTCCTCTTCTTTAAATAGCTACCAGCCCTTAGTCCAGCCCTCCTGAGAGGAGCTACCATAAGAACCAAGGAGACATGCACATCCCTGTTGTGCAGTAACTCTGCTGAATCAGTGGAGTTGCACCAGGGATACGTTTAGCACTTGAATTGCCAACTTGCCCATGGACCCTACTGCATGGACCACTTCGATAACAACATCTCCCTTTTTCCATGGATCTTCCCTTTCCTCAGCCTGGAGCACTTCCAGGCAGCAGCATTCCAGCCTAGTGCAGCAAGACCTAGGAACTTTCTTCTGGCTGTTGCAGCTTCCTAGATCCTCCTCCCCAAATAGCTGGTTGGCAGCCACCGATACTCAGCTGCACACTGCCTTGCTCTCTCTCCCGAAGGAAGATTTATTTCAGTGTAAGCCAAAGGATAGGGAGCTCTGAAAAATCTGGGTGTGTAACAGCAACCCACACTCTGAATCCATAAGACATGGCCTCTTTGGGGCTTCAGTCTCCAGGTCAGTTTAGAGCTTCCTTCTCATGGAAAAAAATTGCCTTCAGAACCAGGATGGGCACACGCTAAGCAAGGCAGGGTCAAATACCTGGTGCAACTCCCTGATTTCAAGAGAGTGACATTAAGGATGGATGTGGCCCATAACATGCTTGTGTTTGGCTCTTCCCAAGATGCACTTGATCTTTGAATGAAGAAAGACTGATACTGCACAGCCCTCACCAAACTCAGACAGAAAGTGGCTAGCTTTGTGACTCTGCCTCAAGGCAGATAATTTGTACCTTCCTTGGAACCATCTGCAAGCCCCTAATGGAGCTCTCCATGCAATCTGCAACACATTATACTGAATGTTCCAGAGCCCACCAGGGCTGGCCACTGAGGACACTACCACTAAAGGCAACATTGAGATGATGGGGATTATTTCCAGTTTGGTATTAGAGGGAGGGAAGGCAGGATATGGTTTGAAAATCAGGCTCAGATGGCTAATGGCTGACTCAGCTTGACTACCTGATCTTTCCTTACTGCTCCCTTTTAAATACAGCAAATCCAGAAAGCAGACTTCTCCCAGAAAACAAGCAAACGGAAACAAGATGCACTACCAAGTCCATGTGCAGAGTAGATGTTAGTATCAGAAAGCCCTTGGCCACCCCATTGGCCCCACAGTTCTAAAGGTTAGAGATGTGTGAGGAACAACAGGACTCTACATCACCCTACTTCCAATCTGCACCCCAGATGCCAAGGGGCCTCCTTTTACTTAAAATACTCATCTCAAGAGAGATTCTTCCCACAAGCCCGTTCCTAATGACACAGAGCCCCGACAAGCTGCTATGCCATGGGCAGAGAAAAGCAAGTTCCCTTTCTAAGGCTACATCTATACTGTAACGCTATTTTGGGATACCAGAGTATCCCAAAATATAACAGGCTCGCTATTCCAACATCCCTGTGAACGTCATTCCCTGAGGAGTGAAGGATGTTTTGGAATAGTGGGATATTTTGAAATGTGGTGCTGGTGTAGACAGCACCAAATGACAAAATAAGGTATTTCAAAATAAGTTTGAAATGAGATATGCAATGTGCATAGCTCAAATTGTGTATCTTATTTTGAGCTGTGGTGCAGTGTAGATGTACCCTTAGGGAGCAATTAAATGGCTGGACTATAGACGTGAAAGGGAAAGGTTTGACAAGCCAAGAGCTCTTAGATGGGAATTTCTCAAAGCAAAGACAACTGGAATCCATGGAGAAACAGTGACCCCATCCACAGCAGCATCAACTGCAGGAAGACTTACAGGTGTCCCTGCCTAAGTAATAGGCTCGTGCCCCCCCCAACACTGCTCCAGTGAGGTAAAGCAGTGGGGCAAGGTAAGGGAAGAAGAGAGAAACTCAAATCAAAGCAGAAGGCAACAGGCAAGGCTGATTTAAAATAGGAATCTACCCAAGTTGCAATCAGGATCCTGACTCCCCCAAAGGATAGGGGTGCTTAGATCCCCCTCAGGCCCATTGTTAATGTAAACCTTTAATTAACTATGTGTAACTGGATCCTCACTATTGAGGTCAGCAAGGACCTTGGTTTGAATGCCAGCAGGATTTGAAGGGAGCTGCATTAGTTGCTCACAACCACACCAGGCAGCAGCTTGACAGGAGTCTGTGCTGAAGGGAGCCTGTCTATTTTCCCTTAAGCAGAAAGTGTCTGCCTAGTAAAGTTCCCTCAAAATTATGCTGGGTTCCCAGTTTTGGTCTTTCCCACAACGGGGACCCATCTGACAGCAGCACAAATCCATTCTAACCTTCCTCACATCTGGCCTCAACAGTCCACATATAAATGTTGCCCGCACAAGGGGCAATAAGTAGAATCTAAAAGGTGAGAGGGATTCAGGTAGAGCAGAAAAAGGTGAAAGGAATTCTAGATGAGATCTCTTCCTTTATTGCTTAAAATGAGGGAATTTTTGGCTTCCCTTCTGTGCTCACCCATATTTAGCCATTCGCAATTCAGCCTCTTGGGGTGCATCCCAGAATCCTTTGCTCTGTTCTGACTGTGCTTCAGATGAAGCACAATGGCAATCAGTGCAATGGTTTCTGGGAGGGTCCCAGGCATCTGAGGTGAATCCAGTTTCGAGTGGAGAACAAGTCAATGTCAAAAAGGAGAAAAACAAAAGGGAACAGAAGCCATTCACAAACATCCCTGCCACCCACTGGGGACCCTTGGATGGGGTCAGGGTCCATGGGCTGAGAGGGATTGGTTTAGACCAGGGGTGGGGAATCAGTCAGGGGCCACATACAAGTGAGAAGAAGGAGGGGAAAAAAAACCCTCACTGATGTGCCCCACAACTGAGAAGGAGAAAGACACTCCTCATATTCCCCTCCCACACCAGAGCCTAGGAGAGCCCTGCCTAGTGGATTTTGTGTGCTCCAGCCCTGAGGTGAGGCAGCAGGGGAACAGGTATACCAGCGCAGGCTGCCCAAAGTTACAGGGGGCCCTGAGCCTCAATGGTCGGAACCAGGCAAGCCAGGGGCTCCATCTGGCCCCTGGGCCTAAGGTTGCCCACCCCTGGTTTAGACAAAGTCATCCTGCCCTAAAAGGGTCTATCATCCCTGGGGGAAGGGAATTCTGGAGATACCACTTGGTCCCTAAGGAGGTGAGCATGGTTCTAAGTCAATGTAGAGTCCTGCTGGCCTGGCAGTTATTTACAGACACACAGTAGAGCTGTGGGATTCTCTGGGCTGCCACTAAACGACTTACACTGCACATCTACTCGAATGGACTTGATGGCAGGGACCCCAACCCCATTCTCTGCTTTACAGTAATAGCGGCCTCCCTGCAGCCTCTGGATCTTCTCAATCCGAAGGGTCTCGTTAAACACCGACGTCTCCTGGAACTTGTCCGAGGCACTGCCAGCAGTTTTGGTCCACCTCACCTGCAGGGGAATGGGAGAGAGAGGGAGGCAAACACAGCACAAGGCCACACAGATGGACTCAGAGCTGTGGGCACAGCTCTAAAATCTCATATTATCGCAGCACTC